>NC_037676.1:140773794-141073794 GCF_003255815.1 Theropithecus gelada
AGGAAGGAAGGAAGGGAGGGAGGGAGGGAGGGAGGAAGGAAGGAAGGGAGGTAGGGAGGGAGGAAGGAAGGAAGGGAGGGAGGGAGGGAGAGAGGGAGGAAGGAAGGAAGGAAGGAAGGAAGGGAGGGAGGGAGGGAGGGAGGGAGGGAGGAAGGAAGGAAGGAAGGAAGGATAGGTGGTTGCATGAATGGATTGATGGATGAATGGGTGATTGTTTGGGTAAATGCATAGATGGATAAATGGATAGACAGACACACATAATGGAACAAGTGTTATGTGCCAAATATCATCTGAAGGAGGGAAGTAAGTAGATAAAACTTGAGAAAACATATTCATGATATCACGATTTTTTAAAGAAAGTTTCTGGAAGAAATAGGAATGTAAATCATTTTCAGATGAAGCAACTTTGAGTACTGAGAGGGGCAGCACAGGTAGGGGTGTTGCCAGGGTCTGGATGAGTGTAGTCTGTGCCTGTGAGCAGGAGTACATTCAGGATGGTGGGTATGTTTTACCTGGTGAAGGGTGGAGCTGTGTTTCTGGAATGCCCCTGTATTGTCTGAATGCTAAGTCAGACAATAGGAACTCTGGAGTCTTCAAAAGAGGTGTTAAACACCATTGAGCTACAAGAGAATTAATTCTGAATAAGTTTCTAATGGTCAACACACTTATAATGACTTGTTCCAGGCTTTTCCATTCTAAGGAATGTAAACTCCATCAAAACAGGGACTGTGAATTTTCCATTTTTCCCTAAATCTGCAACACCGAAGGTATCATGCAGAGTGGGAACTCAGTCAACATTTTTTAAAGGACTTCACATTTTATTCTGTTGTCAAAGCTTCCAATTCTTCTTCCTGGCCTGGACTCTGGACTGCCCCATGGTTCTTTCCTCTTAGACAAAGGCATTCCTGGTAGGATTCTTTACAGGATTCCTATCTGCCTCCCTCCCTTGAATCTCTTCCTCAACCCTGGCCCGGTTCAGATGTCCTACTGCTGTTTCTAAATCAATAGCTCTGGATGGATAGCATGCTCAGGGTTTTGCTTGATATTTTTACTTGCTCGCTCTGCACAAGAGAATGTCCCCTAGACTGGACCAAGGACAACTCCCGGTCAAGTTTCTCAACAGGAACTATTAAAAGACACTTAACCCCTCCACTCATAAAAATGTGAAATATCACTTGGTCTTTACAACTGGGGCTAGTGTAGTGGATAATTGCATTTCTGAAGTGAATGGCATAGGTTATAATGAGCAATTGGGGAAAAAAAGAAACATTAACCATGATTCATACCACAAATTGAAGGTAGGACAAGTAGTTCTTGAACATCCTGATTAGATTTTAATCTTGTTTTAGCAGCAGCAGCTCAAGTTAATGTTTGCTCGGTGCAATAACGTCATGTGGATTGACACATAGGTAATTATGCTATTTATCTTCTTACAAAACTCTCTCAACTGGGGAGCTGTGATTATTCAGTGCTTGAGAAGGCTGGGAATAAAAAGTCACACTGGCAAGAGAAGAGGGCAAGACCAATGCTTCGGGAGGGCGAGGCGGGCGGTTCACAAGGTCAGGAGTTTGGGACCAGCCTGGCCAAGATGGTGAAACCCCATCTCTACAAAAAATACAAAAAATTAGCCGGGCATCATGGCAGGCACCTGTAATCTCAGCTACTTGGGAGGCTGAGGCAGGAGAATCGCTTGAACCCAGGACGTGGAGGTTGCAGTGAGCCAAGACCATGCCACTTCACTTCAGCCTGGGCATCAGAGTGAGAATCCATCTCAACAACAACAAAAAAAAGGTCAAGTCCTTGACTAATGGGGTTGGTGCGAAGCAGGAAAGACTTGTTCTTCCAGTGGGAAAGTGGCTTGTTTCTCTGAGCTTTTACACCCAGCACACTCTGCCTCTCCAGCTCTCTGCTCTTCAGACAACCTGGATTAATGAATCTGTCCATGTCACATTCAATTTCCATCTCTAAGGAGCCTCCTAATTGGCTTCAGGTCTCTTCCCGTCCACTCCAGCCTCCTAGTTGTTTTTAGAATGACCTGCCACCCTGCTTTTATTCTATTTTTAAAGCTCTCTCAATTATGTCCTCACTCATTAACATCTCTTAATCTTTCTCTCATTTACTCAGTAGATCACTTACCTAACATGTAGTGACTACTTTTCTAAGACACAAAGCTAATCACATTACTTACTTGCTTAAAAAAACCTTTTACTGGCTTTAACATATAGAATAAGAGCCTCATAACAGTCTATCCAAATGCTCCATCATCAGCCGCTATTTACTGTTCAAAAGTCTTTGCTGTCACACTTCGCAAGAAACCCAAACGCTGTGCACCTAACCTTCTTTATTTTGTTTGATACATGAACCAAGGCCCTAACGACTGACAGGGCCTACAAAGATGGGAAACCCGCACTGATAAGAGTGACACGGAAGAACAGATAACACCCCTTGGGAAAGAGGCCAAAAGCAAGACTAGAAAAGCTGAAGGAAATGAATTTGCACTGCTAAGGTCCTAGATTTGAATATATATATTTGGACATATGTATATTTGAATAGGTACAAGTATAGATATAGATATCTGCATAGATATATATATATAGATACATAGATACATATCCATCCCCACATCCCTCTCTGCTCTTCTTCCCAGCAAAAACCCATTAAGGGAGATGTTTGTATTAATTTCTCCACATTCACACTTTTGATGTGTCCCGGGGTGACTAAATTAGGCCTCACACCCATCACGATTCTGAAATTTCCTTATTAACCTTATGAGTGGTTTCCTGCTGATTGAAGCCAAGGACCAATTCTCTGTTCTCCTCCTCAAACTGTGATGGTGAATGCTGAGTGTCAACCTGATTGGATTGAAAGATGCAAAGTATTCTTCCTGGGTGTGTCTGTGAGGGTGTTGCCAAAGGAGATTAATATTTGAGTCAGTGGACTGGGAAAGACAGACCCACCCTCAGGTTGGGTAGGCACCATCTAATAAACTGCCAGAGTGGCCAGGATAAAAGCAGACAGAGGAATGTAGAAAGATTAGACTGGCTGGGTCTTCTGACCTCCATCTTTCTCCTGTGCTGGATGCTTCCTGCCCTCAAACATCGGACTCCAGGTTCTTCAGCTTTTGGACTCTTGGACCTACATCAGTGATTTGCCAAGGGCTCTCAGGCCTTTGGTCACAGACTGAAGGCTGCACTGTCAGCTTTCCTACTTGGAGGTTTGGGGACTCAGACTGACTTCCTTGCTCCTCAGCTTACAGACGGCCTATTGTGGGACTTCACCTTGTGATCATGTGAGTCAGTACTCCTTAATAAACACCTCTTCATGTATACATCTATCCTGTTAGTCCTGTCTGTCTAGAGAACCCCGACTAATAATACACCAACCTCTCAGTAATAGTTGGCATGTCTATTCTTCACTGCTTTATGAAAAACTCTGTTCTATGGGCTTGCTTGACACCAACCAAGCTGGCTTCTGCATATTTTACTTGAATATTTCTCAAGTTTTTCTTAGATTCCTCCTCCTCTAGGACCTCTAGGAGTTGCAATGGACTGGGGCTCAGCTCTCTTTTCTGAGGAGTGAGTGCATAAGGAGAAGAGATTATATCCATTGTCAGATGGTACATACCCTGTCTCTTAGTCCTTTTGGGCTGTTATAACAAACTGCCATAGACCAGATGGCTTATGTACAACATAAATTCATTTACTATAGCTCTGAAGGCTGGGAAGTTCAAGGTAATGGGGCAGGAAGATTCGGTGTCTGGGAAGGGCCATCTCTCACTGTAACCTCATATGGAGGAGGGAGGCAAGGCTGCTCTCTGGAGCCTCTTTCACCAGGGCACTAAATGCCATTCATGAGGCCTCCATCCTCACGTGCTAATCATGTTCCAGGGGCCTCACCTCCAAATATCCTCATGTTGAGGACTAGGATTCAACATAAGAATTTGCAGGGGACCCCAATCCAGACCAGCACACCATTTCTATGCTAAAAACTCTGAAATTTACATGGTTAGTTGGGTCTTCTCCCTGAACTCCAGATATGCATTCCCAATGCTCAGGCCAAAATATAGGAATACCCCTCTCCTGTCCCACAACATGCATCAGTAATGCTCCTCAGTGGCATCTCCAAAACCTTCCCTAAGTAGCCCATTTTACCACCTGCACAGTCTCCACCTTTGTCCCAGCCCATCCTCCTCACCTGGATTCAGGCAGCCACCTCCCACCTGGCCCCCACACCTGCCATTTTGCTCCCCTAAATCTGCCAGAGGAATATTTTTGAAAAACTTTTGCTGGTTTTTCATTTTTTTCTTAGACCATTTGGGCTGCTATAACAAAATATCATAAAGTGGGCGGCTCATAAACAACAGAAATTTATATCTCACAGTACTGGAGCCTTGGAAGTCCAAGATCAAGGTGCTGGCAGATGCGGTGTTTGGCAAGGGCCTTCTTTCTTTATAAAGGGACCAGTTCTCACTGCATCCTAATGTGGAGGAAGGGAAAACAAGTTCCCTTGGGCTTCTTTTATAAGGGCACTAATCCCATTCGTGAGGGCTCCACACTCATAAGCCAATCACCTCCACAGCTGCCACCTCTTAACATCATCACTTTGAGGGTTAGGATTTCATCATATGAATTGTAGGGGGACATGATTATTTGGACCATGTCATTACTCTTAGAATAAAACCCAAGCCCCTGACGCGGTCCCTTACGGGCCTTCCCAACCAGTTTCCTCTCTTTCTTTCATCTCAGCTGTCTTTATTTTACCCCACAGATGCTCTCTTCAATACCCTTCAAACAAGGCACGATGCTTCCTACCACAGGAAATTTGCATATCGTGTTTCTTTGTTTTAAATCCCCTCTCTTCCCCAACAGACTTGTGCTTGTCAGTTTCTTTCTTAACATCCAAGTTTCAGTTCAAATGTAATCTTCTCAAAGATTTCCCCAAACTCCCTAAGACAAGTACTCTATCATACTAACATACTCTGTCTTACTAGTAGCCCTTTTCAATATCTATGTATTGTGTGTGTGTCTGTGTGTCTTTAAGAGTTATACTGCCTATCTCTGCTAGAATAAAACTTTCTTGAAAGGAGCCATAATTATTTCTCAACTATTGTATCTCTCGTGCCTACAACAGTGGCCAGTTAGAGTAATACATTCCTCTCTAGTAAGTTATGGATCATGTGGTTGGTGATAGAGCCACAGGCCAAAGGCAGCCTGCCTGGATGTAACCCACAAAGCCAGTTGAAAAGCTCACAGCTATGTGTTCAACTGCATCCACCGATATACATGAATAAGTGCATCGTCTTTATGTGCTATCAAGTGCCCATACACTGTAAAATAAGGGGGGAAAAACTCCCATAGTAACCTACTGCCTGGAGAGAAAAGACCCCCTTGCCTCAGTTTGAGTCCTCTGCTTACTGCTGTGTGAACATTGGGTCAGGTCGTTTTTCTTCAACAGGTATCACCTCTGAGCCTCAGGGTCATCATTGTAAAATGCGGATAATAAGCTCGCCTATCAGAGATCTTGACTATAAAGATTATACATTTTTATGTGGTTAAGGCACGGTAGTGGCCATCCCTCACTTTCACTTCTCTGAAAAATAAGAGCTTTCTCCCTTTGGTCGTGAACTGGTAGGGTCCAGGGCACTGAACTGCAAGGAAGACAGAAGCTCCACCCCCTCCTGCCAACTCCCCTTTTCCCAGAAGGCCCCTCTAGGAGAATGTAAGGAGGCAGGAATCAGCCAAGAGTGGGCTTCAAAAGAAGCTTGTTCTAGTCTGCTTGTGCAGCTTTACTAGAATTGCCTGAGTCTGGGAGTTTACAAAGAGCAGAAGTTTATTTCTCACATTTCTGGAGGCTGAGGAGTCTAAGATCAAGGCACAGGCAGGTTCCGTGTCTGAGGAGGGCTGCTCTCTACCTCCAAGATGGTGCCTGGTACACTGCATCTTCTGGAGGAAGGAACTCTGTGTCCTCACATAGCAGAAAGTAGAAGAGCAAAAAGCTGACAGCTCTGCCAATCAAATCCTTTCAAAGGGCACCTAATCCCGTTCATAAGGACAGAGGCCACATGACTCTATACCCTCCCAAAGGCTGCATCTCCTAATACTGTTGCATTGTGGATTACATTACAACATGAATTTGAGAGGGGACAAAAACATTCACACTGTAGCAAAGCTTACCGCTCTCCTGCCCCAATCTCTCCTCCTAACTTCCATCAGCCACTACAGAGGGAAACTGCTCTTTTGGCACGCCTCTTGGGGAGGAGGAGAGGTGGTTCACAGGGCCTACTTGACCATGGTCCTCCAATACCTGAAGGACTGCAAGTAGAGAAACAGCTATGTTAGGAAGGCTGCCCAGTCTGCAGGAGCCAGGCAGATGAGTGTTAAACACTGGCTCCCACATGCCTGCGCTTCCTCTTCTATAAAATCCACGTGTAGCCCTAGCGGTGACAATGGAAAGGACAGGAGGGGCAGTCATTTCGTGAATTATTGATCACGCACACTCACGGACGGCAACACAGACCTTCACGTGGAGCTGGAGTCATGTCAACCAGTCCAGAGAGGCCACTTGACTGCTTCACCTCCTCTCTCCATCTGGGCTCGTAGGTCCTTTATGCAGCAATAAAGTCTTGCGGTTCTCTTGGGCCTCACTCAGTGCTGAGCCGAAAAACTGTGCTCACTAAATAAGTGCTAATTGACCCGCAGAGAGAAAAAAAGAAGTGAGTGACTCCTTCCTGACTTAACTTTTTTTTCCTGCTTAAAACGAATCTATACCACCTTAGGGAAATGGCCCAGTTTCTGAAAGGCAGTGCTGGTAATGTAATATTCTTGGCAAAAAGGCAGTGCTTTCCCCAGGGAGATGACTTTTCTGGACCTGCAGCCAGGAGGCCTGCATTCCATTCCTACTCTTCCACTCAGCATGGGCTTCTTCCTAGACATGTCGCTCCACCTCTTCAGTGTCTACAGTGTATAAAAGCTTATCATAAAATCGGCCTCACTATGTGGTTGAAGGAGTCTGATAAAGGCGCATTTGTGAAAGATGCCAGCAGAGTATTGGGCATACGTAGGAACTCAGAAAAGGTTGGTTGTGGAAGGTTTCAGTCAATCTAAGGTTATTAGAAAGTGCTGAGCCTTGGAGCGGACTCTTCAGCATGGGCTTTCAGGATAAGTGTCCTGGAGGCAGGAGGAAAGGAAGACTGAGGGAAAGACCAGAGAAAGGACACTGCTGCTCCTACAGGTGGGAGATGAGCGAATCCACACTGAGGCAGTGGCTGAGGATGAACGGAGGAGAAGCACGGGAGGGGCTGAAGTGGTGGAATAAAGAGGTCACCCATCTCAGCACCTGAGAAGTTTTCACATTTCCAAAGGGACCAATATGTCCAGGGATGCTTATTCCCACGTGGGCACCAGCTGGTTGGTGACAGTGTGGTCCTGGGTGGTGCTGTAAAAGCCGGATGAGCTTTAGGGGCTGCAGGGCAGCTGATCAAGCAGAACTAGAGTGTGAACACCTCCAGCCTTGCAGACCACTTGAATTTTTCATCTCTCTGTCCTCTCTTTGTCACTCAATATGTAGTCAAACGGTGCCTGGAACTGTTTTCTTCTCTTGCGGGCTCTGAAGAGCCCTCTGCAGTAAATGGTGAGGGCCCAGCTTCCTGGCTTGGGAGGGCAGTGGAACTGAAGGGGATCTTGAGTAGAGGGCCGAGCTCTGGGGTCAGAGCATGGAAGCCGATCTCCAGCAACTTCCCAGAGTCTTTCTCCACTCAGACCTGCATGACTTGGGTGGCTTTGCTCACACGAAAAGGCCACTGTCTGATGCCCAGTCTCACAGGGTGATGTTTTGTGATGGGTCTACTCTGACCTTCAGGGATTAACAATCCACCAGGCAGATATGAAAGGATTCTGAAAACAGAGAAGCACAGATCCCAAGCAGGGCGAGGGGTGCACCGTGTGTGGGTGTCAGAGCCCCAGCAGGGTGAGCAAGGTGTCCACACAGAGGGGCAGGACTGGCCAAAGAACTCAGAGCCTGTGCTGGGTAGGGATGCCTGCTTGGAGGTGTCAGAGCCCAATCAAGATCAGAAAATCACAGTGTGGAGGCAGAGCCACACAGAGAGGGGAGAGGGCAGCCTGCTCAGGATGACACAGCCTCAGTGGGTGAGAATGACTTCCAGGAAGGGCCACAGGGGTTGGAGGTGGCCTGGGGGTGTCAGAGCCTGGATCAGGGTGGGGGTGTAATAGCAGTGGCAGTGGGAGTATACAGGGAATGGGTGAAATAAATAAAGGTATTAGGATGATGGGGTCCATTTCTCATTGTTGGAGGAGAGAGTTACAAATGTGGAAAGAGAAAACTAGAAGGAACCTGGTGGTTTTTGGCTGCAGTTCGAGGTATTGATTTAAAGCCATTTTCTATCTATAGATAGATAAAAAATAAATATAGATGCAATATGGGATCTCAAGGAAAGATTCATCACTTTTTATTTCATGCTAAAATGATACAATTCAACTCACATGGATTTCCAGGTGGAATGAGGATGGGAGAATGACTTCTCTGATTTGCTTAACTGAAGCCAGAGCTTGGGGCTATCCTCTTGGTGGGCAGAGACCACTCACCCTGAACTCTCCTTCTCTGAGTCTCCTACACCACCTCTCCCCGCTCTGAACAATCAGAAGCTCTTATCATCTCCATCTACTCCCATCCCACCCCCAGCCCCTTTCCCACATCTCCTCTTCCCTTTGCCAGGCTCCTTGAGTGGTTTTCCATCATCCTCCACTCCTCCTGTCCTCACTGCTAGATGGAGGGGACAGGAAGCCCTTTGGATCTTGAGGGTGGAGGAATGGAAGCATGAAAGAGGGGTTTAGCCAGAGGACTGGAGATCCAAAGAGCAGTGAGCCCCTATACCATCTGAGTCCAGCTTCCCAGCAGGCTGCCTGTGCGTTATCTAAGACGGGGGACGGGGGAGGACAGGCAGGTGAACGAGCCTTCCCTGCCTGTTGTTGTTGCTGAAAGCTACCTGGCCACAGGAGGCTCCAGGAACTGTAAGGAAAAGTGGTCACAGAACAGCTGTCTCAGATCAATGCTAATAATGAAATGATGATGATAATGGCGATGCTACTGATAACACCAGCTTTTTAAAAATATTTCCTACATGTCAGATATTGAAATACCATTCATAGAATAATTGATTTACACTTCCCACCAATCTTATAAAGAAGGCACTATTTAGGTTCCCATTAAGAGAGGGGGAAATCAACATGTTGGGATGCTTTTAAAACTTGTCCAAAGCATATGCTGGAAAGTGGGAAAGGAGGCCCATGTCCTTCCAAGTCAGGAGTCGGACCCTTACTGTAGGTTTGCTTACCATCTGTCCGACTGCACTGGCGCCACTCCCACAGTAGTGGTAGAGCTGAGTTGACCCTCAGGACAAGTGAGAGCCAGTGAGTCAGGGCAGAGGGTGCAGTAGTGGCCTGGGAGGATGTCCTGGCCAGAAGGGCAGCTTTGCGGGGGATGGTAGGGCACTCAGAGAACTGAAGATCTTTGGATGTGTCTATGGAGAAGGACTTGAAGGTGTATCATGGAGCTGGGCCTGAAGAGGCAGCTGAGGACAGACCACAAATGCCTGTCAGGCCATTCAGAGACCAGATGGCCACAGGCATGGAAGGAGACTCACTACCTACAGCTTCCAAATCTTGGCATAGGCAGACTCAGAAAATGCACAGCAGGAAACCACGGTATTGCTGTAATCTAAAGTTGGGAGGAACTCACCTTCTTAGGTGGGCACCAGAGGAAAGGGGGCTGAAATCAACCCCAGAGGGGGAGGAAGCCCCATCTCTGTCACTCAGTCCCATGGGGTATATGAGCAAGATCATCAATTGCTTGAATGTTCCAGACACAGAGAATGTGCCTGTTAATGAGCACCTTTAGGAGGCTTCCTAACCAGAGGTCCCAGCTAAATGGAGAAAACCCGTGAAAAGTACATCACACAAAGAGCCCCTGTTTTTACCAGAGGGCTAAGAAACTCATCTAACACTGCTAACAGACTATCTTAGACTTAAAAATAAGTAATTAAATAAATGACTAATCGAGTAGCTTCCGGCTAATAAGGAATGCATTCTGAATCTCATCTAGTTCTGCAGTGAAGGAATGAGCTACAGGGCAGGCCACGTGTGGGGAGTGAACCACTCAGGGCTTCCCTCTCAGGAGAAAACTGCTCCAGCCGGGAAATTCCTCCCATCTGCTGAGTAAGTGGCTGGGCCTCTGCAGCTGAGGCCCAAAGAACCAAAGGCAGGTGAAGCTTGGGCTTCCAGGACACAGGAATGAAAACAGGACCACAGAAGCTGAACGATCCATCTTAAGGTTATCACCTTTCCTTTCCAGGGGTCAGCAGACTAGAAGGTCCAGGGTTTTCCCAGCACCCTTACAGCTGGCAGCAGTTCAGGGAGGCTGCTCAAGGCCTCCGCACATGGTCCCAGCTCAGGAGACAGAGACTGCAGGCAGCTGTTAGGGAGGATGAGATGCTCAAGCTTCCCCAAGGAGACCATTGCTGGGGCAGCTCCTGAAGGTTGTTGGACCCCAGGTAGAGATGAGTGAGATTGTGCAGGTGGATGCTCTCCCCTGGGAGTCTAGAGAGACTCCACTGGGAGCCAGTTCTGTCCCTGGGGCTCAGTCTTAGCTCCTGCAGATGTTTTAGTCGAAGCAACCCCTGAGGCAGGTATGCTGGACACCCTCCAGCATAGGACCTTGGAGAGGAATGGAAGGCACGCCTTAGGAGCTGCCTCCCTCTTGCACTAGGGTGTGCCATCTTATTAATATTAATATTAAGACAGGGTCTTGCTCTGTCATCCAGGCTGGAGTGCAGTGGCATGATCATAGCTCACCATACCTACCTCCTGGACTCAAGTGATCCTCCTACCTTAGCCTCCCTAGTAGCTGGGAATCACAGGCATGTACCAGTAGGCTATTTTGATTTTTTGTAGACATGGGATTTCACTGTGTTGCCCAGGCTGGACCAAAACTCCTAGGCTCAAACAATCCTCTTGCTTCAGCCTCCCAAAGTGCTAGGATTACAAGTGTGAGCCACCGTGCCTGGCCTAGGCAAGTCATCTCAGACACCCCTTCTCTGGGCTTTATCTCCCTGTCCCTGTGGTGAGGAGGTGGGAAGAAATCATCCCTCAGATATTTGTCTAACTCCCTGGCTTCTCAGCCCAAGTAATCTGGTCTGCTAGCTGGGTTAACTTGTACGTTGCCTGGTGCTGTCTCAGAGTTAGCCCAGCCCAGCCCAGCCCTGGGGACAATCTGGTTTTCCTGTCAAAACAGGCTGCCCCTGGCACTTCATCAGCCCCACTCCAGCACAACAGGGATTAGGGGTGAGACAAGTGAAGAGCTCGCCTTGGGGGAGAAGTATGGGTGAGCCACAGATATTCTCAAGATGAGTATGTCAATGCAGTATTTTTTTAAAATCGGAATTCATGCCAAAAATCCATGATGAACAGAATATCAAATTTTAAATAAAGAATCAGTGTTGCCAGTTTCTCTCTTTGCCTCTAGCACTAACCTCGCTTTGCACAGCACCCTTTATTGATCCTGTCTGGACTTAAAATTGTGTCCTTCACAGTATCTCCGATAAACCTCACTAACACCCTTGGAGGTCAGGATTATGTCTCCCTGCTTGCAGGCAGAGAAGTCAGGTGCCTTTTTTCTGGGGACCAATAATTGACTGGACACTGGTTCTGTCTGATCCTTTACCCCACAATGCTCTTTCCAGTGGTATCTGTCTAAGGGGGTTCATAACCCACTGGTGGACATGGGTAAACACATTTTTCAGTGTAATCATTTTATTTTCATTTTATCATCTGATTAAAAAATACATAGATATTATGCCTCATGAAGAAGTCAAATAAAAATTAAGGCAAAAAATCAAGGTGTTGAATTAAACAATGGTCGAGATGTTTCTTGGACATGGCAGCCATCTGGGGTCTGAGGGCACTTTCTTGCTGTTTGATCTTGGCCAAGTGGCTTTCCCTTTCTGAACCTTTAATTGTTGCAACTACAGAATGGGTCTCCAAGCCACCCTACAGCGTCAGCATTCTTGGGCTTTGGGACTCATTTCTCTGTTGTCTCTCTTAATTCCTTTCAGGGAACCGTGGCTACTTAGGAGTCCCAGCAGGCTGGCCCTGGGTATCATCTGTGCCCGACCTGGGGTCTGGCTGCTCCTGGTTGTCACCAGAACAGTGTCAGACTTGGTAATATAAGAGGCTCGGCCCCACCCAGGCCCTGGGATGATGACAACCCAGCCTGTGTCTTCCCATCCCTCGCGTCCATTCCAGTGGGTAGAGTTTAGTATAAGCCCCCTCGGAGCTTGGCCAGGGCTGGGCCTCCGTCCTCCTCATCTCCTAGTGTTTTATCTTGCAAGCAGCAGCAATTCCTGATTTGCATTCCAGTGGCACCTGCTCTTGAACTCCTTTCACCTGGAGCTCTGGGCAACCCCACCGCCCAGGAGAAAGAGAGAGAGCACCCAGGCTCTTCTTCCATCTCTGCACTGCCCTGCTACTGGACCTGGGGAGCGTCGACTTTGAGTCTTGAGTGCTTCATCTTTCAAATGCAGAGGTATCAATTCCTGCCTCAGATGCTGGCCACGAGGGCCACATGAAACAGCGTTTGTACAGTGTCTAGGCCAACATCTGCCCTGTAGAAGATGATTCATCATTGTCACTTCTCTTTTTCCCCCACCCCACCCCCGCTGCTACCCAACTGTGACCTAAAAGATTCTCTTTGACACAAGCTGTGTGGCCTGTTTCTTTACCATATTTCTCTTGCTTACCACCTGGTAACCAGCATATGCTGGTCTCATTATCCTCCCAAAAAACAAAGTCCCATTCCTCAGCTTCAAACTATGAATCCCCAGCAGCTAGCACAGTTTCCCTAGGCTGACCCCATTTAAGGGTGTGTCCTGAGCCCCTGCTGTGCCTGGAATATTCTCTGCTTGAAGACCTCTGGTGGAGGGGGCTCAGGTTCTTCGTCTCTGGGCCTTTCTGACCAAATGTTTTCATGAATGCCACCCTGAGAACCATCATCTCCTAACTTTACTCATCCATCCACTCCTTTCTTGGACTCTCCCTTCAGGTGTCCAGATTCAGCTGTGAGGCATCTAACGTTCGTTTTTCAAGACGAATATCACAGTTCTTTGTGTGCCATGGGTTGAGTCCACCCAGCGTTCTCCAATGTACCCTCGTGGGTCTAAATTCCTCCTCGTGGCCCTCAGAACCCCTCGTTGTGCTGTGGCAGGTGGGGAGTTGAGTGGGTTTGTGTGTCCTGATTCCTTCTATAGGATCAAATTCCTTAAATGTATCGCTTCTGAGAGGGGGTACATTTTGCCTTCTGCAGGCCTCCTGCATGTCCTCAAAGGAACATCTCAACAGGTTCCCGTGAAACTCAGGCAACTCTTATGCCCTGAAAACAAGATTCTGAAAAACAGAACCAAAGGGTCCCCAGGGTGGAGTCTCACAGAAGGAAGAGCTCCATGTTTCCTGAATAAGACGAGGAGAGGTCCCAAATGCAATTCCGCCTCACCCTACATCCAGTGTGTGGAGTGGTCGGGTGGGAAAGGCCAAGCTGCAGACACTTCATATTTCATAGCAGGATTTGGCCTTGCTGCTGTGAAGCCTGGGGGTGGCCCTTCTTCTGTCTTGCTGCTACATCCTTCCCTGTAAAGATGGGGCTAAAAACACCTGCTCCCCAGGACTGTGGTGAGAGACAGTGTGTGAGGCTCCAAGCACTCAACGGGCACACTCACTGGCAGACGATAGTATCTTTATTTCTACTGTGGAGTCTTCTATAATACCTATAAATTTTATTTATAGCTCTAATCAAATTCAATTGCCAGATTCTGTTCCATGCGTGTCTGTCCCTGTACATGTTGCCCAGAAACACACTTTGGGAGTTAATTATAGACCAGTCTCCTAGACTGTGAGCTCCTTAAGAATGGACCTCTATCCTGTTCACTGTGGTATGCCCAGCACCTGGCCCATGTTTGCTCAGAGTGAAGGACTGTCATTTGCCCACTATGCCCCATCCACTCTGACCATGGAGAATAGCCCCGCTATGAATGGCAGGGAGCTCTGTCATCCCTGTCAACTTCTCTATTCTTCAGTGACGACAGGGGGCATTCCAGAAGGGAACCAAAGTGAGACTAGGCCAGACAACCTCACAAATGTCTCCATGGCAACAGCTTGTCCTGCCGCACACAAAGGATCCTGGCTAACTATGCCGCCAAAGGTCAAATTGTCAGCGTGGGGCCTCTTAGCCAAGCACGCCTCTCAGAACAAGGCTAGTTTTCCTCATTCTCACTCCTTCTTTCCCATACATCAGGATTGTAAGTAGTGAAGGCAATAACCAAGAACACCTTAGGAACAATGCTTGTAGAAATGGGGAATTAGGACACGTTTACACTGTTGGTGGGAGTGTAAATTAGTTCAACCATTGTGGAAGACAGAATGGCGATTCCTCAAGGATCTAACTAGTAATATCATTTGATCCAGTGATCATATTACTGGGTATATACCCAAAGGATTATAAATCATGCTACTATAAAGACACATGCACATGTATGTTTATTGCAGCACTAACAGCAAAGACTTGGAACCAACCCAAATGTCCATCAATGATAGACTGGATTAAGAAAACGTGGTACATATACACTGTGGAATACTATGCAGCCATAAAAAAGGATGAGTTCATGTCCTTTGTAGGGACATGGATGAAGCTGGAAACCACCATTCTGAGCAAACTATCGCAAGGACAGAAAACCAAACGCCACATGTTCTCACTCACAGGTGGGAATTGAGCAATGGGAACACTTGGACACAGGGCAGGGAACATCACACACCAGTGCCTGTCATAGTATGGGGGGCTGGGGAGGGATAGCATTAAGAGAAATACCTAATGTAAATGACGAGTTAATGGGTGCAGCACACCAACATGGCACATGTATACATATGTAACAAACCTGCATGTTGTCCACATGTACCATAGAACTTAAAGTATAATAATTTAAAAAAAAAAAGAAATGGGGAATTAGTTGGTCTGGAAATGTCTGTGTCTGGTATTACTTCATTGTATGCACCTTTTCAGGCCTCAAGTATCTGGAGAACAGATATATCGCTTACCCCACATTCCCTCTCTTCCCAAATGAACGTTCAGACCAGCTTCACAGAGAGCCCACTATCTTCAACCACATACATTACCCTCATAACCCTGGCTTCACAAAATAGCACCATCAAAGCAACCTGAAGACAAATGTTCACAATTGGTAAGAAAAGAAAAGGAAGAGAAAAAAAATGATTCCCCTAAAATAGCATCTCCCCAACCACGTCAAAGATGCAGCCAGAAATACACCCTCCCTCCTTTTAATGATTTAACAAACAGCTTCTCCTTTGCCCTGGAGAACATTTCTAAAAAACACAGGTTTGGAGTCAGCTCTCTTCACCTCACCAGGAGAGTCCAGGAGGGACACAGGCAAAGGCGGCCCAGAGTGAGGCTGCTGTCTGCTGGCTCAGAGCATGCTTCTGTGTCATGTGTCACAGAGCAGGGAGGTGGGGCATTCTCCAGGAAGTGGGAGACAGGAGTTTTGTTCATGACTTTGGGCATATTGCCTCACCCCTCTGACACAGTTTCCTAATGAATGGAGGGCAAAGATCTACGCCTGGCCCATCACAGTTGTGTTGCAAGGAATAAATGATAAAGCTTAAGGGAACATGCTTTGAAAAATAGGTAAGCACCCACTGGTTTAAAAAGAGCTCCTCTCCTTGAATTAAAGTGAACAAATGAGCAAGGTTGACTCAAGTGTTTTAAAAGACGGCAAAGAGACTCTTGTAAAGGATGGTTTAGTTTGCCCTACTTTTAAAAAATTTAATCCTCACCCAAATCCTGTGAATTAATGTTGTCGATTTTATTTAATGGAGGAGGAAACTGAGGTTACTTGGTTATTCCTTTGATGTCTCCAGTTTCGAGCAGCTGGAGTACATTGGGCAGCAAGGGGATGGGCTGCAACACTAAAGCCAAGCAGCTGGGCAGTTCTTAGGGACCAGAGAGAGAGGCTAATCAACAAATGAATAGGGGTCACCCAGCACTGCAGCCTGGCTGCACTCAAGCTGGGGAAGTTCTTCCAAGTTCTAGCCCACAGAAGCCAGGGCTGCTGATCAGAAGGTCTCCAACCTGCCCCCAACAAGCATGCAGGTGCCCTGTGCAGAAGGCAAAGTGGTCCCTGAGCCAAGGCCAATATGACAGGATTCTACTCATTCCCCTTCTTCCAACTGGAAGAGGAGTGAGCTTGTATGACCAACCCCATATGGGAGAAAGCCCATGTGGGCCCAGGCATCCCAAAACACACCCCGGAGGTCTTTGGGAAACCCCTGGTCTCATCCATTATTTATTGAATATCTGCTGTGTATTTATTGAGCATCTACTGAACCAGGTGCTGAGTTTCTCCAAAACACAGAATCAACTCTTTCTGCACCTTCCCCATGGCGTTCTAAGAAAGAAGGGGTTTGCAGAGATGGACCCCTCAGGCTGTAGCAGTTGGCAGAAAGCAAGTAGGAAGGTCTGGCTAGAAAGTGCTGGTCACTCCAGGTTTGAGCCCAGCTCCTTGGGCTACTTGAGTGAATTATCTGTCTCTTCCAAACCCAGGAAAGCATCTTTTCAAGCTCACAGCAGTGAGGATGAAGCATCTCATCTTCGAAGATCTTAAAATCTGTGGGGACATCTGAGTCTTGTTCTGGGTTTACCTGAACTCTGAGCCCCAGGTTTGGGTTGAAATATATGGGACTCTGGGAAACTGAGCAGCAGGAGGCCTCCATGGTGCTTAGGTTGGAAGGGAGACAGCAAAGGAAGTGTGGGGAGATCTCTAAAATCTGCACAGATCTCTAAAATCTGCTGGGGAGACTTCAAACACTGATTATTCCATACCATCTCCCAGAGACCCTGATCCAGTGGCTCTGGAGCAGTTCCCTAGAATCTATACTGTTAGAAATAAAGTTCCCCAATGAATTTTTACCATCAGCATATCAAGGGAATCACCAGAGAAGTGGTACGAACCCTTGTATCCAAATACTGGGCTCCACACTTAGAATTTTGGGAAAATCACTCTTTCTTTCTGAGCCTTGTTTTTCCCATTTGTGGGAGAAAAATAAGGATTTGGATGACACCAGATATTCCCAAGTGTGGGAATTATGAACTGGTACTTACAAAATAATAATTATTGGGAACTATATAAGGTAGGTAAGCCAGATCTTTATTTTGTCAAGTAAGGATATAAAAAAGAAGTAAATATTACCCTACACACACACAGACACCCCACATTCTCCTCTCACTATTATTTCTCACAGTATGAATCATTTTAAACTATAAAAATTAGAGAGATTGCAGTCTCAGAATGAAAGGTCATCCTTCCAATGCAACACATTTGGGTTGGTTTTCTGTCCAGCTCACACTGTTGACCTCTCGTCCCACCTGGCAAATGAACACCTCTGCCTGTGAATGTGAACTCGGTACCAGTAATTGGGAACCTCAGGCCTGTGACTGCCAGGTTTCTGACAAAGAACTGTCATCCAAAATATACAGAAAACTCTTCAGACTCAAAAATAAAAATCAGATAATTTTTTTAAATGGGCAAAATATCTGAACATAAACTTCACCAAAGAAGATATTCAAGTGGGAAATAAGTGTACGAAAATATGCTGGATATCATGCTATTAGAGGATTGCTAATGGAAGCAACAATGAGATACCACTATGCACCTATTAGAATGATCAAAATCCCAAACACTAACAGCACAAAATGCAGGTCAGAAGGTGGAGCAACAGCAACTCACCGCTGATGGAAATGGAAAAGGATGCAGCTATTTGGAAGACCGATTTGGCAGTTTCTTACAAAACTAAACCTGCTCTTACCATGCGATGTAGCAATTGTGCTTCTTGGTATTTACCCAAAGGAGTTGAATAATTACATCCACACAAAAACCTGCACAGATACGTTTATAGCAGTTTTATTCATAACTGCCAAAACTTGGAAGCAACCAAGATGCCCTTCAGTAGGTAAACGGATAAATCCTGAAACTTCCAGGCAATGGGATATTATTCAGCACTTAAAAAAAAAGGGCTATTAAGCCAAGAAAAGCCATAGAGGAACGTAAATGCAAAACACTAAGTGAAAGAAGGTAAATTGAAAAGGCTGTGTGACACCAACTAGATGACATTTTGGAAATGACAAAACTATGGAGACAATTTTAAAAAATCAGCAGTTTCCAGAGGTTAGGGGAGAAGAGGAGTATGAAGAGGCAGAGCACAGAGACTTTTTGGGGCAGTGAAACTCTTCTGTATGATCCTATAATGGCGGATAATGGCATTACAGTATCCATTCATCCAAACCCATAGAGTGTGCAACACCAAGAGTGAACCCTCATGTCAACTATGGCTGTTGGGCGATAGTGATGTGTCAGTGTAGATTCATCAGCTATAATAAACGTACCGCTAGGGTGTGGGATTTGAAAGGTGGGTGGATGGGGGAGGCTGTGTGTGTGTGTGGGTGGTGGGGGGGGTGCAGGGAGCACATGGAAATCTGTACCTTCCTCTTAATTTTGCTGTGAATCTAAAACTGCTCTAAAACTTAGTCTATTTCATACAACAACAATAAAAATGAAATAGAATAGTAAATGTCCGAGGGCATTGTGCTTGATCAGGTAGATACTTTATTTCAAAACCCTTGCTTTATATATGTATGCATGTACTGATCACTAAGAAATTACACCTCTTACTGTGGGTTATGGTCAAAAAATGTTAACAGTCACTGGATGAGAGTATTTCCAAGGTCCCTGGGATAGTTTCTTCAAATGAAAAAGGGTATTAGAGTAACACCTCTGCATCTTTAATGGTTGAGAGAACCAACTAAGATGGTCAATGTGAAAAAGACTGAGAGGGAGACAGTCTTATTCTGCACTGACAGGAATGGCTTCTTTTGGACCCCTGACACCCATCCAGCCCCAGAATCACCAGCAGACTGAACACAAGGAACAGGTATCAGATTTCACTTTTAAATCACCGCAATAATACTTCTCTACCCATGGAAACATCAAACTTCTTGAAATGTTTATGTTCCTGGTTTCTAAATCAATTAGAGGTATCCAGAACAGGGAATCACAAAAAGGAAGTTCTTGATAAACATCTGCTGCATTAGTCTGTAAGTGGCTAACAGCTTGGGTGAATGGACAAATGAATGGATGGATGAACTGATCAATGGATCGATCAGTCAGTCAGTCAATCTGTCAGTCAAGAACAAATGCAGGAAGAGTACATCTCTTAGACCACTGGTGGATCACTCGGCCTCTAGATGCAGTTTAACAGGACAGGTTCTGCTAAAACTTTCTGACTTGCTTCACTCCCTCCTCACTGTGATCCTGCATAAATGTGCACATCTAAATGTCTGCTTCCATATGAAGGGCAGGCTAATGAATGGCCCTGGACTAGCTCAGTCAGGCACACACATTCACTCCCTCATTCATTCACCAGGTGGGCTGAACATGTGGACTCTGTGCTACGGTTCTCGGAAAGAAAAGATACATCCCAGTGCTTGAGGAGTTCACATTCAGGTGGGCGCTGAATATAAGAAACCAATCATCAAGAAGAACTCAGGAGAAGGAAACTTGGATTTATTGAGCACCTGTTCGCGCAGGGCATGTCACATACACACATGAACTTGATGCCATTTATTTCAGAGACAGAGCCCTGGAGATACAAATTTCCCAGCTCTGCTCAGTGCTCTGGCCAACTGCCCACCATTAGGGAACACAAGTGGATGCTCACCACATCTACTTGTTTTATAATTAATATAATTGAAACCAACAAGAGGAACTTGAAGGGGCCTTACCCACAGTTTAGAAGACAAATCAACTCTCAAGGGCTGCCTCTTCAACATGGGTTTTCCCATCTTTGGCCAAGACATATGATCCCACAAAGCCATTGCCAACCACAGACATTATTTCATTTCTGTGAGCTCGGAGCACTGAGATGGCTGGAGTGCACCCTGAGGGCTGATTCTGTGTTCTCCAAATGCACGTCCCATCGGGAGGTGGGAACATTCCTCGTGGTTGCAAATTCTTTCTCTTCCTGCTTCTTTTCCCTCTCTGGACAGTGGTAGTGTTTGTATTATTTCTCCCTGGGTGATCTCTGGACATGACTGAGAATGAAGCCCATTGACTCATTTTCTTAAAGTTTTTCTTTTGAAGAAAGAGGTAAATTTGTCAAGTGTCTGGTCAGGGTTTTGTAGCACCAAGAGTTTCCTTAAAATGGGCAGTTACACATCAGACGGGGGCTGTCAGAAGAATGAAGAAACGATCTCCTGCCCCACAAATCAAGTTTTCCCAACTTCAAAGGAGTGGGAAAGAACTCACAAAGCATCAGCATATGAAATAATAATAATAATTAGCAACAAGAATAATATTAATAATCATCTGACCGACCGGCAGCATCTGTTGGATTTAATAATTTTGAGGTCTCTCAAGAAAATAAAACAAAAAGCAAACAATAAAAGAAAGAAAAAAAAGGAACACATGGCTGAAGTCTTTCAAGACCTCTGGCTTCCCACTGGGCTCCGAGTTCAAGTTTCAGAAATCCACTGCAGTCTTCCGGCTTTCCAGAGTCCTCTAGGGGCCCTTCACATTACCTGGCCGGGCAGCAAGGCTGGCGAAGTAGGCACACTGGGAAGGGTCACACTGGCCTGGGGGACCAGGGGGTCCTGGGGGGCCAGGATGTCCAGCTGGTCCTGTCTCCCCTTGAGGGCCAGGGATCCCAGGAAGTCCATCTTTAGCATAGCCAGGTTCCCCGGGTTGACCTGGCCCAAGGAACAAAAGAAACAGAAGGTGGTTCAAGATCCTTCTGGGAGGGGATGGGCCCTGACCTCACAGCTTCCATTCACTATGAACTCAGGACCTGAAACATCCTCAGATGGAACATCCCCAAGGTCTGGGAGCTCTGAGCAACTAGAGTGGTCCACATAAACACAAGGTAGCAGGAGCACCTCAATATGCAGAAGGAGGGGTTGCTTTAACTATTGGACCTGGGATAGTAATCCAGGTACACTGGAGAGAAAGAAACAAGGGTAGATTGAGACCAGGTAGGGTATACGTTTTCCACTGAAGAGTCAGATGAGAGACCTGGCCTTCTGGGTTCTTACATGGGTCTAGGGAACGTGTCTGAATGGAGAGTAGACACCAAGTCCTAATCATTAACCCTTAGCCCCAATTCACATGACCTTAGAGACACCTGGTGACATTCCATTACTCAACATCCAACTTGTCCCAAATCTCTATTTTCTCAGCTTTATCTACACATTAAATTTGAACCACATATTTGGATTACATTAAGCAATTCTGCAAAATCATGGCCAAAGACAACATCTAGGATGCAAGTAAGTGACACTTAAAATAGTCCAAAATTGAGATCCAGAAAATACTGCCTATAGACAAACTTCTGTCCCTTCACTTAGTAACATCATAACATCATATATAATCAACCTATGTTTCTTCTTAGCTTTGGGAACTTGGAAGGTCAGTGCTAAGTCTTGCGTTTAACCCTAGTAGTGACATCCCTTCTTAAGTCTTAGTAATCATCTTATCAGAAAATCTGATATAGAATAAACACAAAGTAAACTTTTCACTTAAAAAGATCGGTAGATATTTCATTAATTCTATTAATGCTTTGGTAATAGCTATTTAATCTATAATCTTGCCTAGATCAAGTTTGGAGGCCTCAGTGTTATTCATTCCTTGGGCTAAGAGCCACTGAAATGTGATAATAATCTCACTTCCACATTGGTACAGTTACTTCCTCCTTTTCAATGGTTTCTGTTCGGCCATTTACTCTTGATTTGAAATTGCCTGGTTTTAAATGTTACTCTTAATATTATAAGCTATTTGAAAATAGGTGAGCCATAAAAATAAATATTTACAATGTATTTCTAATTATCTTCTCTAAGGAAAATAATAATAAATATCCACTTTAGAAAATTTGGAAAATCATGAAGGTATAAATACTAAAATTGAAATTCTCTATAAGATCAATATTCAGATATGACCTCAGGCAAACATATAAATTAAAGTTAAATAAAACATAGAAGCCTCAACAGTCAAATTTCTTGTACCTTCTACCTATACACCTCATTTTGGAACGTGATTATTGTTGCATTGTAGAGATCTTCCAACATGGCCACTGGGTAGCATGACCAACTTGTCCCAGTTTTCTCAAGTCATGTCTTCGTTTTGAAGCTGAAATTCCCAGGTCCCAGAAACGTCCTCAGCCCTGGGACAGCTTAACCATCCTACCACTGGCTGAGCATTTCCCAAAACATATTCTGAGAAGTGCTAAAGGGATATTAACAACTGCACAGTGAAAGAAAAAGGACTCCTCTTTCAAGTGAATTTCGAAAGTGCTAGGTTAAACAAAATAGACACATTTTAAAATGTGAGTCCTCAGCACTTACGATAGTGAATGTGCACCAGAAATGTCTGAAAGAGAAACATAGTCCCCAGCAGTTCCTGATTTAGCCCAAGTCAGTTTTTGTTTTGTTTTGTTTTGTTTGTTTTGTTTTGCTTTCTCTAGGACCATTTCATGAAATTTTAAATTCATAGGACACACTTCAACAATTCATAGAATACACTATAGTTTTCTTAGTAAGTCAAGAAGGTCGTAGTTTAGAAATATTTAATGAAACTAAGTAAGTGATCTCTGTCTCCTCCTCATCTGTAGAGCCTAACCCCTCCTCTCCACTCACTGCTGAGTCCTGGGGGGCCACGGGCAGGAGTGCTGCGTCTCTAGGTAGCTCACACCCTACCCCTGAGCCTCCAAAATGAGTCATACCTGGGATGCCAGGGGGTCCCATCTCGCCTCGGAGGCCAACTCCAGGTGCACCTGGGTCACCTTTGGCTCCTCGCTCACCTGGGAAGAAAAACATGCACTTTTGATGGTGGAGACCCCCGGGGACAACAGAAACTGGACATCCCGCAACGGGATGTCCAGGTGCAACACTGGGCTGCTGCAGTGTTCCAGTCTAAATCACCCTGTGTACATACCCTCATGCCGCACAGTACCCCCAATTCCCATTCACATACTCATTCACACACACACACTTCAGCACACAGTCACATTCAGAAATATGCACATGGAATCACCAAAACAAACAAACACTCCCTCCTAAAAACGCATATTTACATATGAACATTTGCTCAAGCACACATCTACCCAATTCCATACAGACATATATATATATTCAAACCATATTGACAACTGTATACATACACTCATATACACATACTGACTCATTCAGACAAATGTACACACCTACACACTCTCTCTCATATGCCATACACACAGAAGTCCGCACGCATCCCCTCTTATATGTCCATGCTTCCTGTATTTCCAAGCATCGTACCTGAACTTTTATCAGGAAGAAACGGGATGATATATAAACAAATTCAACACTCACATAGGCATGTGCAGTGATAAGTAAGACACAGCTCTACTCTCAAGAAGCTTGAAATTTAATAAGAGAAATAAAATAGGGCACGAAGAACATTCTAGTATGAAACAGAATGCGCGATAAGTACCATCATAGGAATTTTAAAAACCACTCCACGCACGCAGAGGAGACAGAGAGATCCATTTCCCCTGGGAGGACACTTGAGATCATATTTGAATGAAGATGGTGGAGATGGGAGTAAACTGTCTCTCACCCTTGTTTTTTAAATCAATCACTTGTTTTGCCATATTGTTTCCAGAATATCTGCTGCATGCAATGTATTTTCTTTTGTAACCCCAATTGAAATTCTGCTGGTTCACAGGGACTTCAGACCATTCACTTTTATTGTTATAATAATTATGTTTGGTCAGTATTCTGCCACAATCTGATGTTCTCTATGCTTTATGCTTTCTTGTTGACATTTATTTTATATATTTTGTTTTATGAAATCATATGAGTAGGACTAGAATATACAAATTTAACAAAAAGCCTTTCAAGTAGGAGAAACATTATAGGAAATGGATACACAAATTAAGAATTAGTAAGAAAATGGGAGATCAAAAGAGGACAATGTTAGAGGCATCCGTCTCCCTAACTCCAACAAGTCACTCCAGAGCAGCTAAAATGACACCACATGCTCTTTTCCCTGCCCCACACTTACTCCTAATCGCACAGGAGTGAATTATGGGCTGGTCTCCTGTCTTTTATCTTTATTTGAAATTGCCTTATTCAAAAATTATTAATTGTATAAGCTATTTGAAAGCAGGCAAGCTTTAAAAAGTAGATCAAATATTTTTTAAACAACCTTTTATAAATCATTCTACTATAAAGACACATGCACACATATGTTTATTGCAGCACTATTTACCATAGCAAAGACTTGGAACCAACCCAAATGCCCATCAATGATAGACCGGATTAAGAAAATGTGGCACATAGACACCAAGGAATACTATGAAGCCATTAAAAAGAATTGAGTTCAGATCTGTTGCAGGAACATAGATGAAGCTGGAAACCATCATGCTCAGCAAACTAACACAGGAACAGAAAACCAAACACCACATGTTCTCACTCATAAGTGGGAGCTGAACAATGAGAACACTTGGACACAGGGAGGGAAACATCACACACCGGGGCCTGTTGAGGGGTGGGGGTCAAGGGGAGGGAGAGCATTAGGACAAATACCTAAGGCATGCGGGGCTTTAAACCTAGGTGATGGTTTGATAGGTGCAGCAAACCACCATGGCACATATATACCTATGTATCAAACCTTCACATTCAGCACATGTATCCCAGAACTTGAAGTAAATTAAAAAAAAAAAAAAACAAAACAAAACAAACAAAAAAAACCCACACTTTTATTTGTTAAAAAAATAATATTTTTAAATTTATTTTTTAATCCTTCCCCTCTCTCTCTCACATCTGTCTTCCTGCAGAGAGAGTAAGTGTTCTGACCTGTTTGCCACTGTGTGATGAGTTAAATGGTACAGCCTCCACCCTCTGAAAGAGAGACCTTCTGTTGGCTGGAGCTCTGATGTCCTGATAAGTCACTGCCTTGAGACCTGGGCAGTTAACAGCTGTTTTGTTCCAATTTTAAGGCTGGCATTTAATCTCCATTGAGATGAAATGTCTGATTCCTCAGTGCTAAACTTGGTAGGGGAAGAAGGAAGCATGTTGTTTACCTCCCTGAAACTTGAGCAGCGGAGATGGAGAGAGAACAAGAAAGTAGGAGGGAACTGATTCAATCTTCCTAGCAGAAGCATAATTTTGTAGAAATGTCAAATATGAAAGCCTCTTATGCATATGATAAAATTATATGATGCCAAAACTCTGGGTGTTACCAAGCTACAGGCAGTGAGAGTGGCATGAATAATGCATGCAGTGCCACCTCCCAGCCGTGTTCCTTCTTTACCTTCCAGAAGTACATGGAGCACATCTCCTTCAGGTCTTCACTCACCTTTTGGACCTATGGGTCCAGAGGGTCCTTCCAGACCACCCTGCCCAGGACGACCTGGCTCCCCCATGGGGCCGGCCCGACCTGGAAGCCCATCTTTTCCAGGGGGCCCTGGGGGCCCGGGTCTGCCTTGAGATGCCTTCATGTGCGCTGGGGGCATCTGGGCCAGGAGGTAGGCGAGTTTGGCTGTGGAGTAGGAAGAAGAGAGGCATTTCATGAAGAATGGATAGTGGACATAGGACAGGATGGCTACTTACTGCCAACTCAGAACCAAGGGGCCAATAATAGCTGCAGAAACAATATTGATGACACGTCACTTGGCATATGTGCAGCATTTGTATGGGCACCTTCTGATTGTGGCTGGCCATGGGGTGACTTAATCAGTAGTGACCATCACTGACCCTGGAGCAGGTCTGCCTAGGCTGGGATCCCAGGACTGCCACGGCCAGCCAGGTGGCCTCGAGCAAGCTACTTGACCATTCTCAGCCTTGGTGTCCCTTTCTATGCAATGGAGACAACGAACTAGCACCTACCCCACTGGGCTGGAATGAGGATGGAGTACGTGAGATGATATACGTGAAATAGTGCCTGGCACTTGCTAAGTGCTCAGGAGATGCTGGCTGCTACCCCAGGGGCAGAACGATGGAAGCCATAGTAGCACGGACAGCAGTAGCAGTAGTAGCAATTGCAGTGGTCAGTTGGGGAAACTGACGCTGGGATGGAGGAGATAAGTGGCTTACACAAAGCTATGTTGGTCACTTTTCCTCTCCAATGTCAAATTCCTCATCTATAAGCTAAAGAGTGGGACACGATGGTCATTGGAGATCCTATACATCTAAAATGTTAATATGACAGAGCTGATTTAAAGACCCAGAGGTCCAGTGCTGGTCTGGCAGCCTTTCAATGGGACAGAGATATATGCCCATCTGGTGGCCACCAAGGGCAGTCTTTGTTTGCCATGCAGTCATAGGTAATCAGGCCCAAACTGCTATTTTGCAGACAGTGTGACCAAGACCAGAGGCTGGGAGGCTACCCAAGGCCCCCGGCGTTTGACAGGAAAACCAAGGCAGAGTCAGGCTCTTCTGACTGCCTGGCTGATCACTTCCCAGAGTACCTCCCTTCTACTACTCCTCTCACAAGGCGGCAGGAGGACAGGTGGTCCACTTCTGCAACCTGACAAACTGCTCAACTTTTCTGAGCCTTGATTCTGTCATCTTTAAAGTGGAGTGGATACTCCTTCCTCAAAGGCCTGTTTGGAAGAAATGACTTAGCCCAGCAGATTCTCTACCCAACCCAATTTGAAAGGGGTCTTGTCTCTGCTCTTGGGCTAGAGATCCCCCAAAAGCAAAGGCCATTTCTGTCACTGATGAATCCAACATTCAGAAGGTAGAACTCAGAGATCTACACACATGAGACCTCAGAACACCACCTACCCATGGTACCCACCAATCTGGTCCTTATTTCCCTCCTCTCATCGCCTCCTTCTCCCACCCAGCATGCACTCATTGATGTGTGCTCCAGAAAACAGTCATTTGCCCTCATTTCCATACAGGAAAAAGACCATGTTTTTTTTCCTGTATGGAAATGGACCGTGTTCCTCTGGACACTCCAAGAGGACAGGAAGGAGGGCCGTCTTGTTTACAGCTGTGTCCTTGCTCCCAGCACAGAATCTCGCAATGGGAGGTGCAAAATAACTGAGACATGATCATGTAAATAAACGTGCCCTCCCCTTTTGTCCTTGTGCGCCTGGAAAGTAGTTATGGATTTCTCTTCTTCGCTGCAACAAGATCTTGTGTGACTTTCTTCTCCTCTAACTTCCCATTGCAGAGGGAATGGGAATGGCTGTTGTTCAAGACAGTTTGGTGATGAAGAGCACAGAACCTTCAGTGAGGCTGCCCGGGTGCAAATCCTGGCCAGATCTTCCCAGCTCATCAACCTTAAGTTACTTAGCCCCTAATAATTCTGCTTCTAACAATTCTTAGAATAATTACGTGAGCCTCATGAGATTGTTTGGAGGCTTCTCTGGGTTAACACTTGCAAGTGCTGAGAACTTCACCTGATCTTGGCAAATGCCAACATGCTGGCATGATTACTACCATCCTCCTACTTTCCTCCCTCCCTAAGCATCTGCTACGCACAGGCACATGCTAGACCTGGGGACGTAACAATGAGTCAATGCAACAGGACTGAAAGGATTTTAGTTCCTTGAAAGCACTAGGCCTGCCTGCCCCACTCAGGGCCTTCACACATGTTGTTCCATAGACCTGGGGTTACATTTCATCTTTCAACTTGCAGCTCACATGGCCCCTCCTCCAGGACGCCTTCATTAATCCACTCCCTGGCCTCTGAACTATCTCAGGTATGTTCATCTGTCCTCTTTTAATGCCTGCTGTGAAAAATAAAATTTAAGAACTTTTATTGACTTTACTAAAATCATCTTGTCTATTTGTTTATCTACTTCCTCCTCTGGACTGTGAGTTTCATGAGGTTCATAGCAATAAATAACCAAAATTCTTTACAGACTAGATAAGTGGCTCAATGCACAGAATAAATGATTGATCATAGCAGAGCTGTTTTTGTAGACAGTGAGCTCTCCTTCACTAGAGGTAATCAAGGGAAAGCTGAAGGACTAGTCCTAGAGAACGTATGTGTCAGATAAAGGACAGACAGTCTTCAGGGTGTTCCTCAACCCTGTTAGTCTACACTTGAGCAGCCAGTGAAGTGCTTTTCTTACTCCAGGATGCAAAAGCATTCAAGTCTGAATGAAAGGACTGCTTCCTGGGCTCTTCTCTGCAAGACCGTAACACAGTCCAGATACTCACTTTCGAGCTGCTTCCCCAGCTCTTCTTGAATAAGCCGACGCAGGGTTTCCATGGATGGAGACTCCCCCTAGGAGGGAGGGAAGGTGGAGTCATTCATCTTCCCAGTAACTTCTGCCACCTAAGAACCGGAGGACTCAGGAAGCCAGGAAGTTCGTAGGTGGTATATACCCACACAGGGAAGCACATGTTCCTAACCCAATCTTTTCCATGTCTCAAATCCCTTCCTCCCTTCTGTTATGCAGGCAGCAGCATCCCATTTTACACAGCAACCCGGACTCTGGGCTCTCCGAGCCACTGCTGTCCTTCCTTCCATACCCTTCCAGCTTATTCACTGGATTTCCTTCCTGATCAAGCCACCGTGCCCATTAATTCCACTCATACTCCCTTCTTAGCACTGGACCTGGGCGATCTGGCCCCTAATCTCTCCCTGCCAAAGTTGTGTCCACTTTTCGGACATAGCCCACAGGCTGCCTTCTATGTGAACTCGTGTGGATTTCCTCTGCCTGGCTACTTGGCCACTCTGGTTCCTGCGGTCTGGTTTTCCCTGCTTAGGTCCACTGTGGCTCTAAACAACTTTCTCACCAAGTTCTGGTGCTTGGTCCACAGAAGCTGATGAGTTTGCCAACCAGAGGAGCAAGTGTTGTCTCCAAGCTCACACAGTGGCATGTGATTCTTAGAAGAACCTAGAGGAGTTGTCCTCAAGCTGTACAGAGCTGGTCCCTTTCTGTCTGACTGCTCAAGGGCAGTGTCTACCCCTCAAGGGCAGGGGTCTTACTGTGCTCATCTCTGTAGCCCCATACCTGGCATGAGATAGACTCCATTTCCTTATTCTTTTATTCTGACCAAGAATCTTTTATATTAGTCCCAGAATTCTCATCACTGCCCATAGCAGCAGGACTGGCAGAACTTGGCAAAGCTCCAAGAGGGCTTTGGAAGCCAGCTGAGTGCTCCAGCCTCTCCACTGACTTGGCCAAGAGACAGACTCTGGCTGCCTGGCATCTTTCAGGGCAGCTGAAACCCAGGCTGACCACAGCCACCAGGAACTGACGCAACTGCAGAGCATCAGAAGTGGCAGGGACATGGAGGTCATCCAGACCTGGGCTCTGAGAAATACAAGGGTCTCCAGAAGACCATATGGGCTGCTGAGCAGGAAGGGGTGGTCACATGGACTTCCACCAGGGGAGCTCTGCGTCTATCTTTTTATAGCCCATGTATGCCTGTGTCACGAGATTGTGTAAATGAAAGTTCTGCCACTAGGATAAAGGATGTTTAAAGAAAGAAAAAAACATCACTCTAAATAAGCCCTTATTCCCAGCTTTGGAAAAAGAGAGATGCAGGAGGAAGAAGGAGTACTCTAGGTTGGCAGATACAAGAGTGGCAAAGCCAGGCATCAAAATGGATGGTGAACCATCCCACAATGAAGTTCAGACCCCTGGGAACTGGGTGTCTTCTCAACTGCCTTTTGCACAAGGTCCTGGGCAGAAGAGTTCTACAGCCCAAGAAATGAAGTCTTAAGGATTCATTACCACTGAGGAAGAGGGTTGAACAGAAGAGGGACTATTTTTGAGTATTTCTTAAGCTAGGCACATTATTTAACTTGATCATCATAAATCAGAAGAGGATTGTTTTTCCTTTTTGCAGACAAGGAACGGCAGATTCAGAGAGGAAAGGTAGCCTGCTCCAGGTCACACCTTCAGTCACTGGAAGACTGGGATCTGTAGCCTACTGCCTCTGAAGTCCACACACTTCCCTGGCTCCCTTTAAGGCCTCGAGGAGCCCCAAGTCCAAAGCCGTACCAGCATCCTTACCCTCAGTCCTGGAAATCCCGGCTGGCCTGGAGGCCCTGGGGGTCCAGCTGGTCCGTTCTCCCCAGGTGGTCCTTGGGGACCCATCAGGCCTGTGTGGCCTTTGTGGCCTGGGATTCCAGGGTCCCCAGGCTGGCCCTTTCCACCAGGAGGTCCTTTGTCACCTTTGATCCCAGGATCTCCCTAAGGAGGCAAGAAGCATATTAGCGTGTGTCTCAGGGCTGGAAACTGTACCCCATGCGGCTGCAAAAGAGGTTCCCCCAGTCTGCCTCTTAGATCACTGAAAGGGAGACCTTGGCCCTGGGTGGCCCATGTGTGGCTTGGGGTAACAAGAGCCCCAGAATCCATCACATGCACCATCCTGATTGTACAAATGAAAACATGGGCAGCCTGGGCAAGATGTTGTGACCCCATCATTAGCAAAAATAATTTTTAAAAAAACTAGCCAGGCACAGTGGCAATTGCCTATAGTCCCAGCTACTTGGAAGGCCAAGGTGGGAAGATCGCTTGAGGCCAGGAGTTTGAGACGACAGTGAGCTATGATCATGCCACTGCACTCCAGCCTGCGTGACAGAGTGAGACTCTGTTTTTTAAAAAAGAAAGGAAAAAGAAAAAGAAAACATGCAGGGCCCAGAGACAGAAAGCCAGCAGCCCATGGTCACACAGCTAGTCTATAGAGAACAGGATAAGAATGTTGATTGCAGAATTCCAATCCTATTCTTAATCCCAAGAGTACAGCTCCTCGGGCTGCCTGGAGAAGGCTGGCCCTGGCAACTGAGACTGATGGTGGAGCTGCTGACCCCTTTCTGGCCTGGTTTTGCTCTCTAGAGACAGTGGTCCTCTCTCAACAGAGGTGACTCCCTCCCAGGTCATCTCCTTCTCCTTTCTCTCAGCTCTAGGGAGTTCACAGAGGATTATCCAATGGCTTCCAACACTGCCTACGGCTCATCTCTCCCCACAGCTGACCCAGACTTGGAAGTGCTGGACCAATGATTTGGTAACTATGGCAAGCCCAGGGCAGTCCAGTCCTCCGCCTTTATGTGCTACTGTGTGTTTGACCAGCAAGTTCATATGGTTGGTTGGTCTGAAAATATGGCACCCACATTAATGGCCTCGGAGATAATGGAACTCCATTGCTGGGATGCAGCAGAGAAAGGGAGGCTCAGGGAGAAAAAGAAGAGACACCATATGGTAACTGTAAATGTGTGGCATGGCTGACAACATGACCCAGAGCCACAGAAAAGGAAAACGGTACAGTCACCACACCATCTCTAACACAGGCACTTAAATGAAAAATGCAAGGAGTGAGACAATAGATAACGTATGATATGCTCAGAGTGGGGAGGGGGTTAAATACAAGGTAAATGCACATTTATAACACACACCGCACACAATTCTGTATGCACAGACTCCCTCTGAAAAGATAAAAAGGAAAAGCACTGTGATAGACCCTGGAGACGGGTGGGGCTAAGGGGTGAGATAGAAGAGGCACATAATTTTCGTTGCATTCACTTGTCCTGCAGTTTTCACTGTTGAACAATGTACCTGTATTGCTTTTAATATTTCAACAATAACCCAAAATCAATGAATTCAAAAATAACAATTGAGCAGATCCAAAGAAGTCACTTCAATTTTCCAGGTGTGATGCATTTCACAGGACGTTGCAATCTCTGTCAGTGATCTTGAATTCAGGGGTCTAGTAAAGTCCTGGTATTTGTACACCTGGATGCCAAGGCCCTATCTCATGTGTGGTACAGCATTTTCTATTCATTAAATGTCCCACAATCACTTTGTGGTGACAGCACTTGTCCCATATTTCAAATGTTCCCAGAGTACAAAGAAAAGGGTAGTCTAATGGCTCCCTGGCAATGTGCCATGAAAGCACTTAACAGGCAAAAGGCAAGCTCTCCGCGTATTGATTAGGTATTAAAGAAGAGATGCCATTGGTGGTCTGAGTTCCTTGGCTCTCAACCAAAATTCAAGCCTATATCCTGCGCCAATAGCTCCCAAGGGCGCCTGAGTCGCATTCTCGGAGGGGCAGGGGGGAACGTCAATGCCTTCTCAGCCACATGTCCCTCATGTCCCTGGCTCCATGGCTCAGGAACCAACAGCCACGGGATAGAGGAATCAAAGTCATGGGAAGGAGACAGGAGGAAGATCCAAGGGGGAGAATCCCTGAGACTCTGCCCCCACTTTTCTCACTCCTCTGGCTGTGGGAGAAGCCAGCCGGCTCCCCACCCACCCCACTTGCGAAGAAAGCCGAGATAAATTCTTTTCGGGACCATGGAAAACAAGCGGGGGTGGGCTGGGGGTGCCTGGGACGTCCGTGTCCCTGTCGTGCAACAGTGTGACAGCGTGAGGCTGACCAAACGCAGGATTGTGGGCAAACGAGACACAGAAAGCCTCCAAAGGGAGCAGCAGTCGTGAGTGTGAGAACGCGTCCGCCTTCCACAGGCTCTTCAGCAAAAAAAGAGAGAAAAAGAAGAAAAAAGAAGTCTTTTCCCCTGTTGTTTTTTGGAGAAATGAAATGTAAAGAAAGGCTTTCTGAGTATAATGCCAAGGCAATTCATTATGGGAAAATCTGTTCCCTTGTCACCTCCAGCGACAAATTTGGCTCCTGGCAAATTGGCACTTCGGGAGCCGAGCCCATCTCGGCGGGCATTCGCACATGGGGAGAAAGAAATCTGTCAATGTCTCCCAAGGCTTGCCTTTGAATCTCTAATTGTGATGATTTTAGTCCTTAAACTAATAACCAGAAAGGAAAAAAGGAAAAAAATAATAATAACATCAAGTACAAACAATTCTGGGAGGAAAAGAACCTCCCCTTGTGGGGCTGGTGATCATCCAGGAAAAAGTGAACAAAATCACGACAGGTGGCGTGATCCAGGCGGGTGTTTACTAAGTGCTTTGGACAAAGGCCAGGCTCAACATCCCGTGGCCACTGTGCAAAGGTCACGTTTGGCGTGTTCAAGGTGCCCGTGCTCTCTCCACTCACCCTTTCTCCTTTGAATCCAGGCTCTCCAGGCTTCCCAGGGACCCCCTGCAAGGAGAAAGCAAGGACAGTCATTGCCCCAGACCCTCTGCACTGGCGTCCTTGCCTCGCTGGATATTGTTCACAGTCCTGCATGCTGAGGACAAGGGATCCTCAAGAGATAAGGTCCCCCGAGGGCTCCTTTCTGATTTATGCCCTCTGATTTATGTGGGGGTGGCACACTGCGTCTTCTTTCCTTTCCTCCTGGCACTATCCACCTTTGACTGATGGCACCAGCCCCTGGTTGGCCCCTCCAGATTCCTCCCCTACCTCTTGTGGGATAAACCCCACTCCCTTTAACATGCCCAGGAGGCCCTGCACCAATTTTCTTCAACAGGCTGTCACTGCCCTGGATGGCTCTAGTGCAAGGGACAGACAGTTCTGCCATCTCATGGCCTCTGTTCCTTGTCTTCCCTGTGCCTGCAGCATGCTCCCCACCTCTCTGTCCAGACACCTACTTCCCACCTGGCCTGCAGGTCTCCTCTTCAGGAAGCCCCCTGACCACCCAGCACTTAGAGAAGTGGCCCTCTTCTATGTTCCCACAGTCCCCACCCCCTCCTGGAGGGCAGTCATATCAGGGAACAAGGGACACAGCCCACAGTGCCCACTGCTTCTGTCACAGTCTCCACCTGGAATGTCTCTTTCCTGCCCCTTTGCCCCCAGCTCCTCTGCCATCTCCTCTGTAAAGCATTGGCTAATCCCTCTGGCCAGTGTCCATTCTCATGCATGGGTTACTTTCCTGCCAGCTGACATCTGTCTTTCTCCCCAGATATGATGACCAAGGTATGCTTGTCTGCCTGCCTCTTAGACAGCACACATTTGGAAAGCAGAGCTTGATATTGGGAAAGGAAATTCAGCCCAGGGGCTCTTGTCCCATCTCTTGGTTGATAGACTTGGTTGATAGATTGAAGAGAAGAAAGTCAAAGAGAGGACTCTTAACCTCCTCTAAGCCTGGCCATTTCAGCTCCAGAAACATTCACTACATCGCTTTCATGCAGGTGCCATGTTCAGCTCTGAGACCTAGGCAGAGGACAGGGATAAGACATGATCCTCATTCTCACAGAGTTCACAGCCTGTCCACGAGGTGGAGGTGGGCACGAATTGATTCTAACACAAGGCAGACTGATTTAATTTCTGTAACATAATTATCAAAAACTGCCTCGGTATTCCTGGGTGAATCTGTAAGTTGGGAAGCACGGATCCTTGAAAGTTGGATAAAACTGAACAACAAAAAGTGGCAGGAAAGGCAATCCACGTGGGTGGAAGAGTGAGGACCAAGCCTTGGATGGGAGAAGATGGAGACATATTGGGCATGGGGAAGCAGGAGGCTCCCATTCTAAGGGGAGAGCTAGATCAGATCTCGAAGACCTACGATGCCTGCTTAGCCTAGAATTTATTTGAGAAATGCAGAGAGAATTCATTTAAGCAGCAGCCCAAGTACAAGCACATGGGGCCGATGCACACTCAGAAATGGGAGCTGCAGGTATTTCCTCTTTACCTCAATCCAGACAGCAGAGGAAACAGTGATTGGGCAATGAGTGGATGATACACCCAGTGAGTGGCACCCTGTGGCTGGGGTGAGGAGCAAACACTTTCCAAGCATGAAGCTATCCGATTCAGCTTCAAGCCAGTGACCACCTCCTCGCAGTTAAGAACGTGACCCAAAGGCACAGAGTAAAAATGCATCTTCCTCATTCAAGTGGGAGGATGCAGGCTTTGAAACGGAGAAGCTAATTTCCATAGACCTACTTTCTCTGCATTCAATCATTCTTCTGTTCATCTCTCATCAAATATTTTTGGCATCTAGTCTGTGCTGGTCTCCTGGGCTACAGCAGAAGAGAGCAGGGTGCTAAAACCAAGCATCGTGGGGGGTCTGCTTTGCTTCAGTGTCAAGGAAAGTCGGCAAAAGGAACATTTCAGCTGAGATCTCAGGGTGAGTAGGAATAAGCATGGGAAAAGTGGGCCCTTGGAAAAGAACTTGGCGTGTCTCAGGAGCTAAGAGGCCAGTGACTGGAGCTTAGAGAAGGAGGGGAGTGGTGGGACTGCGGCAGCCTGATTCCACGGAGAGAGCAGGGGGAGGGCTGAGCTGCAGGTTGTACTGCAGCGTCTCCATATGCTTATGCTCTGCAGACCCTCTGCCTGCTGGGTGAAAGACTGTGAAGGGGCAAGACTGGACAAAGGGAGATCCATAAGGGGATCACTGCAGTGTTCAAATGAGAGCAGGTGACAGATTAGATTAGAGTCCCAGGGGCAGAGACAGAGAGAACTGGACAAAACCAACAGGTATTTTGAAGTCAGAGTTGACAGGATTTGTTAATAGCTTGGATGCTGAGGGATAAACAAATGAAACAGACATATCAAGATAGTGTCCCTGCACTGGCTACATAATCTGTGGGGCTCCTGGCAAAATTAAAACATGAGCCAGTTGTTCAAAAGGCATTAAGGACTTCAAAACAGTGAAGGTAGCTAGTGTTAAGGCAAGTGTGGGCCCTTCTAAGCCGAGGGCCTGAGCCTGCATAGACTGCCCATCCATGGGAAAGGGTTGCCAAGGGGTGAGTGGGCATGTGATACTTGCCTCCTTGCCTGGGACTCCTTTCTCTCCTGGTTCTCCCTGGAAAACAGAACAGAATATCAGTGGCTCTGCAGCATCAGCCCAATGTCAGTACTAAGACTGTCTTTAAAACTGGCATTTCCACTCAAGTCATGTTCCAGCAAAGACAACAATCGATGGTCTATCTGGCCAAGGACATCCCAGACAGGCTCTCTGGCCAGCCTGTGCAGGGGAAAGCCAAAAATCACCCCAGGTTAGGAAGAAGAGCCACAGGTTAAGAGCTCCTTGTCAATGGGATGGGTATGACTCCACCAGGAGGGCCTCCAGGGTATCAGTTTTACAAATAGTCCTGTTGTGGTCAGGAGGCCTCTCTCAGAAGCAGGCTCACAATGTATGAAACAAGAAGCCAATAAGACACGGGGCTCCAGGTTCAATTCTTGGCTCCTCCACTGTTTGGCTCTGTGACCTAAAACAACCTTCCTACAACTTCCATAAGCTCTCTGTGCCTCAGTGTCTTCATCTGTAAAATGAGAACAGTGGTTGCACCTGCCTCAAGGATTACTGTGAGGTATCAATGTGTTAGTTCTCCTAAAGCACACTGGGCAGCAGCAGGCATGTAGTGAGGGCTGGACAAGCACCCCATTCTTATCATGACTCAGGAGCAATTGCTGCAGGGCATCCATAGGAGTGGGTGCCTGGCTGCTCAGTGGCAGCACATTATTAACAAGGGCATGGAGAAGGAGACTTGGCCTTTAGCAAGGGAGTGCATAGGCCCATGTAAAAATCAGTGAATGGGACCATGCAAAGCCTGGGCAGCATGGTAGAAAAGGGTAAGAGGGGCTACCACCTCCAACAGGCTGGGCTTGGCTGGCAGTGGGGCATGCAGAGGGGTCAGAATTCAATTGGAGAGAATGTACAAGAACATGGGCAAGCTCTCTACTCTGGCATGTTGCATGCAAGCCTCATTCATCAGGTCAGCAGTCCAAGCAGTGGACTGCAATATGCAAATGACACCAGAGGGCTCCACTTGGAAATGTTTGAATCCCTTAGCATCTCTCTGTCCAGAAACTTGGCAAAGATTACCTTACAGCTTCCCCCTAACTTAAGCCATCAAGAGACCTTGACTCAAGGATGAGCTGGAGCGCAAACCTACCACGTGGCTTTGAGTAAATCACCTACGTGTTCTGACCCAATGGCTCAAACTTGCTCACCTTTACAATTATTTCCAAGCATCCTTCAAGTTCTAGGATCCTGATCAACACCATTGTCCCACCACATGCATTATTACAATGGTTTGTATTTACTGAGCACCTGCAATGGTCAGGAACCATTGCTGATCCCTTTATATGAATGATTTCATTTAATCCTCAGAAGTAGATGCTGTCATTATCCTCATTTGAATAATGAGACAGCTAAAGTATAAGAGGTTACAACACTTTCCTAAGATCTCGTGATTAAGGAGTGATGGCACTGAGATTCCCATGCAGGTGTGACCTCGGGGCACTCCACTGTCTCATAAACTGTGATGCAACTTTGGCTCCACACCAGGTCACCATGGCCTGAGCAGACAGAACTGAAGACACAGGAGGTGGCAGGGAAGGTACTGCACGTGAACGTCACACCCTGGAGCCAGGTATCTTGGGTTCCATTGGGGTTCTCTGCTTACCGGAGGCCCACGGGGACCCAGGAAGCCAGGAAGTCCTGGGCTGCCATTTTCCCCTTTGCTTCCTTTCTGGCCCTGCAAAGAGAAAACTGAGAATTAATTCCTCAAGGTCATGTACCAACTCAAGCAGATTCGGAAACCTTGTGACCACTCTGAAATCAAAAGGCCTGAGACATCCACTCAACACACAAATCCTCCCATGATGGAGGGGCATGGGTTAGAAAAAGACACAGGGTCTTGGGACTCCTGGTAGTGCTGTCATAGGAGGGGAAGAAGATGAGAAGTCTCCCTGTAGACAGCCGAGGGTCTTTCCGTTCGAAGCAACTAAAACAAACTGGGACAGGTATTTAACAAAGACCCTGAGATGTGCGGAGCTCTCCAAGGAGTGCTCTAGTGAGATGGCATACCACTGCCCATGAGGTGGCCAAACCTCACTTGGTAGAATCATATTTTGGGAAAGGACTTCGGGAATCTTTCAGCTTCAACTTTTCTGGGGAGCCATCATGCATGGGTCAGTACTTCCAGGATCAACTCTGCACCAGGGGAGGTGATGGGTCCAGTTTCATGACCCAACCCCACCTCCTCTGTTCTGTCTCACCAGCAGCAACAGGTCTCACACCATAGCCCCTGAGGGAGGTCACTATGTTTGCTAGGAAGTTGGATTCCTTTTGCATAGCTGTCCCTAGTCCAACAAGAAGAGGGTCTCTGCTAGGGTAATCAAATGCCCAGTTTGCCTGGAACCAGTAGGTTTCCCAGGATGCAGGATTTTCCAACTGGGAAAGTTCCTCACAAACTGAGATGCACTGGTCACTGCAGTATCCGAAGTACCAAGGCCTGGTCAGCCCATTGTCCAATACTATTGACATTTGACTCACACCTTGCAGGTGGCCTTCTGAGTCAGGTGGCCAATTTTAGCAACTAAAAATACAAGACGACTAGATTGGAAGGAGACTAGTGGCCAGAGCTTTTCTCATCCAATCCTAGAACCCATTAAGGAACCATCTTCCCCACCATGTCTCCCCACCTACCAGGACTGAACCCCAAATCTTGTATTTGCTATCTAGCTGACCAGGACTCTGCCAATTGGTACGCACCCTCTCTCTACTACCTGCCCATTGAGCTCTCTCTGCTACCTACCTGTTGATCCTTTTGGTCTCCCACCTCCGTCCCTACCTCCATTTCCATGCTGCACACTTTGTCATTCGAGGTGGTAAGGGTTGCTCGGTCTGACCTTGTCCTCACATCCTCTGGAAACATCAAACTTCTACCCTACAACCTCGTTAAACATTTTTTAAAAAAATATTTGTTTTGGGTGCCTATGGATGTAGACCATGGATGCCTAAGGTTATAGTCAACAAAGAGCCAAGAGTATGATCATATGTACTTTAAACCTTAAAAAAGGGCCCCATGGAGCTTCTTACCTCCAACTTATTTCTACCACTCAAACCCGTATTTCCCCACCGACGCTTCTAGGGACAGAGGCTGGACAATCTGTAATGTGAGCCACAAGCCCTTTCAAAGCTCACCCAATGCCATCACATAGCAGCCAAAGAGAACTCACGGGGGTTCCTGAAGGGCCAGGCTCTCCTGGAGATCCCGGTGATCCATTCTTGCCCTGGTGGAAGAAACAGGGATAATCATCCTGCCAGGGCATCAAAGAGCAGGACGTGGAACAAAGAGATAGACTGATGCACAGGACTTGGTTTTATACAGAATCTGTTACTCTAGCCAGTGTGGCTCTCAGTCAACCACTTCATATTCAGAGGATGTTTCTCAACTTCTAAAAGGAACTGTAATATTTAATTCATAATATTGTTGTGAAATTAAATGAGTCCGTGGGCATGAAAAAGTCTAGCCTGGTGAGTGGTGCCCACAGCTGAGGCACAGTAAATAATTATGACCACATTCACTTATTCATCTATTCATCCTTCCATTCAGTTGCTGTGCTGAAGAACAAGCAAACCATCTGACACAACCCAGCTTACACGCAATTGCTCACACTGCCACAGTGCTGGTCTCAGCTTAGGGAGCATGTCCATGCCCTTATCTCCTTGGACTCCCCGACTGAGAAGATCATTATACTCTCATTTAAAATAGGTAGATACTGAGGCACAGAGAAGAAAAACGGCCTGTGCAGAGTCATGCAGCTACAAAATGGAAGGTCCATTCACTCCAGATTCCAGGACTGAGGTTTCCAAGTCTAATTCTCTCTAACTTCACAGAGATATTGTGCACATTCATAGTTTTGGCGAACACATTTAACAAATAGGATCCCAGTAGAGTAAAAACAAGAAAGCTCAAGAATGTTCCTGGCTACTCCCTTTCAGGATCAGACAAATTTCTATTAAGCCAAAAATTCACAGCTTCAATTCCCCAGGCTGTGTCAGTCTCTTCCTCTGCCCACCACACTCCCCCACTCAGGGCACATTCCCGTTGGCTGCTGTGTCTTTACCTGGCTCTCTTCCTCACCATGAGTAACCCAAAGGCAGAGTCTATGCCTTGTCATTCTTTATATTTCCAGCCTAGGAGAAGAGAGCCTCCTTGTGTGTCTCCAATGCTGTGCCAGACACACAGGAGGTTTGCTGCTAAATAATGAACCAAGGACGTCCTAGAGAGTCACTCTCCATTGATCCTTTAACCAAAAAGTGTTAATGCCCTACAATCTGTGAAACATGTATTCACAAATGTGTTGGATTCATGGAAGCATGCTCCAGTATAAAGTAGCTGATGCTGACCGGGTACTTCTTACATACCAGACTTCTAAGAGCTTTGCATTTCACATGCATTAACTCACTCACTGCTCACATCGGACCCAAACATCATCACGCTTTTACAAATGGGGAAACTGAGGCTCAGAAATGCTAAGCCACCTGCCTCTGAGGCAAGGGGAGGAGCCGAGATCTGAACATAGGCAGCACTGATTCCATCACCTACTGCTCTGCCCCTCCTTAAGGACATGCCTTATGGGTCAGCGATCATAAATACAGCTTCCACCTTATGCCTCCAAAGCACATGCATGGCCATGGCCTCATGTCACTGGATCCTGCCAGGAATCATACAGCACAGACGTCTTTCTCCCCATATCCCAGAACCCCCTTAACAGACCTGCCAGGGATCGCTGAGCTAGTAAGGTCTAAAATCAGAGCAGCCAGCTGGATTTGTGGACTGCTTACCCGTACTCGGCCCTTCCGCGAACGCTGCATAACGCTTCTCCCTGCACCTTCCTCCGCCCACCAACCCATCTGTGTCCCTCTAAAAATATGTACTTCGCCTTATCCCTATGGAAATTCTATCTCTCCTCCTTCTTCCTCTAATCTTCCCTTTGCAGGGAGGATAAGGGCCAAGACATTGCAGAGAGGATAAGGGCCAAGACCCAGTAGCATACAGTGCCAACACAGGCCATGTGCACAGAAGGCAGGGTGGGTGGTTCTGGGCGGCCGCCTGTGCTCTGTGCACTTGAGGCCTACTGGGGCTGGGACCTGGTTCCCTCCCAGGCTACAGAGCCACTCCTGTGTCCTGCTCTCACTCGCCAAGCCCCTTGGGTCTCTGCTTCCCAGGAATGGAAACTACAGCTCCCCTTTTCAACCCTTTTGAGCTCCAAACTCCTATTCTAAGAACCCTCCTTCCAGGATGATCTTCCTGACAAGGACATCTAGCACATGCCAGCCAGGCTGGGTGTTGCAGCTGCAGGCTCTTGAATGAGAATGCTGGGGTCCAAATCCTGGCTGTGTCACTGACTTGCAGTGTGATCTTGGGCAAGTTACTAGACTTCTCTGTGTCTCCATTTCTCATCTGTGAATGGGGACAGCAATGACACCTGTCTCACAGGGTTTGGGGAGAAAATGAAGGAATCCTGTAAATGCCTCATGCAGTCCCCAGCACTGAACTCCACTCCACTGGTGCTTGTTGGAAGCTAGTGGCTGTGAGGTGGTTGCCACATGGGTCATTCTTACCCCGAGGTGGCTGTAGATTTTAGAGAAAGCAAAATGAAAGTTTTCAGGCCACACATACATTCACAATCACCACAACTACTGATGGAGGCACTCTATACATATTCCATGTCCAGTTCAAAGTTGTGTGAACTTGCCAGAATCCTTCTCCTAACTCAGAAAAGCACAGAAATTACAGTGGAGTAAGAATGAGGCTGTCAGAGAAAGAACTCAGAACTATTCTGTTTTTTAAAAAAGTAGATATTTGGCGAACTTCAGCAGCTCATTTTTAGTATCAAATTCCTTATGATGTACCTGAGAATTGATAGGAGCAAGCTAGAACCACACAGCAGCCTTTGGGGGCCTTGGGATTTAGGGGCCACCCCCCCACCCAGCAGGTGGTATGTGAAGCCCTTCACAACCTCACCAGGCCAGCTGCTTTCTTCCACCTCACACACCTGTTCTGAGTACTCGCTGCTCGCCAAATGTCACTTCCCAGCCAACCATGGTGGCTTACACCTATAATTTCAGCACTTGGGGAGGCTGAGATGGGAGGACTGCCTGGGCCCAGAAGTCTGAGACCAACTTGGACAACACAGAGAGACCTCATATCTACAGACATTTTTTTAAATAGCTGAGCATGGTGGTATGCACTTGTGGTCCCAGCTACTTGGGAGACTGAGACAGGAGAAGGGCTTGAAACCAGGAGGTCGAGGCTGCAGTTAGCCATGATCATGCCACTAAAGTCCAGCCTGGGCAACACAGTGAGAGCCTGTCTCAAAACAAGAAGTCACTTCCCTTTCCCTCTTCTGTGCCTTTGAATGTGTTTGCACTCATCAATAATTTGATTGCTGCCCGATGCCAAGAGGCCAGGGAGAGAAGCAGAGCAAAGGCCCCTCTTGCCTCCAGGAATGAAGAGGACCTGGCTCGGGGCACATTCCAAGGGCTGGGCACTGGTCTCTCACTTCACTGGATTACCATGCTGGATTCTTACAGTCTCCTTGTTCTGTCCAGATTGCCTCCGTTTTACAGATGAGAAAACTGAGTCCTGGGAGAAGTGAAGAAACTCTCCTAGTTCATGTGATGAATATGGGAGAGGCGGAAATCAAGCCCAGATGGCTGAACTCCAGACTCTCCTAGTTCATGTGATGAATACGGGAGAGGCAGAAATCAAGCCCAGATGGCTGAACTCCAGACTCTCCTAGTTCATGTGATGAATATGGGAGAGGCAGAAATCAAGCCCAGATGGCTGAACTCCAGAATTGGTTGCAAAAGCCCAGTGAGGGAGCCGGGGAGACCCGGTCAGGGCCACCCCACTCTTGGGGGACTCTGGAGCAGGGTTTCTCAGATTTTTGTCCTTATTACTCCCTCTCCAGTTGCCTTTTTACATATTTTTTCCTCATCTCTCCATATGAAACTTTAATATCACAGCTAAGCTATACATCTGTTTATGTACTGTATTCGTATCTGTATTTGACACATACTCTTTGACACCTCAAGAATCAATGTTTTCCCCATGGGGTTGATAACACCCCATTGACAGCTCACACCTGGGGAGCCTGGGCTTCAGCTCGTTTGAGTCACTGTGGCCCCATCAGGGGAGAAGATGACTCTACCTGGTAAGTTCTGAAAAGATGGGACATCCAAGCTCATAGGATCTGCCACACACCCACTCCCTAGGATCTCGAAGACAAAGCCCATGCTTGTCCACAGTAGGGTGGAGAATACAGGATTTGGCATCAGAAAGTCTTGGTTTCAAACCAACCTAAAGCTCTTACAAGCTGTGTGACCTAGACTTGGGAAACCAATATTCATTCACTTGTTTATTCCATCACTCATTCAAAAAATACACAACATACAAGCAATACAAAATAAGCCAGTTGCAAAAGATAAAGTGTTGTGTACAAAATATGTATTCTGCATGCCCGTAGGCGTATTGAAAATATTTTAAAAGATACACAAAGTGCTTCAAAATAGTGGCTTCCTCTGGAGGTGGGATTGGGGTGGGGGTGAAGAGGGAATTTTCTTGTTACTTTGTAACATTCAATTCTGTCTGATTGCCTCTACAATTAGCATGAATTATATTGATAATAATATAGAGAGAGACACAGATATCAAAGCTGCGTTTCTGAGATGGCCCCTGGGCTTAAATGGGATAATGTATGCTTTTGTCTTTGCACAGCACTAGGCACCTAAATATCTATTATTGACCTTCTCCATACTCTTTCAGGCTGCTCTTAGATAAGAGAAGGATTTGCCTCTTTGCACAAACAGGCAGAGATAACATCCAAATATTTATCAATCATATGGAATGCTATGGGGTTCAACTGTGTCCCCCCCAAATTTTTAAGTCCTAACATTCAGTTCCTCTGAATGTGACCACAATGGGAAATTGGGTCATTGCAAATGTAATTAGTTAAAATAAGGTCATATTGAATAGGGCGAGCCCCTTACCCAATAAGGACCGGTTTTCTTATAAAAAGGGGAACTTTGGGCCAGGCGCAGTGGCTCACGCCTGTAATCCCAGCACTTTTGGGAGGCGGAGTGGGGCAGATCACTTGAGGTCAGGAGTTTGAAACCAGCCTGGCCAACGTGGCAAAACCCCATCTCTACTAAAAAGACAAAAAAAAAAAAAATTAGGGGCATGGTGGCACGCACCTGTAATCCCAGCTACTTGGGAGGCTGAGGCAGGAGAATCGCTTGAGCCCAGGAGGCAGAGGTTGCAATGAGCTGAGATCGCACCACTGCACTCCAGCCTGGGTGACACAGCAGGAATCCATCTCAAAAAAAAAAAAAAAAAAAAAAAAAAGTCGGGGGGGATATTTGGAGAGAGACACAAGCAGGGAGAACACAATGTGAAGATGAAGGCAAAGGCCAGGGTGGTGCCCCCACAAGCCAAGGAATGCCCTAGGGAGTCAGCAAAGCCCCAGAAGCTGGGAGAGACACCTGGAATGATTCTGTCTTAGCCTCAGAAGGAACCAACCCTGTTGATCTGAATGTCAGGCTTCTGGCCTCCAGAACCATGAGGCAACACATTTCTGCCATGTACCGTATTCCATTCATGGTACTTGGTTACAGCAGCCTCGGGAAACTAACCTCTAGCAAGCACCAACCCCTAGTGTGGCCCAGAGCTAGAGCAGAGCATCTGGGCAAAGTCCTACAGAGCTCCAGTGGTGCCCGGTGGCACCTTTGTAATTTTTCTATTGTTGTGGGGGATGGTCTCAGAAAACAATCTGAGTGTTGGGGGAGGTGACTAGGGGGACTTAAGGGGGCAGCTATTTACCAACTGCTAAAACATACTACAATTTTGTAACAATATATACTGTGGCACCAGAGGGAACTAACTAAATATCATCGTGGTAACAGGCCCTGCAATAACATGAAGCACATTAGTCGCAAAGCAAAACTCACCGGTGGGCCCCTTGGTCCTTGGGGACCCTGTGGCCCAGTGGGTCCAGTGTCACCCTGGAACAAAGAGAGAAAGGTGGTGTCATCACCAAGTAGCTGTGTGAAGATGATGGCATCACAATTTCAAATATTAACCAAACCTCGCCAAGTTACCCAAAGGAACCAACAAACTGTCCAGCATGTTTCATCATCAATTGTCCATTATTCCAAATATGAACAAACTCCCTTCCTGTGGGTGAGTAAATGCACGCAAGCCCGCATTTGTGCATCCATTTATTCGGTTACTTTTTAGACATATGCATAGGGCTCCACACATTAGACTGATCTTGTAAAACAGATTCCACAGCTAAGAAAGCACATGTGAACTAGATCAGATTTCTCCTAAGTATCCTTTCCAGCTCCACCATTTCTGGGAGCAGATCAGCCACAGGGACCATGTGCTCTAGTGTGTCAAGAGCCATTGGGGAAGAGTCCACTTCATCAATTTAAAGGCAGATCCTGAAGGACCCATATGGTGGGCATGAGACCACTCTGTACCTCAGTACCTGGTGCCTCTGCGTCTGACCAAACGGCCAGTTCCATGATGCCACTCTGCATCCCATATGTCCAGCCACCCTGCAGGATGCCATATGCAAAGGGCTGGTCCCTAGGGGATGTGGAGCTGCTGGATTCTGGACTCCAGGTAAGCTATTCCTGCCTCTGACTCTCTGGGTGACCATAAGTCAGTCCCTTAATCTCTCTGGATCTCAAATTTTTCATTTGTACACCTGGGGTCAAAATTTCCCTTGTTTTGGATGGGCACAGTGGCTCACGCCTATAACCCCAGGACTTTGGGAGGCCAAGGCAGCTGGATCACCTGAAGTCAGCAGTTCAAGACCAGCCTGACCAACAAGGTGAAACTCCATCTTTACTAAAAATACAAAAATTAGCCAGGTGTGGTGGCAGGCACCTCTAGTCCCAGCTACTCAGGAGGCTGAGACAGGAGAATTGTTTGAACCCGGAAGGTGGAGGTTACAGTGAGCTGAGATCACAACACTGCACTCCAGCCTGGGTGATGGAGTGAGACTCCTTGTTCTGCTGAGATACCAACACCAAATAAAAGGGAGAGCCATTCAAGTGGTGTACAATTAACACAGCACATGGTGGTGGCAGTGAGGAGTGTTTAGTTTCTTTGAGCACTGCAGAGCCCGAGAGATGGAGAAATAATCCAGGAGAAACTCTGAAATGCCTCTCAAGTCCATTTAAGGCTGGACCCAACAGGCCTATCATTTGTACCAGTGGACAAATCACGACTGATCCAGAAAAGCTTCCTTATCAACCATAAAGCCCAGGTACCCACCCACTAGGCTGGAGGCTCCAATCTCATCCTTGCCAACCAATCCTGTGACGTCATCTGTGTGCCTCTTGGCAGTGCTGCCACCAACCACTGTGGGGCAGTTTCTGGGTGTCACTTCCTTGATACCCCCAGCCCCAGCCCAGCCAGGCCCCATAGGACCCCACTTACATCTTTTCCTGGTAACCCTTCCTGACCAGGAGGCCCCATGGCACCAGGCTCTCCCTAGGAACAAAAAGGCCTGCCATTAGGGAAGGAGATGCTTCAGCCACTGGCTGCCTCAACCACAGGGGCATCTGAGGAGCTGGGAGAGGTGGAGAGACCCAGGGGCCCCGTCAACTTCTGTACGCAGAGCCTGGCCCTGAGTTGACGCCTGGGGCGCACCCAAGGCCAGCTGTGAGTGCCTGGAGCCATGCTGTGCCTCTCTGTGCAGCTCAGGCAAGGAAGAACAGCAGCTGAAGGCTCTGGCATATACGCTCGGAGCGCTGCCTCCTCATCTGCTCATGCACTTGACCCTCTCTACACCTGCGCTTGCTCCTTGGTGACTAGATCATGCAAGGGATCCAACCAGCTGACCCCTAATGTCACTTCCATTCTGGGCATTCAGAGGAGACAGAGGAGTTAAAGGATAAGAAAATAGTTTCTGGAGTCTTCCCATCCAGGGTAAAAGTGATGCTTTCCATATATAAGATCTAGGACCTTGGGAAATTACCCATGTCCTCTGGGCTTCAGTTTCCTCCTCCACAAAATGAACATAATAGCAGCAACCGCCTCACAAGGCTCAGGGCTGACGTGTATGACACACCTGAGTCCAGACTGATTCGGCTATACTGGTTGGCCATGATAATGTCTGGACCCCAGAAAAACCACCTGAGGGAATTAGGCCAAGAGGTGGGGATGGTGCATCCAAGGTGTCCCTGTGCTGGCCTGTTCCATGCTGGTGTGCTCCGTGTCCTCTCTCGGGTAAGGCACTGCCATGGCCTGCAGGCTGCAAGAACCATCTGTCTGGGAAGTGTAAGCTCTGCCCACCTCAGGGGACCTCCAAAGAGGCGCTCACTTACTCGGGGACCAGGTGCACCAGAATCGCCTGTGTGTCCCTTGAAGCCCTAGAAGGAAGAGAATGGAGTTACCCCATGACAGAGCAGGCTCTTGGGGCAGAAGGCAGGCATCCCTCCCCGCCTGCTTTGACCCACATTGCCCCCACTCATTCTTTACCATTTGCAGGATACTGAGCCCTACTTGGTGCCACACTTGGTGCCAGAGGTTTGACGGCTGGACACCAAGAGCCCTTCCTCCCAGCCCCCTCTGTACTGTGGGCCGGGCTGCCAGGCCTCATCCCACAAATGCCTCGGAGTGTCGGGGCGTTGCCCTACTGGTTCAGGTGTCTCCTGCACTCCTTGTTCCTCCTGATTGTTCCAGGCTCACAGCACATGGCTTGGCCGGCCCCTCTCTGCACGGCTCCTGAGTCAGGTGATTCCCTTGTAGGGAACATCGCTTTCACCCATAGTTAGGTCCTGTGGCCCCTTCCTTGTTCCTGTGGCCATTGCTGGTCCTACCAACACCCCTGAGTACGTTCAGCTCTGGGAGTTACACCCCGAGTCATAGCGCTGGGGTCTCCTTGTCCAGAGTTGCACCTTGGAGGCATATTACCTGAAGCTCCGCTACAGAGCTTCGGGCCTTGTGAGTGAAGATTAAACCATTAGCAGAGCTGAGACCATCATTTTTAATCTCCAGACCAATCTGACAGTGTGGAAATTCTCACCTGGTGGATGTAAAGCTAAAGCTCAAGGATAAAAAAATGCCCGCCTGGCATAGCTTTGCAGTATTAAACTATGGAAAGGATTGCCATATGCTCTTAAGTTTCATGGAACTGCGCTGACTTCGGAGTTAGGTCTGGGATGGGCCATGGCTCCCACTTTGTAGCTGTGGGATCTTGGGAACTCTACTTCTCTTCTCTGGGACTCAGTTTCCACACCTGTAAAATTAGGATAGAACCTACTTCTGCAGAGTTGCCATCAGGACTGAATAAGACTAAATAAGGACTGCACAGTGCTCTCCAGTTGCTCAAAACAGTCCAGCTACATTTCCCTGGAGAGGGCTGGGGTTTTCGTGGGGCTCCGCATCTTCCTTAAGGACTCCAGAATTCCAAATTCAGCCAGCCCAGAGGAAGAGACTCTGGTGTGCTCTCTTCCCATCTAATCATGACAAAAGCACCAATGGGGGGAGCCACACTCAACGAGCCAGGCACTCTGCTGGGAATGTCACATGTCCAACCTTCTCCTTTAGTACTTATAACCACTCTGCAAGAATGGGAGTCATTATGACTGCCGTTTCACAGAAGAAGACACTGGGGTTCAGAAAGGTCCTCGTTGCGACCAAGGTCACAAAGTCAATACATGACAAAGTAAAGGCTGAATCCAGGTCTTTCTATCTGAAAACCCACTCCATTCTACAAAGCTTTATCCTGACTTATTCTATGTCAGCCAGACGAACTTGGTCTTCTTTTCCCTGCCTGGCTTTCAAACCTCAGTACTTTCATTACAACTCCCAGCTGAGAGATGGGTCTTGCCCCCAATACAGGTGCCATGGGTTTCCTGGCTGAAAGGGAGCCCCTGTCACTCCAGGAACCACCTTTAATAAATTGATCACTAGCTCAGTGTTGCAATCCCCATAAGAGGTAATATTCCTTATTCTCGGGTGTTTTCTGGTGCAATCATGTGAAAAACAAGGGGATTTAGGAAAACAGAAAACTTATTTTTGTATTTTATTTCCTTCTTATTGAATACTAGCCAGAAAGTTGATTTTTAAAAAGAAAAACATGAAGAAAACAGCTAGGATTTTGATCTGCTGGATAAAATCCAGATAATTTTAGGATAAGCATTTAAAATCATATTTTTTTCTAAAAGCAATTTAAGAAATTGTGAAAACAATTTTGAAATTATGAAGAGATGAAACACTTAGCAATAAAACCCAATAACCCTAAAATACATAGAGTTCATTTTTGTAGGTAAATAGTATCTGTGTCTGTTTATATGTATAATAGCTAGATAGCTAGATATAGATGTACATATATAGACGCTAGAGTTCATATATAGAAAAAAGGACTAGAAAAAATACACTGAATATTAAAAACTTTACTTCTCTGTTGTAGAATTAGAAGTAAATTAATTTTCTTCTCTATACCATTTTTTGTGTTCTTTTTCTTATTATTACCATCATCATTACTATTAATACCACTAGGCAATGAGAATGGGTTACTTTTACAATTGGGAAAAAACCTTAGCTATGGAAAGTGTTCAAAACTAAAATTAAGATGCATTTCTAGGCTCTATTATCCAGAGAAAACCCATTGAAATTATAATAAATTGGATAAGAACAAAGAAAACTTTTAGCAACAACAAGGTAATGGCTGCAATTGTGAAAATGAATTTCACAGCTATGTAGTGTGACAAAGCTGAACTGACTGCACAGAAGCACAGCCGTCTGGAGGAGAAGGACTTCCAGGACCCCATGATCAGGCAGTCTGGGCTAGCCCTGCCCACAGTGGTGAAAGCCATGTGACTGATGGGCTTGGTTCTACTGTTCCCAACACACATTGCACACTTACAGGTGGGCCTCGGGCACCCTCTGGTCCTGGTAGACCCGGCTCTCCTGCTTTGCCCTGAGAGTAGGAAGAAAAGAAGAGTTTGAGAACAACATTGTAAGAATCTTCCTATTCCTGGCTCTCTGTGTTTCCTACCATTCTATTCCCACAAGCCAGTCTCTGTCCACCCTGTCAGCCCTTTCCCCTGGCGTCTTGGTCCATCTTAATCTACACAGATCTTCACCATGTATTCAGGCCTATTATATTCCTGGTTTTCCTGGGATGGTGCTGGTTACACAGGTTTCATCTCCAAGTTAATGATGCCTAGTACCCCCCCTTTCACTATCAGAAGCATCTTCGTGTGAATGAGAAATTATATGGCCATCTTAGCTTCATAGATGACTTTATGCCCACTTGCAAAAAACATGTCAAGGCTGCTATTAACACTTGCACTTTACCGATGGCAACACTGAGGTTCAAAGAAGTTATATTTTTATGAAGCTATTAAATAGCAAAGACAGGCTGAATTCCAGCTGAGTGCCACACCCAAGCAGATGCTGTTTCCAGGTCAGCCGCAGTACATACTGGCAGGGTGACCTGTGACGTACACAGCCTTTTACTCACCCCATCATCTTAAAAGAGCTTGTCAGAACACTTTTGTTATTTAAAATTCTTTACTGCCCACAGCTTGGCATTGCCCTGCACAGAACCAAACCAGGAATAGAAGACAACTAGAGGCTTGGCAACTTAGGTCCATATGAATTGAAGATGGGGTCAGGGGAAGAATGAGGGGAGGAGGGGCAGAGGAAAGTAGATGAAAGGCTAAGTTTGATGGATGGGCAGAAGGGGCAGCACGCTGGGCCTGGAGGACACGCCTGTTCCCAAACATTCTGTCCACCTCATGTTTACAAGTTATAAACCTTGGAAATTATATGCAGCCCATTATTAGGGAGCAGGGAGAGAAAGGAACATCCTTGGATTTAGAAAAAAAAAACAAAAAACAAAAAAAAACTGTAGAAAGAAGGGTGGGGCCTAAAGCCCTGACTTGCAGGTTTGCCTGTTTCTTAGTTTAGTTCCGTGATCTTAAAGTGTCATTTCCTTTCTCTGGATCTCTGAATCTGTAAATTTGGGACAGTCCTCCCTTGTAGGTCTTTGTGATATAGGGTGTACATAGCCTGGCTCCTGCCTCAGAGTCAACTGTCATGGCCATCACTGGCCCAAGGCACCAGCAGAAAAATGGAACAACCAGTAGCTACTGAAGGTTTTCACTATGATGTCACTGACGCCTGACTCTTGTTAACCCTCAGGCAAAACAATGAGGCACATAGAGGTTCAGTCATCTGCTCAAGGTCACACAGCTTGGGTTCTAATCCAGGCATTTTGGTTCTAGAGTCTGCACTTCATCCTACCCTATAATTAATGCTCAAATATCTCTTAATAAAAATTAAGCAACAGGCAACACAAAAGGCTGTCTATATATCCATGTGTATCCATTCATCCATCCATCCATCCATCCATCCATCCATCCATCCATCCATTCAACCATCCATCCATCCATCCACCCATCCATCCAACAATCCATCCATCCATCCATCCATCCATCCATCCATCCATCCATCCAATCCTCCCTCCATCCCTCTACCCCTCCATCCATCCATCCTATGTTCTATTTATCCGGTTGGTCTGTCTAACCATTTGTGCTCCTCCCATATACAAACTCTGAATGGGCAAGTCAACTTGAAGAGGGGCCACCAAGTACCTGTAGTAGATGCTGCCGTTTTCCAACCACATCCCCTGGGGCCCACCCAGGAAAGTGCCTGCCCCCTTGTGGAGCAGTTCCTGCATAGGTTGAAGGGCAGACATAGAATGAAGATGTTCCCTGACCCTAGAGGATGCTTGACTTTGAGGTGTGGAAGGCCCAAGTGCAGGGAAGTCAATGCCTCCAGGAGCAGTCAGAGGATCCCCAGTGAGACTGGGCCCCAGCCTGGAATCACCAGTTGCCAGCCTCCCTTTCCTTCTTTCCCAGTTCCATTCCCTTCGTCCCTCCATCACTGGTTCATGGGATCACCTCCTAAATACTCTACCTGCATCAAATTAGGCATTGAATAGACAGACTGAATGAAGACCAGTGTCCTCAGTTATTCTGAACTGTAAACAACAGCCCCTCAGCATAAAACATGTTCGGCAGAAAGGTCAATGCACTGCTCTGCAGCAGCAAACTCCGGGGTCAGCCTCCAGGAGTGTGAGTCCTGGATGCTTCATTTACCAGCCCTATGCCCTTGATCAAGCTATCATCCTCTTTGTGTCTTAGTTTCTTCATCTGGGAGAAATAATGGTACCCACAGCCCATAAGGTTCTTCTGGGGACTACAGTGGAAAAATGTAGAGAAGTGCTCAGTGCCCCCTCCAGGCGCACACACAGTTGCTGTCAGACACGGTGTAATATGTGTGCTTCTCTCTACCCTTTCCACATTTTTCCCCAGGCTGAATGCCATTTGCCCACCATGGGCAGCTCTGCTGGGTGTCAGTCCACAGCACCTCATCGAGACTTTTCAATTTGCTCAGCTGCTAAAAGCTCTTTCTTTTGCTGTCAGCAGTGAATTTTGGTTTCAGCATCTGGCAAACAGTGTAAAATGATAAAGAAGGTGCTTCCAGCAAGTTGCGTGAGATTCAGAATGAGTCATAATAGTTTATGATCAAACAAATTAAATGGAACATAAACCTCACTGTAGAAACTTTTATGTAGTTCCACTTAGTGGTTCTAAAGGCTCTGCAGTTCTAGCCTCACCAGGAGCCACAACTAGGGTAGTTGGGAAAAGTAGCTTACTAAAATAATCGATAGTTAGATAAGCCTGATGCATTTAACACATTTTCTGCATTACATGATTAACCAGCAACTCTGGCAAATTGGTACATTATTCTCATTCTATTTCAGAAGAAACTGAAGCTCAGAGATGCTTTCTGACTCACTCAGATCACAAAACCTAGTAAGGAGTGGGGCCAGAATCCAAAGCCAGCTTTTATTGCTATTGTTATTATTGTTGTTGTAATTTTGGCATAAAATATTTTTATTTAATCACTATATTTTAAATTTAATTTTATCAATAAGTAGTGCATACGCATGGCTCCAAAAAATTAAGAAGATACTCATAAAATAAAATACCACGGAATAGAAAGTTGTCTTCCTACTGCTGTGTCCCCGTGTTTGACAATCATCCTCCCATGGACAGGAACTACTTTTATGGGTGTTTTATGGAGTCTCCCAGAGTTCCTTTAGATAAACACTGAAAAAAAATAGGCCCACAACTATTTTTATACAAAATAGGACAGACTATACACATTGTTTTACTCTTTGCTTTTCTACTTCACAATCTATGTAGGAGCAGTTCTGCATCCGTATCTAGAGAACATCCTCATTCGTTCTGACAGCTCTTGATATTCTACGGTGTGGACAGCTCATCATTTAACTAGTCTCTTACTGGTGGGCATTTGGAGAACCCAGGTCTCTAAACCACTGATGCCATCCTTCATCTTCCCCTTGGTGTAGTGTCTGTGAAAGGGCTTTGGGAAGACATAAGAGCTGCTAGGAACCAATGAAACATCATCATGATGAATCTCTGATCCATAGGCAAGAAGGACTGACCAAGCTCAGTGAGCACAGCTTTGAAGTCACAGATCCGGGTCTTTGGAAATCCCTGCACATTCCCAACTAACAGCTACTGGGGCCAGCTACCGAGACATTCTCACTAGCACGTGCTCCATCTCACTGTGTGTCCCTGGACAGCTGACATTAAAGAAAACCAAAACCGAAACCAAAATGAGAAAAATCTATGCCAGAGTTATAAGTATGTGCATATGTGTGTGTGTGTGTGTGTGTGTGTGTGTGTGTATGCAATCCCACGGTGTCTGGAGCTAGCAGGTCCAACTCAGATTTTACTGGAATATCCTGGTCTCTCCAGATATCAGCTTTCTCCTCCAGGCCATGCTTATCTACTTCAGGTTCCTCTATCATATCAATAGGATTGAGGCTACAGGGGGCAGTACAGCAAAATGTGGAACAGGGACAGGAGCCCTGAGCTCAGGTTCAGAATCTGTCACCAGCCCATCATGTGACTTTGGGGCCATTTCACCTCCCCGAGGCCCAGGTTTCTTCTGCTTTAAAATGGGGACAGCAGTGTTTACCATGCAGGGTTGTCGGAGTATATAAATGAAATAATGCACAGAAAATGCCTATCTTCGAACCTGGTTCAAAGTAGCTCCCCACACAAAGTAGTTGTTATTGACGTGTAATGGATTTGGTATGTGATATAATAGGAAGTTTAGAATCCTTTACCGGCTCTCCAGGGGGACCTGGCTTTCCATCTCTGCCTTCTTTGCCTTCTTCTCCCTGCAAGAGAAACTCAAATTGGTTATCAAGTCAAAGAAGATTCAAGGGGATGGAAAGACAAAGGCAGTTTCAGCACGTCTTTCTGCCCAGCTTCCAGCAGTTGCATTCACAGCTGGCAGCTAAGGCAGCGTCTCGACAGATGGAATTGTTCTGATTTCCTGGTTTCTTTCTTAACACCAAGATTCTGGCTGTGGATCTCTGACTTGAAGTATCTGGCACACAGTGGGAAAGCAATACATTTTGCAATAGCATTATTATGATTGCTATTGACCTAAAGAAGCCTCTCCTGGGCATTTTCATGAATTCAAGTGTAGAACATGAGAGCCCGGTGTCTGGGCCTCGTGGGTGAGCACAGTGATGGGTGACGGGGGAATGTGGATGCCGACGATGATAATGAGGACATTCAATAACATGCAGGAAGGTACTCAGCATGGTTTACCGCTGTGAGCACAGGAGGAGCTCGGTGAACGACACAGCAAGGAGCACCTTTGGGTCACAGAAAGGCTATAATATTGTTCATTCCTTTCCTTGAAGTGGAAACAGAGTGATAAAGAAACAGAACAAAGCTGGGGCTGTTCACAAGGTGCCAGGGAAGTAACAGGGCCCAGTCTTTGGCTTAAGCCTAAGGACAAAGGTGAGCAGAGGGAAGTAACATGATCAGATTTCCATTGGAAGGAAAGAAAGGATGGGGGAGGGAGGAAGAAGGGTGGGAGAGAGAAATTGATATTATTAAGAAAATAGCATAATCATAGGTAGGTTGTATCTCTCTTCTCCAGTACTCTAGAACTTTGATAAGGGGTTAACACAAAATCCAAATTGGAGTTTTCTCTCCTTAGCTTTACCACTGCTAAAATTAAATCAATATATATTTCCTAGCTGCTATGGCATCCTAGTCTCCAGAGTTGCAGTTCATACCAACATCCTGGCATGTCACTTCAGATCTGTGTGCCCTGGACAAGTTACTTAACCTCCAGGTTGCAGAGTTACAGACAGGACTGTCAGTGATGCCCTGGAAATGCCTTCTTGATCAATGGCAGTACATATCAGATACTGTAGGAGAAAGAGCTCTAAGAAGCAATTCATTCATACACACGTTCCTTTCGTCAATATTTGCTGTGTGCTCATTATGTGTGGGGACTCAAGGCTAAACAAAAGCAGATGTAGTTCCAGCTCATGCAGAACCTACAGCACAGAATATGACCCCCTGATTAATGACCACACATGCTTCAATGTTATGTCCTCAGATCTAACAAACAGAGGTGTTTGTTGAATGAGTGATTCAACCAGACCAATGAATAATGGGAGAACTAATCAATCCATTACATCAATAAAAATGCGATCACCAGATGAGATAAGCACTCAGAAGAAAAGGAAGAGAGAACCTCTCCTAGCCTGGCAGGGAGCAGGGAAGGAAGTGATAGCTGAGACCAGATGGGGAAGATCAAAGGCATCTACTAGTGAAAGAAGGGAAGAGGCACCCAGTAGCCTGGGAAGGGGTGTAGAGTGTGGCAGGAGAGAATTCCGCGCATTCCAGGAACCAAAAAAAAAAAAATCCAGTGTGGCTGGAACAAAACAAGGCACAGCAGAGAGTGGGGTTGGGGGGACTGTAAACAGTAAGTGCTACAGCAGCAGGCAGAGGCCAGACAAAGAACCACAAAATAATTTACTCTCAGTGCAGAAGGCAGTGCGTGGCCTTTGTGGAGGAATTTATTACAAATGCCTTGAACAGCTCGACTCTAATGAGAAGGATACTAAATTGAAAAGTTCAGGATAACATCTTTGGAAAGCAATTTTGCAGTATGTATCAAGAACCTTAGATGTTTCTCTACTACGGCAAGCCAATCATATTTTGGAGGATCATCATAAAGAAATTTTTTAAATGCTATGCATACAAAATTGTCCATTGTAGTTGCTTTTTAAAATAATTGTGAAGTTTATGAGGCAACTGAGAAATGATCATATATATTATGGTACATCCATTGTATATATCACATGTAAAGTTCATGAACATTTAACACTAGTCTGGGAAATGGAAAATGTTTACATTACCACAAATAGTTAATTATCACAGTTTTATATATATGTGTGTGTGTGTTTTGTTTTAACAATATAAACATATATATATGTACACATACATATATATGTAGAGACAGAGAGAAAAATTACTATTTAAATAAGAAACAACTAATATATGCCTAAAAGAAGCACAAGATTAAGACTGATTCTACCCAAATTTTAGTTGGCTTTGACTGATAAACAAGTTAGTGATTATTTTATTTCTAGTTTTCTACAACATTCAAAATTCCACTAGTGGCCAGGACTTGTTTTGACAGCAGAATATATTTTTGTTTCCTTGTTTTTATAAAAAGAAACTAGGTTTTGTTTGTTTGTTTGTTTGTTTTTATAAAAGCCACTTACTGGGATTCCAGGTAATCCAGGTGGGCCTTGGGGGCCAGGAGGGCCTTCTTTTCCCTAAAAGATCCAAGACATAAAAACACCATGAAAACCTTTGCTGGCTTTTTTTGGAAGTAAATGACTGACTTCACACGGAACTGCATTCATGGGTTTGGGGAGTGAGTGGTAAGAAACAAAGGGTGCTTCTGTATCAGCCTCGTGGCTTTCTGAGCTGTGTTTCCCCCAAGGCAGTCAGGTTCCCTGGGACTGAGCATAGTCACCCCTCTTGGTACACACACTAGGACTCATTCTGGCCATATTATTAATACACAGGCTTAGGGAAAACTGAATATTGGAATGCCTGTGGGAAGAAGCTATTGGGGTTTTAGTATCCACAAGACCTGAGTCCAGATCCAACTCTGTATTTGTCCCCAGACTTCCTGAAGTTCACATTCTCTACCCATATAGCATATACCTCAGGACCTTGAGGTGTTGTGCATACAGAACTGTACACAAGTGGGGAGAAGACCGGTGGCATGCATAGTGGATAGTTTATTATTTTCATCATTTTTTCCAGAGGCTCTTACATGTTTTACCAATAATTGCTTTACTCTCTCTTTTCTTGTATTTGAAAAACTGTTGTACCAAATTTCATTAATTAATATTTTATTTCCCATTTTATTCATCAAAGACTTACATAAGTATCAATCAGAGCTTATAAATCAGTATTATCTAATCAGTGCCCTAATTCCTATCATGGTGAGTATTATCATATCACCCCGTGTCTTTATCGTGAGTATTTAGAGCTGACAACTTTCTAATCTCCTACTAGTATTTACTGGGAGATAAGACACGGATGCCAGGTTTTACATTCTAATTCACATGCCAACAAAATGAGGTATTCTTAAGGTTTAGGCCAATGCATCATAACTACCAGGAAAAAATAAAATATTCACCCCTCCCCACATCACAACACCTACAAACACATAAGAAAACTAAGTGGATATTTTTGGTCAACCTGAGACAAAGATAGAGCTATTACTAGAGATTTTTAATTATTGATAATGGAGCTTCCTGGGTTCCTTCCTGGATGCTTATTTTTCAAATTCCCTAGTGTGGAAACACCAGTGATCTAGGACTGGAGTCAGCAAACTCCAGCCCATTACCAGATTTGTTAAATGAAGTTTTATCAGAACACAGTCACACCCACTGGTTTGCATGTTGTCAAAGGCTGATTTTGCATTAAGTGTTTGCTAATTGGTTCTTTATGGAAAAAGTTTGCCAAGTACTGTGTTAGACCATTCTCTTAAAACTCAGGTGAGGAAGGCACGGTCCCATAATAAGAATGTGGCAGATCCAGGAAAGAACTCCACCTCTGACTCCCTGTTCAGTCTTCTTGCCATCACTATACTTTTATTTATTTAGAAACCAATTCCATTGGCAGAGAAGCTGAAAATTAAAGCATGGTAGACTCTTAACCAACCTCCACCTGACCAGCCCCCATTATAAACCAGCTTCCCCATCCTCTCCAAACATCCATGCCTGGTCACAACACTGCAGTGCACCCTTGCCTGCAGTACACCCTTGCTTGACTGTTCCTACCGGATGAGTTGAAGGCTTGCAAGGGGTCAGTGTGCTTGTTCCTAAGCCTGTTTGCATCAGTTATTTGCTATGAAAGTCATACAATTGTTGATTAAACAATCCAGTAAAATTTAGGTGGAAAAAAGAATACACTTTTTATGGAAGTTAAGGCAGGGTTTTGAAGACACTGGCCAAAAGTGAGTCATTCAGCACTCACCATCTAAATCGATATAGCTATAATATAAGACACCTACAAAAGATTAGGAAAAAATTTCTAAAAATCTAGAACTCCACATTCATATTGTTACACATATGTTGTTATATTTTCAAACCGCTTTTCAAAACATAACAAAAAGTGATCAGTGGATATTCTTTTTACGTGACTGATGACAAGGGACTCCATTCATTATCAAAAATCAAAGCAAAGGCCTTAATTTTGTGTCAAAAAGTCTGCCAAACAGTTTGTCTTTTAATTCAAAATATAACAGAACTAAGGTTTGTATGTATCTTTTTATTATAATTTTGCCCCCATTTACCTTTAAAAATTACTTCTATTGTCTGGGCGCCATGGCTCCTGCCTGTAATCCTAGCACTTTGGGAGGCCAAGGCAGGAGGATCACTTGAGGTCAGGAGTTCAAGATCAGCCTGGCCCACAGGGTGAAACCCCGTCTCTACTAAAAATACAAAAAATAGTCAGAAATCGCTTGAACCAAGGAGACAGAGGTTGCAGTGAGCCGAGATCATGCCACTGCACTCCAGCCTGGGCAACAAGAGTGAGACTCTGTCTAAAAGAAAAAGAAAAAAAAAAATTACTTCTATTTTGAAACTACCAATGCTCACTGGGCAAAGAAAACTTACACTATATTCTGGTTTGACGGTTATGGTAAAGTTTCAGCACCACGGACAGCTTCAAGTGCTGCCATAGCTTGAGGAGCAGTCCCATGACAGAATCAAAATCTTATTTAGTACAGTTTCATTTCTAAGAATGTCAAAGTTTTATATCAGAGATCCACTTTTTTTTTTCTTTTTTTTTTGAGACAGAGTCTCACTCTGTTGCCCAGGCTGGAGTGCCGTAGTGCAATCTCGGCTTACTGCAACTTCCGCCTCCTGGGTTCAAGCGATTCTCCTGCCTCACCATCCCGAGTAGCTGGGACTACAGGAATGTGTTACCACGCCCAGCTAATTTTTTGTATTTTTAGTAGAGACAGGGTTTCATTGTGTTAGCCAGGATGGTCTCAATCTCCTGACCTCGTGATCTGTCCACCTCGGTCTCCCAAAGAGCTGTGATTACAGGCGTGAGCCACTGTGCCCAGCCCAGTATATTTTATATTTTATTCATCCTGGGACTTCTAGATGGGTGGCTTCAAGAGGACTGACCAGATGAGCATCCTAAACAGAACCAGGTGGCTGTGATTTTTCAGACTCAGCATCCCTCTGGCTGCCTGGACCACCCACACGGTGGGTCAATGTGGAATAGCAGAAGGAGCACTGAACTGAGAAATCTCAAATTGACTCAACTCCCAGCTTGGACACTAATTTCCTGTATGACTCTAACCAAGTGACATAACCCCATGGGACTCTGACCTCCTCCTTTGACATGGAGGAAGTCTTATTAAGTAATAATGTCCTTTGCACATGCCCTTCGCACAGAACTCCAGAGATACCAGGGTAGGGATGGCCTGCTTGCTAGCTGGCCTTGGAATATGATGGTGAGATTCCTGTGGCCTAGGAATTGTGCCTGGCTCTGACGTTCCCTCACTGCGTGACCCCGAACTGGACATTTCACTTCTCCAATTCCCACTTTCCTTATTTATAAAACGGTGATAATGATTCACGGCCTTTCTAACTTACAGGGCTGAAGTGGGAGGAGCTGTCAGATGAGGTAAGGAATATTTATGTACCGTATATTCATTTACATGCCATGCATGTATTGGCTAATAACATAATACCTACTAAACTGTGGTTCACCCTTTATGGCATTGAAACCAAGAACGGTTCTGGCAACTTCATGAAATGAAATCTGGATTTTGAGATAAAAGTCTTGGGTTCAAAAGCCAACTCCACTAGTTATGGTTTGGGGTCCTTGACTAGTGACTTCTTTTTAATTCCACTCTCCTCTTTTGAACAGTTGGGATAACAATAGCTGCCTCTTGCCTGATATTCCCCTGGTGCACACCATAGTCCTAAGTGAGTTAGTGCTGAGCTTTTCTATTTCCCGGCACCTGCTCAAAATAGAAACCACACTGACAAGAAGTTGAGATATGGCGCCTAAATCTAGGACCTATTTGCATTGACGGTTGTAAACTGAATTCTGGAATCACAGATTTTCATATCATTTCAACCAAACCTTTACTTTAGTAGCAAAGTAACCAGGGGTCCAACAGAAAGCAAACCCTCCTGCAGTTTCACTGCAAGACTTGAAGTGAAAAGAACCTCAAAAATATGTGAGCCACAGGAGTAACACAGGACCAGAGCAGGATTGGTAGACACTTGGGGTTCCAGAAAGGCTAAAGATAGACTAAAAACAGATCCCATTCCTTGAGGAACTTACAGGTGACCCTTGGATTCCTGGTGGTCCAGCAGCTCCTGCAATTCCATCTGCCCCCTAAAAAAGACAAGGTAGAAAGCTAGTTTCTTGTGCATCTGGACAGAGGTCATTAGCACCCTCTGCTTTAAATACAAAGCAAATGATACGGTTGGTTATTTGTCCCCTTCAAATCTCACGTTGAAATGTGGTTCCCAACATTGTAGGTGGGTCCTGGTGGGAGGTGATTGAATCATGGGGACAGATCTCTCACGAATGCTTTAGCACAATCCCCTTGGTGACAAGTGAGCTCCCACTCAGTTCATGCAAGATCTGGTTGTTTAAAAGTCTAGGACTTCCCCACCCTTACTCTCTTGCTCCTGCTTTTGCCATGTGACACAACTGGCCTTCCTCTATGATGGGAAGTTCCCTGTGGTCTCATCAGAAGTCAACCAGATGCTGATACCATGTTTGTACAATCTACAGAACTGAGCCAATAAACCTCTTTTCTTTATAAATGATTCAACCTCAGGTATTTCCTTGTAGCAATGTAAAAACAGCCTAATATAGCAACATGCAGATCTTACATTCTGTGCCCCTTCCTAGCTTCCTGAACCATAAATATTTCAAACATGCTTCTGCCTCTTCATCAGGCTGAGCTATTCTCTGGGAATACAAGATGTTGGGAGAACAGCATCCACAGTTTAGGAAGGGCCAATGCATTAGCCAGGCAGTTACCCCTTTGAAAACAGTAAATGAACTCACTACAGGATGGGCATTTTCAGGACAAAAAGCAATACATGGACAACTAGATTTATCTTCCAGGAGATTAGAAAGGCAATTGCTGTGTCAACTCAAGGGTGAAGAGATGCACAGATGGATGAATGGAAGAAGACTTCTATGCAGCTGAGCAAGCAGCTCAAAGTGAGCTCCAGGCACACTTTTGCTGGGGGCTCTTGCATATGCTGTTTCTTCCCCCTATATTCTAGTCCCCCACATATGCACAGGCCTCATACCCTCCCATCCTGCAGGTCTTAGCTTAGATATCAGCTTCTCAGTGAAAGGTTTTCTGCCTACCAGACCCCAAATTGAAAGACTTACCCTTCATCATCCCTGTCCTTTTCTGTCTACCTTCCTCCACAGCACCTGCAAACATCTGACATGCTAGTGTTTATTTATTTCTTATTTATTTATTGTCTATCTCCTTCCACACACCTCCTACTTCATGAGGTCAAGAACTTCCATTTTATTTCCTTCCTCATTGGAACTAAAACGGTACCTGGGATATAGTAAATATCCAATATTCTTGAATAAATGAATGAATTAGAAGTCGAACTAACTGGGTTATAAAGGCAGCAGTTCTTTAGACAAATTCACACCTATGCCTCTTACTAGCTTTGGTTGAGTCATGTAACATCTCTAAGCTTTAGTTTCCTTAACAGTGAAAGGCTGGAAACTGCACATGCCATTAGGAAGGGGAGGAGTAATGAGGCAATGCTTACAAGGTGCTAGGCTTAGAAGAGAGGGTATTGGTCAGAGTGTAGCCTCTTACAGTCAGAGTTCCTGAGCCAATATCCCATTTCTCCACTGAACAGGTGTATAAGCTCAGGAAAGTTACCTGACCCCTCTGTGCTTCAATTCCTTTGTAAAATGAAGGAAAAGAACAGCGCCTATTTTATGTGGGTTGCTGAGAAAATGGAATTCATGACACATAAGGAGTTAGCACCAGAGAAATGCTAAGGGCTGTCCAATAGGGAACTTCCATAAATAGAAGTGCCTATTGTCCACCCCAAGACAAGGAATCCTGCAGATATTAACTAAATATAAAAGCATAAACAAGCAAGTTCCCACAGTACTCTATTGACGTCTTTCCAGTAGCCTTTATTTAATCGTTGCATACTTTTATCGAGTGCCTAAATTGTACTAGGTACGAGCCACATGTTAGAAATACAAAAATGACTACATCATGGTCTTGGACCTCCAGGAAATTTGAGATAGCTGTAGAAGATCTGTCTTGTTTTCCATGTATGACAAACTTCTAGGGCAGGATGCAGTTGGATGTGTCTCTGTCGCTTCTACTAGGTAGGGACCCAGCAAATGTTCATGAAATAAAGGGATAGTGATAATATTTTAACAAGTAGCCTAAGGTTCATGCTTTAATTTAATATCTAGTCCAAAGCTAATATAACAAATCTAAATTTTTCTACACAACTTTGATAAAAACCTTCTGGTAGCCTAGAGTCTGGAATCTTGCCAAGTTGGAATAAAATTTCCTCCTACATATGGGGATGGGGTAAGGGTTTTATCTGGAATAAGGATGCTGACTGAGCACCAGAAAATAAACACCAAAAGAAAGAGCTTTGTCAGCTCGCTACCCATATCCCTGTGTATTTCCAACAGGGCCTGACAATTAATAAGCACTTGAAAACAAGCAACAACAAAGAGTAGAACTAAAACAATGCCTCCATGACCAGAAAGGCTAATTTTCTGCTGTGGAGTTGCTTCTGCATGACTGGCTGCTGAACCTAAACAGGCAGCTGCCTCAGCATCCATTCCCACAGTCTATTAACAGTACAAGGCACAACACAAAATAGAAGCTCAATAAACATCTGCCAAGTGAACTGAAAGCATTAATCAGCTGGAGACAGACAAGCTGGCTTCTGATTATGATTGTTTCTGGGCCTCCGATACATCATCTAGCATGAGAATAATAAGCCAGGAGTCATTTCCTACAGTAGTCATAGAGTTCTAACATACTGCAGCTTCCAGTGAGAAGAGATCAGGGTTTTGGTTTCACTGGGAACATGTTATAGGGTTTGGAACTACCAGGGTGGAGTGGGGATGAGGCTGTAATCCATTATTCATTTGCTGAGATCCACAGCTGTTAAGGTGTACAATGTCATTAAGGAAGCTAATGTCATCATAATATAAAATTATTCATGAATAAACTATTTTTAAGTAAAATTAGTTGCCTCTCAAATGCCCCTCTTTGCTTAACACTAACACCTCTCCCGACTACCGATTGTATCCGCATCATTATCAGTTTCTCTTTTTGCTGATTGTCAGATGCTACAAAATCCAATAATATGCAAATAAAGTGCAAAGAAATTACTAAGTGAAATTATAAACCTTGAAAGAATTGTAGAATTTTGTGAAGTTAAATGATAGCAAACTGATAAATTCCCTACAATATTCTTCACAAATGTGCACATGGCAGAGTTGGGCCAGGTAAGATGTGAGGCTGATAAATTAAAGATAATATTAACATCAAAGGCACTTGGGAGGAAAATGTGTTGAATATTAAAGACTTAAAGTAGGCTTTCTGGGAAATTGAATAGTGCTTTTGTAGATAATTTACCTTTTTGTGAGTTTGCTCTAAAAGTCAACATGAAGTGAAAGATACCATGTCATGCTTTCATCTGATTTTATTGAAAATATACACTTAAAACAACATAATTTATTCTCCTAATTAACACACAGTTACAACTAGAAGTCGAGTTGTTTAAAAAGAAGACAAAGCAAGCTTAATTTCATATATTTTAAATTTATACTCCTAACTGAACCTCTTTTCACTATACTTTTGAACAGGGTATTTCCTATTTGAAGGGGATTCCTTTTCAGTGGTCTTTCAGTCATTCCAGAAATCCTCTCCTTGCCAGGTCTGGGACAAGGGTCTCGTGCGGAACCCATGGGAAATCCCAGGGGACTGATCCTGGGCTTGGCAGGAACACTAATTTCCAGTACCTGTTGCCATGGCTACCCGTGATGGATATGTGGGCTGCAACAGCAGTGGACTCTGATCAGAGGAGGAACATGACTAATCTATGGGCAGCCTACACTGAAGGGAGAGGGAAATGCTGAGAAGGGTACCAGTCAATGTCTAGGCTACAGCTACTGTAAGAGCAGAGAGAACATCTGCTCAGGGTGACCAGTGGAGATTATTGAGATAATACCAAGACAGGTTCCCTATAACATGGGGAAAGCTGCTTATGATTTCTCATTTTCTACCTTCTTTGCTTGACATGATAACCTTGAAATACTGGCTTCCTACCCACCCAAGCTCAATTTGAAAAAAGAAGAAGCAAGTCTGTCTGTTTTGCCAATATCCCCCAATCCCGACATCACTCTAATTACATGGTCCCTCAAGCCTACTCCAGACCCTCTGCACTTTCCCCCACACGCCTATGGGACTTGCATTTTTAGGTCATCTCTGTCACCTTTTGGGTATCGGCCCATCCCTTAAAATGAGAGACATGTTCAGTGTCATATCATGCCTGGTGAGTACAGATATGCATTCAAATGTCAAGGCCAAAAGAGGAGGGGATTAAAAATGATTACTTACTGGTGGCCCAGGGTTCCCTGGGGGCCCCATGAAACCCGGAACTCCAGGATGACCCTAGGAAAATAAAAGATGCAATTCTTTAAAATGACTCTAAAAAATACTTTTTACTTTGTACAAATATCAAATTTCAGGAAACAATCCAGAATCCACCTTCCAACCCTACAAACAATTTTGATTAAAGACACTGACAATAAAAGGGACTTCTTTTTATGTATCTCAATAGTACCTGACAACATTTATAAAAACAAATATATCCTGAAAGTGGATTTGCTTCAAAATAAGGTGTGGGCAGGGGGTGTGGAGAAATGGTTGAGGATATAAATGAAAACAGGAGGGGTCATAATAATTGAAAGCGGTTGTGGTTAAGTGCAGGGTACATAAAGGTTCATTTTATTACAGTCTTTATTATTTACATATGCTTGAAGTGTTTCATAATAAAAACATAAAACACAAATAAATGCACACAAACACAATGTACACAATGGAAATGGTTAGGTTAACTGAATTACAGCCTTCATATCCCGGCAATATTACAGTTATTTTAAGCAAGGGATTTGTTTCTCCATGTGTAGAGAAGTCTATTGCATATTATAGAATAAGCTGAAAAAGTTATAGAACAAAGCTTGGAATCTAACACTTAGTCTTGTACAACAATGTTGTGAAACCAAACAAACCACCAAGAAAGAAATGATTTCTCTGCCCTCCACCTCCAAGCCTTACCACTGAAACCACAGGCTACACCATTCAATGTAGAGTACATTGCCTTTAATAAGTCATTCTTATAAGAATAATCCAAACACATTTTGTTTTTCCAAATATAGAAGAGACTTTAGCCAAGGAGCTCATTCAGACTTTGAGCACAGCTCTCATCTCACTGCCTGTGGGTTACTCATTCATGTCCCTCATGCCCTCACTGAACTGCAAGCCCAGTGAGGTCAGGAGTCTGTCCGCGAGTCATTCCAGATCTCAGAGCCAGGTGCAGTACCTGGCATGGAATTGACTGACAATGAGCACTGGCTGTGAGATGCAGAAGAGAGGGAGAAGTAAAGGGGAGGGCAGTTGGGAGAGGAGAGAAAAGAGAACAGGGAAAAGGATGACAGCAGCAAAGCTGGTAGAATTGTACTGGGCAGAAATCAGCTGGTTGCACTGGATAGAGGACGATAGGGAGGACATGCTCAGATCCACAGAGAGAGCAGCGAGCCCTCATTAGTACCATCCTATAGCACGTTAGGAGCAGTGGTCCAGCAGGCCTGGGTACGCACTGACCAGAACATGCAGTGTCTGTGAAGCATTTCAGCTAGCACCAAGAGAGCCAGGTAACAGTAACTTGAGATGATGGGAGGGAAGAAGGGGGTATTTTGTAATGAATGACCATTTCAGTGAAAAAAAAAAAAAAAACAGTAAAGGTAAAATAGTACAAAAAGAAAGAAATGAAAAAGGAAAAGGAAATAAAAGGAAGGGAGAAACAAAAGGAAAGGAAAGGGGAAAGGAAAGGAATGGAACGGAAAGGAAAAGAAAGGAAAGGGGAAAGGAAAGGAAAGGGGAAGGAAGGAAGGAAGGAAGGAAGGAAGGAAGGAAGGAAGGAAGGAAGGAAGGAAGGAAGGAAGGAAGGAAGGAAGGAAGGAAGGAAGGAAGGAAGGAAAGGAAAGGAGGGAGGAAGGGCGGGCAGGCAGTCTTCTCTGGGAGAGAGAAGGGAGAGAGGGCACTTACAGTGAACCAGAGATACCCAGATTAAAACCATAAAAATTAGATTTTTAAAAATCCTGCTACAGGCAAAGAAGAGACAAGGAATGACATTATACAATGGAAGCCACCTCGGAGAAACAGTGCTCCTTCTCAGGGTGAATGGTTCCTTATAAAGTAAATTTTTACCTGATCACCTTTCTGTCCAACCTCACCATCTGTACCACGTTCTCCTTGACTTCCCTTGAAAGGAAAAACAGAAAGGAAAGATGTCACTGGAAACTTTAACAGAGAAACAAAAAGCATTTTCATGCATTCATTCATTCATTCATTCATTCCGCAAAAACCTCTTATCAAGTTCTTGTGGTAGCTCAGACACTGTGGCAGCAGATAGATAGAAACAGGGCCTTGTTGAGGATGTGTGATAAAATGGCTTAACTGGGATTTGGAGTACGGGGTTGGAGAGGTGGCAGCAGGAAATGGGGCCGGGGAGGCAGGCAGGGTTCATTTCTTTGAGAGCCTTGCATGTCAACATCTGATGTTAGATTTAATTGTAGGCACTGGAAACCATTAAAAGGATGAGTAGTTGTCCTAGGTTCTAGCTGTGGGTGTAGTGTGGGATAGGCTAGTGGTCCAGGCTATAGAGGAAAGGGTCGGTTAAAAAAAAAGTGGTGTTCCAGGTGTGGCAGGAAAAGAGGCAGAAAAAAACCAGGGTCTGCAGGCCTTGCAGAATAGGTATGAGGGTGAGGGAGAAGCAGAAGTTTAGATGGTGGCAGGAGGAGCAGCAGCACCGCACAGAAAGCTTTGGAAGAATTTATCCACACATAAGTTTCTTGCTCCCTCCCTTACTAGCTGTGAGACTTTGAGGAGCCACTTCACTAAAATTGCTCAAGTTGTTTGTTTGTTTTGTAACCTGCAAGAACAAGAAAATAATGATGCCTACCCCATTAAATGTTAGAGAATAAAATAATAAATGGGAAACACTTAGCATAGAGCCCAGAACACAGTAAGAGCTCAATAAATCTTAGGTATAATTATTATCTTTATTATTTTGCCACTTGCTAACTGTGTGTCATTGGACAAGACAATTAAACTCTCTGTCTGCTTCGAGAATCATAAAATAATCTTTGTCATGGGGTTGCTGTGAGAGTTAAATGACCTACAATAGACAAAGTGCTTAGACTTATAACAAGTTGTGTGTTAGCTCTCAATAAACATTAGCTATCATCACTCTCTTTGTCATTATCACCATGATGATCATCATGATCATTATCATCACCATCACCATCATTATTATTCCATAACCATCATCACCATAATCACGATCACCATCAACATCAGCACGACCAGAGTAATTATCATCACTGTCACCATCACCATCATCATCCTCATCTTCACCATCATCATCATTGTCTACATCATAATGATCAACAACACCACAACTATGGTCATCATCACCATCATCCTCATCCTCATCGTCATCATTATTGCCATTGTCATCATCATCATGGTCATCAAGATGCTCAAAATATACAACCTACCAAAAATACTTTTTACAGACCACCCATGAAAGTAACAGCCAAAGGTTCCAATCCTTTAACTATTATCTACCTTAGCTCTACCTTTGTTAACGAGTGTGTTTCTGTAAAATGTTTTTAAACAAAAGCATTTCAATTCCTTCAAAAGAATGCATTATGTAGTAAACAGGTTTGTGGCAGCAGGTCAATCTTAGCTGTGGTTCTATGCCTGTCGCCCCTTATCTTTGCATTCTTAAACATATAATGTTCCCTCTCTGGTCTCAGTTTGTTCATCTAGTAAATAAAGGATGAGGGGCAAGTCTATCTAGGAGGGTCCTTCCAGGGGTCCAGTGCCCCCAAATTCTCTCATGGAAACATCAAGTCCAGCTCTCTTTCAATCCAGACTGTTCTACCACCTCAGCAGACCACTGATGACAGTGACTACACAATAATCACCCCTCTCTTCCTGTGATATATTAGGAGGGTTAGGCGAGCTCATATCTGTGAAGTGCTAAATACTATTGTTTAGAAGAGAAAAAAATGGAGTCAGAGAGAAAGAGCATTTCTTCTGACATTTTTCTATGTAATTATTTTTACTGTTTCTAAATCTAAATAAAGGCAGCACACCGTCTGCAGACCATGTTGTACTCAATGAAAAGAAGTGACATAGAATAGCCCACTGCTTCCTTAACATTTAGGACAATTACCTTAAAAGTAAATGGCTTCCTTTCAAATTCCAGTCCTCAGTCTGGGTTTAGAATACTTTCAACACTCATGTAGCAACACGGAAAATGTCAGCAGCTCAAGGATCTCCACAGTTGTCCCTGTCTCCTACTCCAACGTAGTCAGGGATCAAAGCAAACACACCCACCCCCAAGCCTGACTCACTTCCTTCCAGAGAAGGGGGCTGACATTTACAGAGCCCCGACTCTTCCAGGAACTCTGCCAAGGCTTCCCACATGATATCCCATTACATATATTTCCTTGTTTATATCCTGAACTGATGCAAAAATATTTAATACGTCTTTATTCTCTTATTGAGCCAGTAAGTCTACTCTATGAGGTAGGGCTTATTATCAGAGTGTTAGATAATAAATCTGAAGTCCAGCCCAGTTCAGTCACTCACCTGAGCTCACAAAGCTTATAGAAAGCAAGGTCTGGAATCTAATCCAGATCCATTTGTCTGATGATCAAATATCCAAGCTGGCTTTCTCTGCCCGTATTACTTTTCCAGCTATTTTCCTAGACCATGATGCCTTGTCCAACTAGTTTCAAAACGTCAAGTGCACTGGATTTATAGTCAGAAAGACTGAGTGACCATGCTGAGCATGGGCCAGATACCTTTCTATACACTGGAGATATAACAATCAACAAAACAGATAAAAACCCTGTCCACTGGGAATTCATATTCCAGAGAGATTACCAGTTCATCATTTTGTTAGTTTAGTCCTCTTCAGAAGAGGTTTATTAAAGAGCCATTCCCAGGGCTTAATTCCCCCAGTTGAAAATAAGGAAAGAAACTTTGCCCCACTCTGTTTACTGAAAACACTTACTTTAGAAAACTTGTTATTGTGAGTTTTTTGGGGTTTTTTTTGGTGGTGGGGGGTCTCTTTGAAAGGTATGTAAATACTTTTAAAAGCTAAATGAGACTTTTGCTAGCTTTGTGACCCAGGAAGCCGGGAATGTCTTTCTCAAGGACCTAGGAACCATCTCTTTGAAATAGAATCAACAAAGAAGATAGCATTCCTATCTATCTCCCAGTTCCTGTCAAACAGTAGAAGCCCAACTTCAGCAGATGACCGGCTCCAAGTTGCAAATCCATTTCCTGCCATGAAGATGTGAGAAGTTTACCTTTGCTTTGAATAAGGTCAATTAGTTAACACAGACACACAGACAGCCACCGCAATTACCAGGTGAATCTAGGAAGAACATGTGGTACCATTAAATCTTCTCACTTGAGGACCAGTTATTGCTTATCTTGAGAACATGTACGTGATAGGCGGCTGTATCAGCTTGGCTATCTAAAAGAGTAGATTTCTTTCTGTCTTTGCAGTCTCTTAGCATATTGTCTGTAATGCAAATCACATTCTGGTTTAATGCTATTCAATAATAAAATTGTTTTCTTTCTCTTCTACCTTCATGGAAAACCTCTCTGAGTTAGGAGAAGATTTTGTTTTTAATTACATTTTTCCAGCACCATCATGTGCTAAGCACATGATAAAACAATCATTTGGAAGGTACATTCATACCAGTAATTGCTCTAAGAGTGCTGTCCTTCATGAATACACTGAACAGGCGATTTTCTCAAAAGGTTTTCAAACTGTTGAGGGCAGGGACTAAACTTTCCCCGGTTAGTAACTCTCTACTACTCTCAGAACAAACCCTTCTCCTAAACTTTTATGTGCTGTTGTCCTGCTTGGAAAAACTGTCTCCATCGATAGCTGGTAACTTCCTGACTAACCCTCCAATGCAACTAAAACCCTGCCTCCTCCAGGTGACAATTAAAATCCTACCTCCTCCAGGTGACAATTAAAATCCTACCTCCTCCAGGTGGCCTTCACAGGTTACCCCTTGTTCCATGGTGTTAGTTTTCTTTCAGTTGTTTACTGTTCTTCTGACAATTTGTTGTGGTTGTTGTTAACTCAAATGAAGCAAGTATTATAAGGACCACTTGCAGTTACATGTATTAAATGCTTCCTACCTGCTGTGATTTGTAAATTCCCCTTCTTCAGTTCTCACATTCTCATTCTGAGACAGGTTGTACAGTTCTTTTTCAGATGAGGGACACAAGGTACTGATGAGGGACCCAAGGTTCGGATAAATAAATGCCCAAGTCCTATAATTAGCAAGGAAAATTCACTTAACTAATAAGAGGCATAGCGGGTTGGGGACCACTGGCTTCCAGATCCCAGGCCTGTGTCCACGGCCCTTTTTGGCTTCCTGCCTCCATCATACATTCCTAAGTGTTCGCTGCAAGCTTGTGGGTCTTTCTTCTCTGTCACAGAATCAGGCTATGGAAGGAATGGCCCATATCTGACCTCTCTATATACCTCCTGACTTGAAAGGAAACTGTTAAGGTGATGCTTGGTGAGAATCTTTCAGAATTGTGGCAGTTATGTATGGAAAGAATTTTCTGCTGTGGGAAAGAACATGGAGTAAGTGGCTCCAGGTTATTTTCTGGGCAGGATGGGAATCCCAAGCCTTTTTCAGATAGTGCCAATGGCAGCAGGTATTATCTCTGCCTCCTCGGAGTCATCCATACCCTCCAAATGAGGACTTTTGCTCATTGGGTGTCTCTGGGCCCACGACAGGCCCCCTTTAGGTCCTACTACTGGTTGGTAACATGCGATGAGAAAGAAATAAAAACGCTTTTTGTAGGGGACAGAATAGTCATCATTTCCAACCCAGACAAGGCATTTACATCTGACTCTGTAGAATACACGCTCCCAGGGTCACTGCTGTGGTTACCATCTTGTTGCTTCTTTCTCCTTTACACGGATCATAATCACAACTGCAGCAACAATCTCCAGACCCTGTATCTTAAAGTCAGTGTTTTATGCGAGTTCATAGTACTAGAATGGAGCTCTGTAGTTGACCATGTGGCATGAACCTCCTCATGCTGGCCACTGAAGAGAGCAGCTGCAAATCTGTAAGATAAATCTTGGGGAAGCTGCTTCCCTGATGCTGTGCCGCAATTGCAAAGGAACAAAACCCTCTTGGCAGTGCATGAGACCAATGAACGCCCAGAGCCTTTGGTTGTGAAAGGATGCTGACAATAATTGTAAGTACTCCATCAAGGGTAGCATTTTCAGTTTACAAACTCATCTTCACATCCCCAAGTCTAGCGGAGATACTATTTGATAAATGAAGTTGAACAGAGAGGAAATGAAACAGTCCTTCTGTCTATTTTCTGGAAAGTGGTGTGGGGTAAATGACAAGCATAGAAGTTGGCTTGGCTTTGAAGCCAAGAACCACAATAGACTGAGTCCACGGAGGACACATTTAACCCTTCTGTGACGCATTTTCTCAACAATAAGTGGTGATAAGGGGCAGCTATTGCTGTCAGGAGCATTAGCAGATATAGTGTAAACTAAAGCATTGCACTCCACTAGGAGCTGTCCTGGGTGCTGGTGTTGGTATCAGCTATTACTAAAGAGTATGACAGGACAATAACTACTTGGGGTACTGAAGTTGGACTAGCAGGGGTCAACCCCAGTTATAGTACCTGCTAGTTTTGTAGCTGTGGCATTTAATCTTGTTAAACCTTAGTTTCCTCATCTGTAAAGTGAAACAACAGCTCTGCCTCCTAGCATCATGCTGACCATTGCAGGAGATACTAACCTGCTCCTTGGAACACTGAGCACCCTGCCCAATGCAACTGCCTGGGGCTCATCATGCAGGGTTAGACCACATGCCCCAAGGACTTCTTGTGGTTGGAGTGACCATCAACTCCTAAATGGAGCAAGAAGAACCCCTGTCTTTCAGATGCAGCACTAATTGTTTTCTTTTTTTCTCGATGGAAGCTTTCTATTCTCAGGGTATTTAAAGGAGCAAACCCTCCTTGAAGCAAATTATAAGGGAACAAAAGCAGGGCCATTACTAAAAACATCAGCACTGCATGCAGGGTTGGGCTGAAGGAGAAAACAGTCCATACTTCATGGAGCTAACTCCTTATCTGTTTAATTGATATGCTTTACTTCTTTGAATAAAGACAATTCTGGCCGGGTGTGGTGGCCCACACCTGTAATCTCAGCACTTTGTGAGGCCAAGGCGGGCAGATCAAGAGGTCAGGAGTTTGAGACCAGCCTGACCAACATGGTGAAACCCCATCTCTACTAAAAACACAAAAATTACCTGGATGTGGTGGCATGCACCTTAGTCCCAGCTACTCAGGGGGCTGAGACAGCAGAATCGCTTGAACCTGAGAGGTGGAAGTTTCAGTGAGCTGAGATTGCAACACTGCACTCCAGCCTGGGCAACAGAGCAAGACTCCACCTTTTAAAAAAAAGGCAATTCCTCCTCAGCAGAGGCTAAGCCCAGCAGCCAGCAAGTTGACAGCAAAGATTACTTAAGGATCAGGTAAAATTTGAAATTACAAAGCGAGAAGCTTGGCCTCATCTGGCGATCCCAGAAAGAGAAGGTCATGCCCAGTAAGGAGCTCCTACATTTGAAGATGCTGCACTTTCCTGATGCCTTTCAGTCTAACACTGCCCCGGGGAAATCTCTTGTTCTATCTGCACTGAGATCTGATATCTATAACTCCTGATGCAGGAGTCTTGCCTCTGTCAAAACCTCTAAATCTTCACAGTCCACGGGTCATGATAGCTAGACGTCTTAACCTGCCAGCTAGCGTCTGGGAGACCTGGGTGTTTTCCATTCTGTTACACCACAAAGCTGGTGCTGTTGTCACAGCACAGAATGGTTGGTTTTTTTGCTTGCTTTTTTACAGTCACGATAACAGTGCCAACAACCTTTTCCAGGACTGGGCCTATGGTAAGGAAAGTGAATCACTCACCTTGGGTACTGAATACCTCTTGCTGAGAAGCCAAGAGAAATAATATCCCTATGCAATATAGATAGATAGATAGATAGATAGATAGATAGATAGATAGATAGATAGATAGATAGATAGATAGATAGATAGATAGATAATAGATAGATAGATAGATGATAGATAGATAGATAGATGATAGATAGATAGATAGATAGATAGATAGATAGATAGATAGATAGATAGATAGACAGATAAATAGATTGCATAGGGATGTTATTTTATATATATTATTTTTTCAATTTTTTTTTTTCCTGAGACAGGGTCTCACTCTGTCACCCAGACTGGAGTGCCGTGGCACGATCTTCACTCACTACAACCTCTGTCTCCTGGGTTCAAGTGATTCTCATGTCTTAGCCTCCCGAGTAGCTGGGATTACAGGTATGTGTTACCACACCTGGCTAATTTCTGTTTTTAGTAGAAATGAGGTTTCACCATGTTGGCCAAGTAGCTGGGATTACAGATGTGCACCACCATCCCTAGCTAATTTTTCTATTTTTCGTAGAGACGGGGTTCCACCATGTTGGCCAGGCTGGTCTTGAACTCCCAGCCACATGTGACCTGTCTGCCTCAGTTTCCCAAAGTGCCAGGATTACAGGTGGTAGCCACTGTGCCTGACCCCTATGCAATATTTTAAAAAGTCAAAGTCAATCTAAAATAACTTAAGATGATTGAAGTAGCAAAATGTAAATAAACACAGGTATCTGGCGCCGCTGGTATTTGGCAGAAGTGAGTTAGGTAGGTCATTCAAGTGGAGGGTGGGGTCATGTCTTTATTTTAAATTTTGATATTTTGTTCCTCATGAAATGATTGCATTACTTTTAAATTTTATAAAATATGGCAGGCCAGGCACGGTGGCTCACACCTGTAATCCCAGCACTTTGGGAGGCCAAGGTGGGCAGATCACGAGGTCAGGAGATCGAGACCATCCTGGCTAAAACAGTGAAACCCCGTCTCTACTAAAAATACAGAAAATAAAAATTAAAAAAAAATTAACCGGGCATGGTGGCAAGTGCCTGTAATCCCAGCTACTCGGGAGGCTGAGGCAGAAGAATGGCGTGAACCAGGGAGGCAGAGCTTGCAGTGAGCTGAGATTGCACCACTGCACTCCAGCCTGGGCAACTGAGTGAGACTCTGTCTCAAATAATAATAATAATAATAATAATAATAATAATAATGCATTAAAGTATTATTTATCTAGGTTGCTGAGGTTTCTGACTTCTTCAATTTTATTCCCAAATCCTCACCCTAAATATGGGGCTGCCACCACTGTGACCACAAGGGCTAAAAAAGCTAATGTCAAATGAGCACTTACAATTGAGAAATAAAAATAAAATCCTAGGCCCCCTAACCAACTGTACAGACCCCCTCTTGGCCAAGGAGACCCAGAAAATCCTTAAAAACTGAGTTCCCAGCCTGACCACCATCTCTGGACTGGTTTTGGCCAACTCACAGAGCATGTGTAGTCAAAGCTTTCACGTCTTCTGCTTCACCTTTTGATGTCAGAGGTTTCAAAACTTTAAAAACTCCACCCTTGGATTATGCTAATGCTGCCATTTTTTGAACACATGACCCATGATGAGGCATGAAACTCAATTTCCCATGCACATGTTTCTCCTTCCATAAAGATTCATGACTTCTCCTATAGCTTTTTAAATACATGCATTTGACCAGCCTGCTCAGCATAAATCCTGCTGCTTCTACCCTCCCCTTGAGGCACTTGCTCTTGGTTTCTGCCGGAGGCTATGCTTCCCAGCCTGCGGGATGGACAGCCTGCAAGTGCAATCCTATGTGAGAAATAAAGATCTCCTTTCCAAGTCTGTGGGCCTGAGACAGGATAGGCAATCAAGGAAGTAATCATGTTCTCGGGATACAGCAACCGTCCGTAGTGACAGTAAGGACAAGCAACACAATAAGCCTCAGCATTCACATTATAATTAAGCTCATCCATGCAAAGCTATCTTCAGTAGGGACTTTCCCCTCTAGAGAGCATGTGCAGTTTGATTTTGCCCAACCTCAAACTGACCCTTTGCTCATAATAGTAAAAAACATACCCCTTGGTGGAGATTTAAGATGCTAATGAGACATGTGACGTATGAACAAGTACATACAGCTACTGCACATGTGCACCCAGAGGACCACTCAGAACATGCTTATGAGTAACACCTCTTCCCACCTCCTTATGAATAATCATGTAAGGCTCCCATAAAGGGAGTCTCCCTAGTGCTGGTCTTTGCTGTCTCATCCTTACGAGCAGCCCACCCTGAATCCTCTCTCTCTCAGGTGTACTGTCTATTCTGCCCCTAACTTTCAAAGTATTCTTTTTCTTTTGCAATAAATTACATGATGCTGCATCTCCTTTGCTGTGTGTCTCTTGTTTAAATTATTTTCAACCAAGAACTGAGGTATCACAATAGCCACACTTTGTCATTCTTCAGTTGATACAAAGTACCAGGCACTGATGGGAGCATTTTGCCTGCAGTTGGCACAGTAATAAGCCTGTAGGGTCATAGTTTTTATAGTCCCTTGTTAACTTTAGGAAACAAAAGGCCAGAGAGGTTAAGAAACTATCCCAAAGTCACACAGCTGAGATGGAATTCTCACCCCAAGGCCTGGCTTCTGAACTTTCTCTCCTAGTGACAATTTTATGCCACTTCTTCTATCAGATGAGGCATGTTATGTCCAGCCAGGCCTCAGGAAGAGACACGGGGACACATTTGGCCCCAAGTGTTGGTGGGGAAGGTGTTTAGTCTGCAGCAGCACAGAGACCACGAGAGATAAGGGAACATACTCTGGGGAGCACCAATGACAGTGGGAAGGGAATGAGGGTGTGGGTCTATCTGTCCCCATACCAGCACTCAGGCACTTTCTTCTTAGAGTTAAATACTATCACCACCAACAGCTCAAACAGCTCCAGCCCCAGCACATTTGTTTTGACAGTCAGAGAGCTTCCCTGCCTATTCTAGGTTTGAGATTATACCCCCCTTTCTCTCAGGCCAGCCTCCCTGGCTTTGGGAAACCACAGAGCCACAGAGCTGCTTTTAGACATGCCTTATCACTCACATGAGAATAACAGTGCTCGCTTGCATTCAAAAAGCACTTTCCTAGTATTTTTCAACTGAGTGCCACGTTCTTTTTATGTATCGTATCACTCAATTTTAACAAATCCCTGACACCATTTGTATTTTTGTCATTACTGTGGAGGTGTCTGACCAAAAAACTCACGTCTTAACGAGCAGGTCCCACACAGTCCAATTCTTCCATGCATTTCATACTTTCCAACACGCAGTTGTTTGTAAATGAGCAACTGAGATTCCACAAGTTGAAGTCACCTGCCCATGGTCAACAGGACAGTCAGTGCCATGCTTAGACCCAGAACAGGGGTTTTCTGATTTTCAAAACCACTCCTTTACACTGGCTGGCCATCACTCTTCCTTACATTGAGATTAAGCATTGAGATGAGCAGAATAGACCCATGCAGATGGTTATGAAGTCTCACTGACCTGTGGTCCAGCTATTCCTGGGGGCCCTGGTAGGCCTGGAGGTCCAGGCTCTCCCTATATCAGGGACACAAGGAAAAAAACGGAAACAAGAATGAGTATCTGGCCCACATCCAGGGTCATCACCAAGCCATCACCCTCACACCTCCATTCACTGATTTTCCACTGGGACTTCCTGGCAGCCACCCCTGCCCCTAGCCTGTCTGAGCAAAGGCTATAGGCAAGTGGTAGTACTGAGTGTGGCTGTGCAACCATGGCGTAACCCACCATTGATGTGGTTAGTTGGTGTGTCTCCAAGATGACACGATGGCCCCTGCCTCCCATATTTGCAACCTGAAGCAGCCGTCCTGCCATTTGTTCCACGGTTGGTCTATATGGCCAACAGGACATGGCAGAAGTGATGGTGTGTACTTGCTGAGATTAGGGTATAAGATGGCTCACTCCCACCCTGGCCTGCCACACCCCCGCCCCGCCCCCTCCAGCTTGCACTTTTCTATCCAACCACTCATTTTGGGGAAAACCAGTTTCCATGTCTTGATCTCACTCAAGCAGCTCTGCAGAGAGGCCCATGTGGTAAGGGACTGAGGTCTCCATCAACAGCCACAAGAGTGAACCTGGTTGGAAGGGGATCTTCCACCAGATGGACCCTGAGATGACTGAAGCTCAGGGCTTGAGGGTTGCCTCATGGAAGACCTGAGCCAGAACAACCCAGCGAAACCACTTCTGGATTTCTGCCCCAGAAATTTGAGATAATAAATATTTGTTGTTTTAAGCCACTCAGTTTTGGAGCAATCTGCAATGTAGTGATAGATAACTAATATAGTTGAGAAGAGAGAAAAAGTGTGCTGCACTAAGAAATAGAGTCTGAATTATGTAGCATCTCATTTGTGTGTGTGTGTTTGTGCTTTATAAATATATGTACATGTATAATTACACTGGCGCATATTGAGCGTTCTTTGTAGTTATTTTCATAGCCATTTTCTTATGGTTATTTTCACTTCAAGCTCTGTAATACCTGGAGTGTCAGCTGCTTGACTCTGAGAAAGGACCACCCAGGTGGGAGGGTGGGGGTTCTCGGTCCCCCGCCAGGTCCTGCCAGGGGTCATGGAGCATTGAGTGGTTCTGAACATCAGAATCACTGTGTAGCAGTTGCAGTAAACACACAGAATACAAACCTCATTCCCAGTGATTTGAAGCAAAGCAACTGTGGTAGAAAGGTCTGGAAAAGACTGATCTAAACATTTCCCTAAGTGATTCAGAAATGCCACCCTGACAGCCTCTGCACTGATATCAAGAATCTTTGAGGTCAAGACTCCTGGAATAAACTCCTAAAGACCCATTTATCTTAATGAACTAAATGATCTTCTGAGCTGTTTAAAATTAAGGCAATGGAAAAGGCTTATGACATGGATGTAAGAACATTCAAACATGTTTATTTACTATCTGATAAAATATGATACAAGAAATGCTGCAAATCAAATAAATGCCTGTTTTTAATAAGTTGATCACCAGGAGAATTTAATTAGGTGAAATTATTCTTAGTCAAATTAGCTTTAGGATTGGCCTCTGTCCCTTCCAGGGTTCCGGAGTGTATGGAGAAATTTCAAGGACTGTGGCACACCCGTGGGGTCTATGCTCAAATCGCCTGCGTAGCTGAATCGGTGGAAAGGGAACAAGCTCTGCTTAAGTCTCAGAGAGTCAGAATAAAGGTCATCTTTCACATTTGTGTTTGTATTCCCTGTACCATGTATGGGTAAGATACAAACTACAAATAAGAGGCTTAATTCTCTCTTTTTTGAAAAGAAAGAGAATCTCACCTAAGTCTTTTTCTTAAAGCATTTACTTTAGAAAACGGATCATTGTCAGTTCTTTATCTGTCTCTTTGAAATGTGTGTAAATCCTTTTAAAAGGCAAAGAAGACTTTTTTTTTTCTTTCCAGTTTGATGACCCAGGAATGTCTTTCTCTAGGAGTTAGGATCCATCTCTGTGAAATATGATCAGCAAGGAAGATCCACCTCTATCTCCCAATTTCTAGGGGATGGCATCTCCCCAAGTTGCAACACTACCTTCTTACATAAACATGCAAGAAGTTTATTTTCACTTTAGATAAAGCCAATTAGCTAAGACAGAGGGCCATCTGAATTACCAGGTGAATCTAAGATGAACATATGTGACAAATAGCACTGTCAAGACCTCTTACTTGAGGACTAATTATTGCTTACCTTGAGAAAATGTCTGTAATGGACTTTATCTGCTTAGCTATACAAAAGAGTGAGATTTCTTCCTGTCCTTACCATCTCTTAACAGATTGTCTGTAATGCACATGATATTCAAGTTTAAATTTAATTAAATATTAAAATGGTTTTCTTTCTCTTCTACCTTTGTGAAGAAGTCTTCTGGGTTGGGAGGAGATTTTGTTTTTAATTCTATTTCCCCGGCACCCATGAAACTCCCTACTTCTGTTTTGCCCCAGGACAGACCACGAACTCCTTTAGAATAGAGTCTCAGCCTTTTTCTTCTGAACCTCCCCATTGTCTACATGTTGACTGACACATAAGACACACGTAATGGGGTGTCATAAACAGGCAATGACAAGGGATTGAATGCATGCATGCATGGACGGATCCACTGATTGATCTATGAGTCTGAAGTGCCTATCTTGGTGCCTGTTACATAGTAGATAGGCAAAGTTGTTGGATGATAAAAGAAAGGAAGGGAGAAAGATGGGGAGGCAAGGAATGTAACTGAATGAGTATATGTTTCCAGGTGTCAGCATGTACTGGAAAGTCACAATCAACATCTTCTTAAAGTAACGAAGACCCATAGATACCAGTTCTTATCATTTCCATAGCTGTGTCCCACAACTCCGTATTCCTCATCTCTCTTGAATCTTGAACCCCTGAAACCCTGAACACCTTTGGAGGCAGCTAGGGCAATATGAGATCTCCAGAATGATATTTTCATTGTGATGATAAAAATCAAGTTTCCCCTTTTCTCCTTACCTTTTTCCCTTCTGTGCCTTCTTTCCCTGGCTTTCCTGGGAGACCTTTGTCCCCCTTAAAACCTGGTAGACCAGGGAGGCCTGGGGGGCCAGGAGGGCAGTCACTGCACACATCCTGAGAGTGGGGAGAGAGGGAGGGACAGAGAATGACTAGCAAACACAGTTTCAAAGCAAAGCAAAGTAGCCCCGGCTGCTACCTCTCCAGATGGAGATTTTGTTTTTAAATACCAGAGAAGATAGAAAAGCAAATAGGTGGACTGAGCCATGATCCAAATACTTTTGTGTCTAAACTTTGCATTTTCCCTTTCTTCACTGAAAGTTAGGTTTCGGCACTGACATGTCTGGCTATTCCTCCATTTCCTCCTACTTCCACGCAGACTTCTGGAAGGATAGCCTGAGGAAATGATGTCAAAAATTCATGTAAAATGATCTGTGAGCAGCTGAAAACATTAACAGAGCAGATTTAATACAAACATTTAGTATTACTAAAAATAGCATGCTCTGTCCCTGATGTTAGAGGCCAAGCTGGGAGCTGAATTCTCTGTTCTGAGTTTGCCCAAGCCAAGTGGTTTCTGAACAAGGAAGAAGGATAAACAAGGCGACAGGCACACACCCTTGGGACTTTGTTTCTGTGACACAATCCAGGCTCTCACCATGCTTAGCTTTATTTTTTACCCAAGGTAAGCACTTAATAAATGGTCCCTGGAGTTGGGCTTTGTTCTACTTCTTTACGGCAGGTAAATACTGCTCCTTGAGTAAATTTAAAGTCCTCTGAGCCCAGAGCATGTGTTTTCTGATTTGTCGGATCTTACAGTTTGGAGCACACTATGCGCTAAACAAAACTCACCTGACTGTACTCCAGCCTGCTTCCTCCACCTGCCTCGTGGTTTACCTCCTCCATGCCCTTCTCTCTAATTTTCCCTCTCATCCACCCTGCCTGTCTCCTTGTAATAGGAATTTAATGGATAACACAAGTAAAGCACTTAGAATACTCTCAAGAAAGATTAGATAGATGGATAGATGATAGATAGATACGCAGATACATAGATAGATAATGCCCACACATTTAGCCATTATTGTTAATTTATTTATTCACTCGGTCATTCACTCATTGAAAAAATACTTGAAAGGCACCTACTATGTGTCGGGCACTGTGATAAGTTTGGGAGCACAGTGGGTGTGTGTCTTGAAGAGCTCTCAGTTCAACACTGTCAACTGACACAAACACATGCACTAACTATGGTCTTTTGAAAGCCCTACCAAAGGGATCTGCAAAAATCTGTGCAAGCTGCACTGTTCACAGTCCATGAGGTGAAGCTGCAGGTGATTTAGTTTTCATCTTGGTCTCCGATTTCAGGATGGTAAAACTTTTCCATCACAAAAGCATCTCTGAATGGCCTACCTTCCTTTTACTTGTTTCACCTACTCAGTCTTTGGAGATTCTTTAGTAATCTTCCTCTCCAAGAAGCCTTCCTGATTGCCTGAGGATGGGGACAGGCTCCTCCTGCTCCCAGAAATCTCAGGAATCCTCACTACTGAAGTACTAATCTCCTTGTTGGAATGATCTTTTATTCCATCCTCTCTCCACCAGGCAAACTGAAGGTGTAAGCACCCAGATGACAGAGGTAGAATTATCTTTACATGCCAAATTCATAGCAAATATTCTTCCACAGGGCATGAGTGCTATAAATGAATGAATCAGGCAACCCAACCAACTAACCAACTGACTGACCAACCAACCGATTAACTGTCCGCCTGACATTCTGGCGACTGGGGCCATCTTCCTTTAGCGGGTAGTTTGCAAAGCTGATTGGGTGATTTGGAGGGTGGGAAGAGTTAAATATTGGGATATATAAAGCAAGAGTGCATGAGATATTCAGCTTAATTAGATGAGCTGCTTTTTATAACTGTGTTTTGCTTGGAAGAGTAGCACAGCTGAAAGGAGCTCACCTCTTTGTAGACCTTCTCTTATTGTACTCTAAGATGAGATGCATCCATGAGACATTGCAACTGTGGATGAATGGATGGATGGATGGATGGATGCAAATAGAACTAGCCTGATGACACCAAAAATTCTAGCCACTGAGATATTTCTGGACTTGAGCGTGCCCCAGTGATTGGAAGCCATTCTTTGCAGTGGGATCCATAACACAAAAAGATTATATCTGAGTAATACAAAAACCTCACAACTTTCCTATTTGTTTCTAATTTCCGGCAGGGTTCTCAACCTGGGCCTGTTGCACACTATGCAGGATTATTTCCTGAAGACCAGAACTGTCGGAGACACAGACCTACCTGTGAGGGAGCTAGACTCAACTCACTGACCCAGTTCTGGAATCCAGTGAGCATAGGGTGAGATCACCCCAATCTGCAGTCTTACAGATGTTCACCTTGGCTCCAGAGCTCCTGGGACCCACCAGTCCCTCCTGGCTCTGCACCAAAGTCCAGTTCAGAGGGCAGTTCACACTTTCTCTGAATGTATTGAAACTGGATAGGGTTGTGTTTCCAACCAAATGGGCTTGCCCATACTCCACTTAAACCTCTGTCCACCTGGAATCATGGCTTCATCTCCCTGAGTCTCCTTATCTGTGAAATGGGGATGTCAAAGTCTTATGATAAATGAGACAATGAGTGGAAAATGCCTGACACTGTCCTGACACAGAGTGAAAACACAGTGACTTTTAGCTGCTACATGTGCCATTACGGGTTTGTTTCTTTTCCTCCCTAAATCTGTGGCCTTGTCCCATTTGCAGATCAGATGACCTTGATCATCAATACTAGCTCCCAATCTCTGGGCGTTCTGAGTTATCTCAGGCAAGTCAATTAATATTTTTGAGTCTATTTCCTTACCTGTAAACAAGGATCATTCTTCTACTTTAGGAGATTGTTGTGAAATTTAAATAAAATAATGCATACAAAGTGCCTAGCGTATTTCAGGGTTCATTGTATGTAATCTATAAATGTTCTTTCCTTCTGGTCTCCATCCGTTCCTCTGGTCTAAGATATTTTCTTTTCTTTTCCTTTTTATTTTATATTTTATTTTATTTTATTTTATTTTGAGACAGAGTTTTGCTCTGTCACCCAGCTTGGAGTGCAGTGGTGCAGTCTAGGTTCACTGCAGCCTCCGCCTCCCGGGTTCAAGCAATTCTCCCAACTCAGCCTCCTGAGCAGCTGGGAATACAGGCATATGCCACCACGTCTAATTTTTGTATTTTTAGTGGAGACAGGGGTTTTCCCATGTTGGCCAGGCTGATCTTGCACTCCTGGCCTCAAGTGATCCACCTGCTTCTGCCTCCCTAAGTGCTGGGATTACAGGCATGAGCCTTCGCACCCTGCCGGGCTAAACTATTTTCAACAAACTCAGCTTGTTATGTCATTGCATGTAATACTGTACTTTGCGTGGTGTGAAGTACCAAGTAAGCACTCAACAAAATGCTGACTACATGGAGGAATGCTACAGTCTTTGGTGTGTAGAAAAAAACAGTCGTTGCTACCCAGGAGAAATGATCCACCTTCTCACTGGACATCTGAATCCTCGCTACTATATTTCTACCAAAGAGTTGCGTAGCCTTCATCTCCAAATCTCTATGTGACAGGCAGAGAACTCACTAGCTGCCTGGACTTCATCAGACAGTTGTCAGGAAGTTCTGGCTCATGTAAAGATGAAATCGGATAGTACAGAGGCTACGCATAAGGCTTCAGAGTTGGTCACACTGGGTTTGAGTCTTGGTTCTGCCACTAGCAGGTCTGTGACGTTGAATAAGTGGTTTGCCCATCTATGCCTCAACCTCTTCATCTGTAAAATGCAGACAGCAACAGAATCCTCTCACAGGATTGTTTGTGAGGATTTAATGAAATAATATTTCTGCAAGGGAGTCAGGTAATGGAGACAATTATAAGAGGACCTCCTTGGGAACGGATCCAACTATGGACATTCATTTAACAGGAACTCTTAGAATTTACTACCCAGTAAGTTCCCTAACTATCAGAAAGAGATGTATGAAGTTATAAAACTCTCTGGGGCAGAGACAAATATTCCGTAATATAATCTCAGCAGGGGAGACACCTGCTGCCCAGCCACCTAGACCAGACCAGCAGACTCTAACTTACAACATCAAGATGGCAGCCAGTGAGTGCACAAAACAGGGAGATGAAGATAGTCTGCTCCCCAGACCTGGCCAAATCCACTCATCCCAGGCTGTCGACTACGGAATTTCCAGGCTAAGCTCAGCTCTGTGACACCAGTGAGACTCCACAGGCCACCCTGCATGTAGGCGCTTTCATTCATTCTGGGGTTTCCAGCTGCTCCGATAAGCAGAGCTGCATACTTTCATAGTGAGGAAATATCGATTTGACTAAATATCTGCCTCAGTGCTATGGCCATGAGGAATGATGCTTAGCCATTTCAATGCTCACTCTTATTATTGACATAAAGATTGGGACATCTTGAGGTGGAAATCCTCTGGGTGAGGCGTGAAGGGTGGAGAGGGCTGGTGGCTGATGAAAACCCAGCTCCTTCTAGAGTGAGGGAATTAAGAAAAATAATCCAGGCTAATAAAAGCCTGTAATAAACAAAAGATGGAATCAATAGATAATGATTTCTTGTCATGTCCTTGACGGTGGGGGAAAAAAAAAAAACAAAAAACTATCGCACTTGTCAACAAAAACTGGTAAAGATTGTTCTGCTACTTATTTTTTAATAAAATGTGTAATTTTCCCATCAAGGCACCTCAATTTGCAATGAGACTGAACACCCCAGACTCCCAAGAAGGTTTTCTTTCTCTTTTGTTTTCTTCCCTTGGCTTCATGCATGAAGTAGAGATTTTCTGAAATCACCCAAGTGTCTTTTAGAGAACAAGAAGGAAGGAAGGCACTAGTCACATAAAATGCAGTGCCAAGCCTTCACCCGGAGTTACGACAGAGGCTTCAAGTACAGGCAGCAGAAGGGGCCTCCTCACTCACTGTAGCACGCTGGTTCTTTCTGAAGTACAGACCCTACCTCTCTCTCCCTCGTTCAGAACCTTTCCCAGCTCTCAACATTGAAGACCCCAGGTCCTTGGTCAGGCACCTGGACACCTGTGCAACTTGGCTTTCAGGCGTAACTCCAGCCACGCCCTGCCCTATGTTGGCCAAGTTATGTTCAACCTCTTAGGACCTTTTCCTCTCATGGGGAAAGCAAATGTGGTTCTAGAAACCTGTCAAGTCTGCACTCAGATCTGGGTTTGTCCTGGTTAAAAGGCCCAGCAGCCCATGTCACCTCACTGAGCCTGTGCTCTGGTCTTGGCCCAGCAGGACCCAGGTCCAGGCTGTTTGACTCTGCCACCGGCCCTCCTTTGAGAACACAAGTTAGTCCTGGGTAGGTTAAAGGCCAGCCTCTGGTGTTAGCAAGGAAGGATTTTATTCTTAGGATGTCCTATTCTATTCCATTCCATTCATTGACTCTCACAGTATTTCAGCCTTCTTATATGCTAAACAACACAACACATAGTATTAACCCCATAGAATATTTGTGAAAATTAAATAAGGGAGGCACATTAAACATTTAGTACATCGCAGCTCCAGATAATATTCTGCTCTACATCTGCAGTGATCAATAAGGCAGCCACCAGCCACATGTGGTTATTAAGTATGTATAAAGAGGTTGGTGTGATCAAGCACCTGAATTTTTAATTGCATTTATTTATTTATTTATTTTTGAAACAGGGTCTTGCTCTGTCCCTCAGGCTGGAGTGCAGTTGCATACCCATGGCTCACTGCAGCCTCTACCTCCCGGGCTCAAGCAATCCTCCTACCTCAGCCTCCTGAGTAGCTGGGACCACAGTCACATGTCACCACGCCAAGCTAATTAAAAACACAAAAAATTTGGGTAGAGACCAGGTCTCTCTATGTTGCCAAGGTTGGTCTTAAGTTCCTGGGTTCAGGGCTCAAGCAATCCCCGCAACATGCTGGGATAATAGGGGTGAGCCACTGTGCCCAGCCTGTATTTAATTTTAATTAATTTAAATTTAGATTGAAGCATGTGGCCAGTGGCTGTTGTATTGGACAGGTGGATTTAGCACATCACCAGCCACATGGTGATTTCTCAACTAATGGTGCTGCTATTATTATTAATACTACCAAATAGTTGTTAAGACAAAAAAAAAACCCAACTTATTATCAAGATCTCCAATCCCACCATCACCATTTTCAAAACACATGCACATTTATTGTATGCTTTTACCTTAGCCAAGAGATTGATGTCCCCTGGAGACAGTAGTGAAGAGAGGCCCTGTCAAAGTAAAAACAAACAACACATACATACACGCATATATACAGTAAATCCCAGGCATCTTGAGAAAGCAAAAGGCCTTCAAAGTGTGACATAATGCGTGGCACACTGTGCCATGCATGGGATACGGACAGCCAGTGGATGTCCTAAGCCTGGGAGCCACAGAAAGAAGACTCCTCCAAGACAGCAACTGCACAGCCTGCCATTTGTAGCCAAGTCTGACTGACTTCAGCCTTTTTCCTTCCCTACTCTCCTTCTGTTTGCCCCTTCTCTTCTCCCACTGGTCCCTCTTCCCCACCACAATCAAAACCTGATAGGTCATATGAGCACTGTGGGAGGCAAAGTGGCAAACTGTTGGCAATCTGGATGGTCGTGGATGTCTCAAATGAGCAACAGCTGTTATTATCAGTCATTCACAACCTAGTATGAATTTAAGCCAATGTCTTCAGCTCTCCCAGGTGAAATAGCACTTTAAACTTCATTTGTCATTATGGGTTAAAAGTCTTTAATTCCAGAAAGGGTATTTCAGAAATCAGGAGTAATTACAGAGCCTCTAAAGGTATGTAGGAGTCTGCAGGCGGCTGAACTCATGCTCAAACGCACTGTGAGTTGGAACTACGGATTGTGTCTCACAATCACAGCCATCCTGGAACCCAAGACAGGGTGGAGGCTCAGAAAATATTTGGGTGCAGGAACATAAGTTTAGGAAGGAAAACGGGAATTAAAAGGCAGACCCTAAAGGAAAGAAAGGATTCTTAGGTAGGACTTCCAGACTGGTGTGCTACTTTGCAAAATTCTAAATTTTACAAAGAAAAAGGAACACCAGAGGACCCAGGCAGCAGAGACAAGGTGGTAGACTTAACAACTAAATGCATGGTGGGTGATTTCTCCTCATTAAGTTTGAGTTTAGGTGTACGAATTATAAATCCAGTCTGTCATTTTGGGGAGGCTGAAACCAAGGCAATTTTTCAGGCTACTTCCCCATCCCTGACCCCATGGGCTTTCTGTCCCAACCTGTGGTTAGCAAAACCATGAAACAGGAAACACAAGTTCGCTCAGGGTAACTGCCACAGTGGCTTGAAACGTGCTGGTGGTGTTTCCTGTGTTGATATGATCAGAAATTCAATCAACGCTCTGGACTATTGCAAGACGGGATTCCCTAAGAGAGACTGAGGTTGAATTAAATCAGATTGGAGGTGCTCAAGGAATTACCCACACTGCAGTAAGAACTTACTTAGGATGCAGCTGCTAAAGTCAAGGCCAAGACCCGCCCCGCCCCCCTCCTCAATTATCTGAGTGAGGTCCTCTGAAGAAAAGGCAACCTTTGCTATAGTAATTTATTAAAACTTTTAAAAGGGAAAGGTGTTTTATTTTGAAGCCACATTTGTTTCCCCTGGGAAGTTTAATAATAGGAAAGGGTTCATATGGTTCAAATTGGTACATTGTAATGCTGCTGGCATTGTATTACTAGGGATATTCTTACACTGCCATTGAGCCTTTAGCGTAATTAGAGTGAGTTATATCAGACACAATGGCTGGGCACCAGTTACAAAGGGAGAGAGAACGAGGAGTGGATTTTCAGTCTAGGTACAGTGTGGTCTTGGATACAACTTCATTAACATCTTCCTATGTCTCGTTTCTGCAAACCTCTTAAGTCTCAAAAGACACACAGAACCAGCATGTGGATGGAGGCAGTGGCCTTGTGAAGGTGGACTCAGGATACGGCAGACTGCCATCTCTGCCTTCTATGAGTCAGTCACTCATGTCACCTGTTGTTGGGCCCAGTGGGCTCAGAGAACAGTGGACAGCATGGGGATGTAGATGTCAGTTTCCATCCTACCTAGATCCTCCCCATTCTTGGTGCATCCTTACCCCTGGTGCTGGTTACACAGCCGATAACTGACTGATGGCAGGGTGAAAAAAGCTGGGCCTGGCCTCAAAGTGGGACAGCTTTGTGGTTTCATTCACAGTCCAGAGTTCCATGTGGGATCAGGCAGGGACTAGGCTTGACTTGAACCCACATTTTTGTCTGTTTTTTCCCCTGTCATGTCGTGCTTCCCTCCATCCTTGTAAGTTTCTCCTGAGAGCACTCCCTCAATCAGTCACTAGCGTAAGAATCCCCACTGCAGGCTGTGCTTCCAGAGAACTCAATGTGACACAGAAGGAAGATCCTGGAACAGGAATTCTATGCTTCTCTCCAGGTGGGTGCAGCACTGGGGAAACACTTTGGGTCACTCTCTCCACCCTCTGAGGGATGGAGCTGTGTAATTAAGAATTAGCTCAGCAGGCTAGTGTTGTCCAAACCCTGCACATTCCAAAGAAATGTCCAGCTGCTGCCTGCTTCCTGGGAATTACCTCTATGCCCTTGGAATGTCCTGCCTGGTAAGAGTGTCTTTGTTTACCTGTGTTCTTGGGTCCAGCCAGGTAGTTAATGCTAACAATGTGATTTATGGTGGGTGCCTTGGACACACACCTCAGTCTGACCTCGAGAGAGGATGAAGACTCAGTAATTAAGATCAGCCATGTGGGCACTCCATGCTTGTGTGACCAACTCCCAATATAAGCCCTAGACACCAAGGCTCTGGTGAGCCTCCACGGTTGCAACACCTTGTGAGTATTGTCACACATTGTGACTGGGAGAATTGGTGCTGTCTGTACAACTTCACTGGGAGAGGACAAATGGAAGCTTGTACTGGTCTTTCCTGGACTCCTTCCTGTGCACCTTTTTCTCTGTTGATTTTAATCTGTATCATTTTACTGTAATAAACCACTGCCATGAGCAAAACAGCTTTTCTGAGTCCTGTGAGTCCTCCTGGGAAATCACTGAACATGAGGGAATCCCTGAGACAACTATGTCTTATCTGATTAGTGAGCTCAGAGAGACCCGAGAGCCAATGGGCCATACTTGGGACCATCTGGGAGGAGTATGTTCAGTGAATCTAATAGATCTTATCGCTTCTCTCTTCTTCTCTCTTCTCCCTGTCTCTCTCCCCTCAGCTCTCCGTTCTGCTGCTGACCACCTGAGAGATAATCATGATTATCCACATTGTCAGCTGCATTATGCTGACTTAACTATCTTTGCAGGGAGATGTCAAAGTCTAGATCTGGCAGAGGTCATCTGAACCCCCACTTGACTTCTGGTCTGAACCTCACTCTCCCTGCACTTCACCAGAGCTTTGTACTTTGATAATGAAGTGGCCTTTGTGAGGTTTATTTGGCTCTTGCAAAGCTGACTCCACAGGGGAGGAAACATGAGTAATTAAGGTGTCCCTAACTTCCAACAAGACTTTATACTCCTCTCATTGGAAGATCTTCAATGGAAAGTTTCAGGACCCTCAATGGCAGACCAGGATCCCTGTCCAGGTCTCTGCCGTACCCGCCAACTGAGATAAGGGATGGGGGGTCACCCACACCCACAGGGACATCTGTGCCTTGGGTCCCTGTCTGGAAGTTGTCGCAGGCCAGACTTGCAAAAGAGACAGGCAACCTCTCAGATCCATCTCAAGGTGAAGCTTCTGCCCAGGTGAGCATCTTGCTTTCTGAAACCAGACTTACAGCCTCACCCTTGAGGCCTGCAATTCCCCAGTATTGGTTGCTGCTGTCTCTTTCATCTTAGGCAGCTTCTTCCCCAGGATTCATCTCTCTCCCCATTGCACAGCCGCCTCCCACTCTCCCAGGCCAGCGCATCTCCAGTGCTCCTTCCTTAGAGGGTCCACCTATGACCAGGCTACTCAGCTAAACCTTTGGGGCTTCTCTGGCATTAGAAACTCAGTCAGAGGGTGTCCCAGGAGATGAGGGTGCCTTGCATCAGGGAAGCCTATAGGACTCTCGGGCTGGACTAAAGCCACATTGCCACAAACCCAACATTCAGGGTTGTCCCTGTCTCCTCAATCTTTCACAAATTCCCCTATTCTCACTGTGAGGCAAGAAAGAACATTTCTTCCATGTTAAACAGAGGGCAACAGGGAAGGCTGACATCACCCAGTCAAGTGCTAGGAAACGGGCAAGTCAGGGATCTGCAATGGGTGCTGCTGTTGCTCATTTGCTCACCCCAGATCCACTTTTCACCCTTCTCTGTCCTGTTCCATGCCTGGGAGGTTAAACCCCTGGAATGTATCCCAGGCTGCTTGCCTGCTGGCCCACAGTTGAATTCCCCAATTCGAGGCACTGTCAGGAAACCGGAGGGTGGGAGACATCCCTACCTCCTGGCCTCGGACCAAGCCTTCTGCAGCAGTGTTGAACCCACGACTGAGCTCCTGTGTGCAATCCCTCTCTCACCATTCCACTCTCCCTGGGCTTTGAAAACAGGCATAATGGTGGTAATGACTTCCCACTATGGTTTATCTCTGGGTCTTACAACATCCCATATTAGTTTCCTCTGCCCACAGTTTTGTCAGAGGTTCCTTTGTTAAAACCTCTTGAACCTTCTGAGTTGCATTTTTTATCTTGCTTACGCCCTGACTGATAGTCAATATTCATCCAGAACCATAAAATGACATACTGGCTTGCCAGGAGGCCCTCTTTCTCCTGGATTTCCTGGTGTACCCTAAGAGAAGAAGGAAAGAAAACATTAACTGTGGTAAGCACACAGTCCTGACCCATTCTACCCACAGCCTCTGCCAACCTCTCTATCTGCTAAGTGTAATTCAGTGGGAAAAAAATCATCAGACCATGAGGATTGGCACCAGTAAAAATGCATGGTTTCCAATCTCAGCTGAATACCCAAGGCTTCCCAGGAAGAATCCAACAATGGCAAATGTTTAGAACTACCCCCATAACTCCTGTCCTAAACACAAAACTAAAAACAACTCATGCACACAGAACATGTGCATGCACGTGCACATACACACACACACACACACATACACACAGACACACACACACCCTGTCTTAAATTTTCCCAGTGCTTTCCCAAACACAAGTGGAAGGAATGGCTTTGAAAAGTAGAAAAATACTTCTATTAGACTGGCTATAAGAATTAATGCTGAGAGTGGAACAGTGAAATTTGAATATTTGGAAGCAGGAATGAGAGAGTAACCTTCTCTTTGGAAACAGAACCCAAGGAAGAGAAGGGAATTTTGTTGTTCCTGCTTATAATGAGCTAAAACTATAGAGATGAAAAGATGTATGTCTAAGCAATAAATATCACTGCTTACTAGTGCCAGACACCTTTGTCCTATAAGGACTCATGGTTGTCATTTACCATTTGGTCGATGAGTATGGATCAAGTACCTTCTATGTGCCTGGCATGCTGCTAGGCACCAGGGACCATGAGGATGCATAAGACACAGGGGCTCCTTCTTAGAGCTCAGAGATGGCTGGACAAAGGCCAAACAATGGAGACACGAGATGACTGTCATTGTCACAAAGTGGGAAGTAACCCATCTGCACAATGAGCATCACGTACATCTGTGGAATTCCACGGAAAAGAGAGAGCCGTTCCAGGGAAGGGTCAGGGGGGACAAGTCCCTGGAGAAGGTAGTGCCTGATTCGAGCAGAACTGACTGGGGTATGTAAGACTTTGATTAAGAAATTAGGGAACATTGTGTGGGATACCCAGGAGTTGAAAAGATTTTGAAAACTTAACACAAATAAACACAGGAAATAAAACTGGATAATAGAAAATTACGAGCCACACTCAATTGAACAGCAAAAATAAAAAGCATGCCCATGGGGCTTCCTGGAAATCCTCAACCGGGCTACGAAGTTGGCCACATGGTCAAAGGAGGCCAGGAGATGGTGGAGGGTGGGCTTTCAGGGGTCATGTAAGGGCCTTCACTGAGTCCACGCCATTTCTCTGTACTTACATCCCGGCCGGCTGGGCCCTGGGGGCCGGGGAATCCAGGTAAGCCTCGTGATCCCTGAAGAAAAAGAAAAGAAGACACTGACACCCCACAATATTGTAAGCAAATAAGGACACTCCCTCCTTGGCAATAGTTGGCTCTCCTTCGACACGTGGTCTGTTGCTATGAGGAATCTGATGTAACACGTGCACCAAAGCACCCTGCTCAGAGCTTACTCAACTGACGGTACCACGTGGGGGTACGTGCTCAACACACAGAGAGAATGCTCTGGAAAACCTTCATTTTGAGGCTGACAACTTGGACCCCATTTGTATAATTCCCTTGCTTGAGTGAAGGGGACAGCTCCTACGGTGAGATGGGCCTGAGCTCAAACGCTGGCTCACTCCTTTCATGTCCTATGGATAACCAGCCCCAAGAGCTGCTAACCAGGTGGTTAAAGAAGTTTCCTTATGCAAGACCCAGCACAATACTGAGCACATGCCCAGCGATTACTACTCTTTGTAAGAAAATAATTTCTAGCTACAAATTTCTGGACAACATCAGGAAATGACACACGTATCTTTCAGTATGGATCTCATTTCCTATAAGATTTTTCCTTAAGTAGGTCTAAAAGTGGGAATTCCTGGCAGTTGCTGGAACTGTGCTACAGGGCTGCTCAGAAGCTGACCCTGTGTCTCCTGGGCCTTCACAGACCTCCTCTCACACCAACCCCTCCATCTAGAGTCCCACCTGTTTGCCTCTGCTTTGCAATAACTTGCTCTGAGATCTCATGTCTATCAGTTCACTACGTAGTACCTCAGTTTCTTCATCTATAAAAATGGGTATAAGGAGCCCTGTAGCCCTGTGCTGGGCATGGTGGCTCACACCTGTAATCCCAGCTACTGGGGAGGGTAAGGTAGGAGAATTGCTTGAACCCAGGAGGCAGAGATTGCAGTGAGCCAAGGTCGTGCCACTGCACTCCAGCCTGGTTGACAGAGCGAGACTCTGTCACACACACACACAAAGCAATCCCTGTCCTGAATTCAGAAATCATATAAATAAAGGTTATTTAAAATATGTTCACAAGACACAAGCTACAATATCATCCCAGTTGCTACAATGCAGCTATTTCCCCTGGGGTGAATTTATAGGAAATCATATTTTCCCAGCAAACGCATGCACAGGCATGTCATGGATGGTTGCTGCTCCTAAGAATGAAGGCTTACTGAGAGCCCTCCTGTTGCTTCAGCATAAACTCAGTCCATCAGGTCTCCACAGTGGCTCCGGGGTCTTGCTCTGCCCTCATGACAGATTAAGAGCAGTTACCACATTGGCTCACTGCCGTGTGGTTGGGGTTGGCAAAACCAAGATTCAAAATTAGTTCTTCAGGCAATTTGGCTGAATTCATTAAACCATGGCCACCCTTCTATGTTGAAGAGATGCCCAAAACAGAAGCCAGTCTATTTGCCCGACTATAATACGGGCATGGCATCCCTTCTCTGCTCATATGCACATCAATCACACTCTGTTCCACAGGTCAGAGTTCGTACGTTGGAGTCTGCCCTGTTCAATAATGTGAGCAAATTTCAGAATCTACTTCAGTTTTTGGTGCCTCCCATTTAAAACTGCTTTGATTTGAGCAGGATTCCTCGTATAGAAACTCATCCCTTTATTTAAAGCATACTGTACCGGGGGGCCTTTGTCTCCTGGTGGTCCGGAAGGGCCCTATAAACAAACAAACAAGTATGTAAGCAAAGTAGAAATGACATGCTGATGTAAACAAGCTATGGTGTTTATTCCTTAGACAGGTCCTCAGTTGTCCTGGAAGGAGTTACTAACTTCCTCCTACCTTGAAGCCACACTGCCATACCCTCTTACCATCTACCCACCCACAAATGTTGCTCATGAAAATCTCTCTGGAAGCTCCTCCACTTGCCCCTCAACTGATGCCACCCTATCATCATCCCTGCATAGCTCCTGACACCTGGGCCCAACTCTACTTTGTAGCTCTAGTGTGAGGTTGAACCCGGCAGCCCCGACTTCCCTGTATTGCACCCCCTTGGACATGCACTGGCTCTTTCTGCTCAGGAAAGGATGGTCATGATAACGACCACATTCCCCAGCCATAGCCTTAGTGGCTGAGGCTGCAGTAGTCAAGCTCCCTTCTCCAACAAGGGGTGCATGCACACACACACACACACGCACACACACACGCACACATGCGCACACACACGCGTGCACACACACGTGCACACACACACGTATACAGACACACAGACATGGGCCTGGCATCCTCCATGGTGCCCAGTTCTTTGCCCAGACAGAATTTGGCTTCTAGATATCATGCTTAAGATGCTGTTCATTGATTGACTGGAAGGCATTCACATGCAGTCCCAAGTCTTGCAGCAAATGGGACCGTCCCTTGCTCTGGGGCTTGTGCATTTCCATGAAGACTCTGTCCTGCCTTTCTACCTGGAAACCTTCTTGTCACTCTCTGGTTCTCCTTTGAGAAATCCCTGCCTGTGGAGAGCCTCCTCTGGCTTCTCCCAGGGTGCTCACTGGATAGTCTCCGCCCCTGCACGCGCCCTGCCTAAGACTGAAAGTCCAGCATTGTTACTGCCTGTTGGCCTATTCCTCTTCACTGAATGGACTGAATGCTCCCATGAGGTGGCTGCCGAGTCTGCATTCTTACCATGCTCTCTCCACACTCAGCAAGCGCCGTGTGCATTGCAAGAACATAGCAGACTACAGCACAGCAAATAGCATTTGATCAAAATGAAAAATTTATAGCACAAGGAGAACTTGAGAACCAGTGCCAATCATCCTTTCTTTTCACTGATGATCAAACTAAGTCCAGAGGAGAGAGAGAGATGTGCCCAAGACATGCCAGGAATCACTGGCCAGGATGAGGTTAGTCTCACATTCTGCCCTCAGTCCCATGTGCCCTGCATCTCCCTGTAGCACAGCCCATGAGAATGTCCTTAGGTATTCCCGAGAGAGCAAAATGATTTCACACCAATGCCAAGGTTCCTGCAGTATGGTGGCAGGGGTAACCTAAAAGCCTACCCATTAAATATGCCCCAGAGCAGTCTAATATAAAATAGAATAAGCAACATTTTAAGTGTGTAGTTGGGCACTAGAGAAAGTAGAGAAAATCTCCAGAGGTCTAGAGAAAGAGACAACTGAGAAGCAGTGCCCTAAATCTACACAGACCTGCCCTGGAGGGGAGCAGGACTCTGAGAGCTGTGCGGGGACGGGAAACGAGGCTGGAGGCCCTTTTGATCAGGAAGTTGAAACTCAGAACAGTAAGTAAAGTCAAATCCTTCAGTAGGTTATAGCAGGGGTCCACCGGCTTTTTCTGTAAAGGGACAGATAGTAAAGTGAAGGGGTAGAGAAGAAAATGATGTCAAGGAAGCTCACCCATCTTTGTCTGGGATGCAGGTGCATGATGACGGAAGCCTCCTCTGAGAACTCACCCTCAGGGCCCTGCCCTCACAGGCATCTGGGAGCTCTAAGTCAGAAGTCCTGCAGAACTTCAGCTCAAAGCCAATGTGCCTACACACAAGTCAACGTCTGGGCACCCAGAAAGAAAATCCCCTAGGAGCATACAGAGCAGCGAAAGGATCTTCACAGAAAGATTCCCAAAGGCACAGAACTGCAATCTCAAATTACAAGGCTGTTCACCACAAGGACATAACGAGTGGTAGAACTGAGTTTCCATGAACTTTGGAGAATGGGGTGGTCAGATACAGGCAATAAAAAAGGTCTATTAAAATGATTATATAGAGAGGAAAAAAAGAAAGAAAACACAGAGAAAATAACATGGCATTATCCAGAAAGATCTGGTAGGTATGAAAAGAGCCAGAGTACATTTTTAGAAATAGAAATGTAGTCATTAAAATAAAAAAAAATTGTAATAACCAGATTAATTTGAAACTAATATAAAATAGGAATTTCTCAGAATAATTGTCTTTAAGAATCATGGCAAATGTCATTTCCTGAAGAACCTACGCAGACTGGCAACTGAACTAATATATATATATATATATATATATATATATATATTTCTTAAGACACACAATGATCATGACTGAACAGTGCAAATCACAGTAAATTTCTGAAATTATTCATTTTTCCCTCTTGACCAAATGAATGATAAATCACCAGAATGTAGCACATTTGCTTCTCTCTTTCTCTTGAAATCTCCCACCATTTCTCAGAATTCTATCTCATTCCAGAAATGGCTGAAAGAGTCATACACACACACAAGCAGGTCTGGCTAGGGAAACAGAGATGAATGAATAACTCACAGCTGCACAAAGGGGACCTGCAGCTATTGGTCTATATGCCAGGAGTGGTCCTATCTGCTCCATACACAGATCATCTCACTTTAACCCCAATCAGAGGCCTACAAACTGGGTATTATCAACATTTCATTGCTATAGATCGAGAAACTAAAGCTAAAATTCATTAAATAGCTTTCCTAAGGACAAGCAGAAAAAATGATGGACTCAGCATTCCACCTCTGGTCTATTTGACTCAGAAGCCAGTGCTCCCCTCATTCTACCTCACTGCTTCTGTCACGGTGTAGGTCAGTGGTGCACATGGGCCACCATACCTGCATTTGAACTGTGTTCCTTTCACAGTAGATCCCAGGGAGGATGGATATGTATTCCTTAAGGAAAGGGGGTGAGGGATGGTTTGTTATTGGCCTGGGAAATGTCATGTCATTTGAGAGTCACCCTTTGTTTTCAAGTTAAATCCCAGAATCCACTTTAAGCATTTAACTTGTTTATCATGCCAGGCTCCAAATTATCTTCTTATGTCATTTAATAGAAAATCCACATTGAAGGATGTGTTTTTAAATTAAAGGTCTTCATTTCAAATCTTAGCTTATCAATCATCAGCTGTTTGACCTTAAGCAAGTTACTTAGACAGCTTCTCTGACCTTCACTTTTCTCAGCTGTAATACAAATCTAGAGTATCACCTTGCCTTGTGTTATCAGAAATAAAAGAAGATACTACAAGTAGTGAAGCAGGCAGTGCCCAACCATAAAAGCCTTTCCCATGTCTATCCTGTTAGTTTACTTTAAGAACAATAAAGGTGTGTTGAAGAAGGGGATTGTACAAAGACTTTCTAAAGTCATTCCTATATCTGAAGCTCAAATACGTTTTCAACAATTACAAACCTCTTCTCTGAAATTACGGCCTCTGATGTGTTTGTTCAAGAGTCATTTTACCCTAATGCCCAGATTTGGGCCTTTGATACCAGTTTCCATTCAGAGAAACTACTATGACTTCTTGAAGAAATGACTGATCAGAGACCTGGACAACAAATGTACACAACAAACCTAGAGCAAGGAAAGCATCAAAGACTGCTAAGTTGTGTCAAAGGTAATCAGGATCAACTTAAATAGACCTCCATTGGCAGAAGACAAGACAAACTGAGCATCAAAAGGAAGACTAGCTGCAATAATTTAAAACACATCTAATGTGTTTATATCCCCAAGTTCAAAATTATTCTTAGAACAAACAACAACAACAAGCATCTAATTGGTCTTCTTTGCAAGATGCTAGGGAACCAAGTCATTATTTGAAAACAAGGGAAAGACTTCAAGCATTTATATTCTGCCTTCCATATGTCTTGTACCACTGCATATCCAAAGGGTGCTTTAGGGAACATTTCTCTATATAGAACTATTCCAGCTAATAAAGAAAGAATGAATAGAACTAGAATAGCGCCAGTTTGCAACCCTTGATGTACTAATTGGTGGGAGCATTAGACACCATAGGGTGAATGCATCACAAAGAGGCTCCACCAGACATCATGTGCCTCCTACTGGATGAACACTCTACCTGTGAAGTCTTGCCAACAACATCAAACCAGAATCTGATCAAGCCTCTAGGTCTGAGTACCAACTAAGCTGAACCACAGGGACAGAGGAACGCATTGAGCTATTACATTAACAAATTCCAGATGGTGGAAAATTCTATAAGACTAAAAAAAAAAAAAAAAAAAAAAATTGAAACATCCAATCAATTGCTATACGTTTATTTGGATCTTAAAGAAACAAACAAAAAACACAGAAGCGTGACATGTATGAAATAATTAGAAATTTGAACACTGACTAGATATTTCAGGGTGTTATGGATTTTAAGGGGTATATTATAAAACTGTGGTTCTGTTTTTTAAAATTCTTATCTTTTAGAAACATATACTGAAATATCTACAGACAAAATGTGTCTGGAATTTGTTTCAAAATAATGGAAGGTAGTGGACAAGAGGAAAACCATGGTCATTGGCTGTGGGATCCTGGCACTAGTTGTGGCTATATGGGTGTTTATTTTACTATTCTACTACTTTTAGTATATTTGAATTTCTCCATAATAAAAACTTATAGATATACATACAGAGACACACACACATACACACATATACCACACATATGAATGCACTTACATCTGAATACACTTACATGTGATGCACATGCACAGTCATGCTTTGGTGTTTTCTGACAATTATCGTAGTTTTACAAAACTGAAAGTCCCATATGGCTTTAGATATGTGAAACACGTTCTCTTCTTTCTCTGCTATCAGGCTGTTCTAAAAACCAGCTTCCTTTCTCTAAGAATTGATCACCTCTTTGTTCCTCCTACCAAAGGCACAGATCTGAAAATAAAGTGAACTTTTATTCTCTGTAATCTTTGATCTGAGTGCCTCACGTGTGCACAGGCCTACTGCTGCGTGCTGCGGTGGGTGGCCGAGTGGCTGCAGGGCATGGAGCCCGCCTATGTGAAGCGCTCCAGGTGAGAGGGAAATCTCTGTGGTAATGATTGATCAGGCTCAGTGAGTCAGGGTTACGGGATACCTAGAGCCACTGGCATCAGCCCGAGAGAGTCTGAGGAATCTTCACCCAGAGGGGGACAGGAGAAAAGAGGTTTAGTGGGGTGGGGGCTTCACAGGTAGAGAAGAGGATGAGGCAGAGATATCCCTGGCAGAGGAGAGCACTAGGCCAAGAGGAGAAGTCAGACTCTGCGCTCAGAGAGCAGCAGGGGTGCCTCCAGGAATGTCCCGGGGAAGCTGTGGTCTGAAGGAGAAGGGCCCGAGCACCTTGCTGGAGAGGCCTCTGAAGCTACCCACCAGGCAAGAGGTGGGCTCATATCCAGGCTTTAGGAGGACAGCTGTGGCTGCGGAGTGGAGAAGGGGTCAGAGGGAACAGACCAGAGGCCCAGATGCCAGGCAGCTGGGGAGACCAGCGGGAAAACCCACGAGCAATGCAGGGGCTGAGTGAAGCTGAGCGGGAAGTGTGGAAATGGAGAGCGGGAAATGTGGAAATGGAGAGCAGGGAGTTCCGGAGAGGGCTCGGCCATGGCCGTGGGGTCTGCTAAGGAAGCAGAGATGAGGGTCCTGGAGGCGGTCAGGGCAGTATCTGGCCTTTCCCGTGTCTGGTACCAAGAAGCCTTTCTTGTGCTGGCTTTAACTGTACAGAACCAGAAACAGCCCAGGACAGCCCAGCTCCTCCTACCATGTCATGAAAGAGGCTCCTGGAGCCACAGGGACAGCAGAGGCTGTCTTCTAGCTTAGAAACAAAGAGTGCAGACTTCAGGGCAAGATCAATGCAGGTTCAAATGCCTGCTTTGTCTCTCACCAGCAGAGTGACCAAGGCCAGCTGCCTAAACTTCTCTGAGCCTGAGTCTCCTCATCTGAAACCTGGAGACGATAATAGTAACACCTTACTGGACCGCTAGGAAGACTAGAGAAGGCAGTGGCATGTCAAGCCAAGTGCTCAGCATGTTAAGTGTGCCTTAGGAATTATTATTGAGAACAACAAAATGGTTTGTTTCATTTAGAAAGGAGAGTTCCCAATCAGAAGTGGCAGTAGAAACTTACTTTAAAACTATTAACTATTTTCTATCTCCACCAACAGAAGAAATTCCTAAGACTTTTTTTTTGAGATGGAGTCTTGCTCTGTCACCCAGGCTAGAGTGCAGTGGCACAATCTTGGCTCACTGCAACCTCCACCTCCCAGATTCAAGCGATTCTCCTGCCTCAGCCTCCCTAGTAGCTGGGATTACAGGAGCCCACCACCACACCCAGCTAATTTTCATATTTTTAGTAGAGATGGGGTTTCACCATGTTAGCCAGGCTGGTCTTGAACTACTGACCTCAGATGATCCACCCACCTCAGCCTCCCAAAGTGCTGGGATTACAGGTGTGAGCCACTGCGCCCGGCCATCTTGACACTTCACTATAAAAACTGTGGGAGGCTCAGCTACTGGTTATACACAAAGCAATACAGGAGCCCTGGAGTCTGGGAGGTGGTGTGTGGCTTTACACCTTCCTCAGCCTCCTCCTTCACTGCCCACAGGACGCAGCTCTGTGCACTGGGCAGGGTGAGAATGGATCTCAGTGAATCAAGCGCTGTACATTCCTTGAGCATCGGCCACAGGGGCAAGGCCAGGAGCTAGACCCTGGGGTAACCATGGACAAATGCCCAGTGTTCCCAAGTAGTATCCAGACAAGATGGGGGTACTCACACCTAAAGGAATCTAGCCAGCCTAATTCTTGGGACAGCCTGAGTGACTTTGATTCTTATGATCAAAGGAATTGGACTAAAGCAGGCAGATAAGACATGAGTTTAAATAAATAAACAAACAAACAAACACGGGCTAGACATGGAAGTCAATTGTACAGGAGTAATCATGCATGTAAAAAGTCACTGGTAGGCTGGGCACGGTGGCTCACACTTGTAATTCTAACACTTTGGGATGCCAAGGCAGGTGGATAGCTTAGACTCAGGAGTTTGAGACCAGTCTGGGCAACAGGTCAAAACCTCATCTCTACAAAAAATACAAAACTTAGCCAGGCATGGTGGCTCACACCTGTAGTCCCAACTACTCAGGAGGCTGAGGTGGGAGGATCATTTGAGCCCAGGAGGTTAAGGCTGCAGTGAGCCATGATCACACCACTGCACTCCAGCTTGGGGGACAGAGTGAGACCCTGTCACACACACACAAAAAAAAAAAAAGTCACTGGTGAGTGTGAAGACTTAAGTGAACATGAACTTTCATTACTACAGTTGACCCCTAAGCAACATGGGATTGAACGTGCAGGTCCACTTAAATGCAGTTTTCAATAAATACCGTGGAAAATACTTTGGATATTTTCAACAATTTAAAAAAACTGTCAAATGACCCAGTGGCCTAGAAATATTGAAAAATTAAGCAAAAGTAAGGTATGCCATAAACGCAGAAAATATAGAGATACTAGTCTGTTGTATCATTTAGTATCATAAAATATACACAAATCTATAATAAAAAGCTACAGTTTGTTTAAAATGTGTGCACACAAACACAGACCATACATGGCACCGTGACTGTTGAGAGAAATGTAAAGAAACATACATGCAACATTAAGTCATAACTGCATAAAATTAACTATAGCCAGACCGTAGTACTATAATAATTTTATAGCCACCTCCTGTTGCGATTGTGAGCTCACGTGTTGTGAGTATCTGCTTAAATGCTGTGTGATTCTAATCATCTCTGCGTGAGCAGTCTCTCTCTCCAGTAAATCGCATTACCAAAGTAAAAAGTGTTCTCTCACGGTTCTTGTGTGTGTGGTTTTTTTTCTTTATTTTTTGTCATGTTTATTGCAATACTGTAAACACTGAAGAACACCAGAAAACCCATATGAAGCACTACAAGTGATGCTGGAAGTTCTCCCAGGGAGCAGAGAAAAGTCGTGATATTACAAGAAAAAGCTGAACAGCAGCCAGGCGCGGTGGCTCACGCCTGTAATCCCAACACTTTGGGAGGCTGAGGCAGGTGGATCACGAGGTCAGGAGATCGAGACCATCCTGGCTAACACAGTGAAACCCCGTCTCTACTAAAAATACCAAATCAAAATTAGCCGGGCGTGGTGGCGGACGCCTGTAGTCCCAGCTACTCGGGAGGCTGAGGCAGGAGAATGGCGTGAACCCAGGAGGCGGAGCTTGCAGTGAGCCGAGATCACGCCACTGCACTCCTGCCTGGGCGACAGAGCAAGACTCCATCTCAAAAAAAGAAAAAAAAGAAAAAAGCTGAATGACTTGATGTGTACCTTACACTGAGGTCTGCAGCTGTGGCTACAGCCCTTTCCAGTGGACTGTTCTTGCAAGCAAACAACACAAACTTATAGCATCGATAAATACTGTACAGTACTATAAATGTATTTTCTCTTCCTTATGATTTTTTTCATAACTTTTTTCTCTAGCTTGCTTTGTTGTAAGACTATAGCATATAATACATATAACAAGCAAAACATGTGTTACTTGACTCTTTGAATTATCAGTAAGGCTTCCAGTCTACGGTAGGCTATTAGTTAAACACGGGGACAGTCAAAAGTTATACTCAAATTTTCAGCTGTGCAGGGTCAGCACCCCAACTGCCACATTATTCAGGGGTTCAGCTGTATGGTACCCCTGCTGGAAGAGTGGTTAAGGGCATTTTCTTGGAGTCAGAATGCTGGGGTTCCTGTCCTAGCTCTACCATGTCCTAATGGTGACTTCACATCTCTGTTTCATCATTTGTAAAATGAAAAGAAAAGTGGAATTCACCTGCTAGAGTTTCTGGGAGAAACAAATGAGAGACTGTGAGATAAATGAGAGGTGGACATGGAGGCCTTTGCTCACTCTTATCCCTGCAAGTAGGCAGTTTATGTTGGCTGTGATTGCTATTATTCTAATATTTCAGTCGCTGTTATCTTTATTATTAATATATTATTACTTCGAAAGTGGGGGAATGAAAAAAAAAACCCTTCTGTTAGGGCAGTTGAGATATTTGATTGCACATAACGGGGCCGTGCTTCCTGTCACTCTTAGGCTAGAAGGCCCACTGGAGGGCAAGGAGCCCGGGGATTCCGTCCCTTTTGTACGTGCGTCTTCAATGCCTGGACCCACTGATGTAATGCATCAGTACAACTAATTCCCGGGAGCAACGGTGAGAGGCTCAAAAAGGGAGGTCATTTCAGGCTGCAAAGTCTGAGAAAGACATCAGGCAAACAGAATTGCTATGACATCACCAGGGCAAAGGCAGGGAAGCAGGTATTATCACCAGTATTATCATGTTGTAATCCTCCCAGTTTCCTTGATGCTGCTGCAGAAATTGCTGGCACCTGATCCATCAGGAAACTGACGGCCAGAGTAGGAAGGAGCGAGTCCTGGGTTACATATGGGATCTTGTCTTTACAAACCCCAGCTCCTTCAGTCAAACTAACTTGGACTTTAATCTGTCCCAGGGCCTAAGTAGGCTCATTTTGTAAGCATCTTAAACATTGCTAAGGGAACATCAGAGGCAACCTGAAGATTAAAGGGATTTTTGTTTGTTTGTTAATATCTTGAAGCAGCAAGCCAAAACCCCCAAACAACGGCCTCATCATTCACCCCCCTGCCTGTGACAGTGCAGAGATTGGCAGACAGAGCTCCTGGCTCCCTTCCAGGGAGTCAGTGCTGCCCTGGATGCCAAAGGCATGGGAGCATGACACTATGGGAGGAAGGAAGCAAAGAGTAACTTATTATTCTTTTTTTTTTTTAGACAGAGTCTGGCTCTGCTGCCCGGGCTGGAGTACAGCGGCGGATCTCAGCTCACTGCAACCTCCACCTCCCACGTTCAAGCAATTCTCCTGCCTCAGCCTCTTAAGTAGCTGAGATTACAGGCATGCGCCACCATGCCTGGCTAACTTTGGTACTTTTAGTAGAGACAGGGTTTTACCATGTTGGCCAGGCTGGTCTCAAACTCCTGACCTCAGGTGACCTGCCTGCTGCAGCCTCCCAAAGTGCTGGGATTACAGGCATGAGCCACCGTGCCCGGCCACAGCCAGATCTATCCTTAATGTGCCTTCTTTGAGGGACCTCACAGAAGATTAATGGAAATGAATACATCCTGCCCATCCTGCCGAAGCCCCAAAGCAAGGTGTTGCAGGGGGAAAAGGACTGGTTTCAGAGGCTGTGGGAAGCGGGTCTGTATCCTGGCCCTGCCCTGGGCTGGCTACGTAGCATTGGCCAAATCACGTCACCTTCTGAACCTCACATTGTTTACCTGGAAAACAGTGATGTAGTGGACATGTCCGTTCCCTCCTGCCATGTTCCCTGGGCACGCACCTGCCCAGGGCTTTCTTTAGCCACAGGTGAATGCTTGGCCCAACCACAGGGAAGGCTGAGAGTTTCTGGGAGTCAACTCCCCAGGGAGCAGCCTCCAACCAAATACAGGCAGGAGGTGGTACAGAAACGCCCCAGCTCTTTCGCTCCCTTTGCAGAACAACTCTGCAACAATGCCATGTAGTCACTCGGGGGCTGTCGCACAGGTGAGTCCCAGGTACCCACAGTGGCCATCTGCTCAGTAACATACCCTCCCCTTGGCTTGCTTGCTTTATCTGTCTCACTTTGTTACTTCCTAAGTAGTGATTTCTAAGATCACCTCCCAAACAAACTCCTTGCTCTCGAATCCCCTTCTTAGGGGCTACTTTCATGGGATCCCAGCCTTAACCAAAGGATAAAACAACCTGCCCAGTACCAAGTGAGGAGGTAGATGTGGATGCCCTGAGGCCCAGCACAAGATATGACACAGGACTTCCCAGCAAACGGCAATGTTCCTGTAAAGAGGCAACTGCATCCCCAATGAACTTAACATGTACCCATCCCCAGGCTGACCCCTTCTTCACCTCCCCCACACACCTTTGCTTAGCTCAGCATATCTCTGCACCCTCTATACAGATTCCCAGGCCATTAGTGGCCTGGGCTGTGGCCAGAGATAGGATTTATGAAAATTCAATAAGGTTTTATCCACCACGGAAGCTTTTAATAAGTCCAAGTGGTAGCCAAGACACTAAAAACAGTTGATTTACAGCCTCTTGACTAGAGCCAGCCAATGACTTTTCAGGTGGATTCACTTAGGCAGGAACATATTTCATGGGTGATTTTTGCTGGCTCTTCGGTGGCAGGTGAGGTGAATTGTGTCCGCCTCCAAAGCCAGCTTTCTGTAAGGGCTGATAAGGTGAATCTGCAAGGAGTAGACAGGGTCATGTAGAACCCTGGTAAGTGATGGGGGTGCCTCATTCCGGTTATGGGTCTGTAGTTTCACTTACAATCCATTCTCTATTCTAAGTGGCAATTGCTACATGAAGCAGCATCCTAACTCCAGCAGAAGGGGCCCTATTAAAGGAGAATTTCAGAAAGAAGAAGGCATAAACTATTGTGTTCTCTCACTGCACTCTTTGTTACAGTGTTCCTTCCAGTTACAAAAAGACTGAACAAAAATAGCCACAGAACACAGGTAAAATGAATGTAATGAAGTGGGCAATTTTAGCTGAGAATGTATTTTAAGGAAAACAGTTTAACCAAACTAGACGTTCCCAAGGGCATTCCACATGCCTCCTTCCACGGTTTTCAGGCAGATCTAAGAAGACACAGAGCTACCTGGTCTTCTTGCCACCAGGAAACGACCCCTCATTGCGAGTGAGTAGAAATAACAGTGAGGAGGTGATTTCTGGTGTGGAAGCCAGGAGGCCTGCTTGAAAATGGGAGGACAGAGGAGAATTTCAGGGAGAGAGTGAGAGGCCCAAGAACTACTCTGGATATAAGAGAACCACAGAAGAAAAGGAAAGGGGAATTATATTTCACAGGTAATATTTTGGGTACTAAATTGGATTTTCCTTCTCATTCTTTGAGAGTCATGCATGAAGAATGATATTACTCTTAATCACTCTTGGTCATGGCCTTCATTTATTGAATGCAAGACCAGACAGAAACTAGACCATGTGTTACTCCAGTTTATATTCAAGTTGCATTTAATAAAGATAAAGTTGGATTGTGCCTTTGGGTTAAAATAATAGTAACAACAACGATAATACATGGATAGTTTAGGTATTCCATGGTTTAGCAATGGCATTTGAAAAGGATTGAGTATCTGAGCTTCTTTTAAACAATTGCAAGACAGGGCTTTTAAGGACAAAGTAAATGCACTTTTAAGGTGCATTAAGAGGGTATGATGTCTATCAAAGAAGGGACTAAACAGAAGAAAAGGCTTCAAGGTTGTAAACTGGTCTTATGTCCCAAAAACTATCACTCAGTAAAGGAGGAAAGAAAATATGTGTTCTTTGTGGTACAAAAGGGAGAATTAAAAGCACTGGGTGGAAACTACCGGATACCATAATTTTATTCTCAATGAAAAAAAAATTCTACTGAATTTCCATTATCTATGGAAATATACTTTTAAACTCAGAGCCAGATGCACTGGCTTTGAAAGAAGCATGCCTTCTATTTCTAGAGGCATTCAGGTGGAGGCCAAAGATATTGACAGCAATCCTCAACCTGAATGGGGACACACTTCATTGATTCTTAAGACCCTATAACTCAAAGTTTTAGCAATTCTTAAAGCTATCACCCCTAGTGAGTTTGTAAACTAACACATAATAGACTGATGTGAATTATTCATTAAAACTAGTGGTGGCTCACATCTGTAATCCCAGCACTTTAGGAGACCAAGGTGGGTGGATCACAAGGTCAGGAGTTCAGACCAGCCTGGCCAACATAGTGAAACTCCATCTCTACTAAAAATACAAAAAATTAGCCAGGTGTGGTGGCAGGCACCTGTAATCTCAGCTACTCAGCAGGCTGAGGCAGGAGAATCACTTGAATCTGGGAGGCAGAGGTTGCAGTGAGCCAAGATCACACCACTGCACTCCAGTCTGGGTGACAGTATGAGACTCCACCTCAAAAAAAAAAAAAAAAGAGTGTTTCTGCAGGCAGGTCCAACAGGAAATGGCTGTATGTCCTGAAAGCAAGTAAGAGCAGGATAAATAAGGACTTACAGGAGGACCAGCAACCCCTACGCCTGGGTCACCACGGCTGCCAGGAGAACCAGGGATCCCAGGAGCTCCTCGATCCCCCTAGAAAGAGAGAAAAATAAGATCAAGAGGTCAGTGCCAGGAAGGAGAGGGCTAGGGTGCAAAATGAATCATGCTTCTTCTAGAATCCTGACTGCAGGCTTCTCCTGCCACCTGGCCTCCATGGGCCATGCTATAGTCTACCCAAGCAGCCCATCATCCCACTCAGCCCAATATTCAGGGACCATAGCCACCAATTCAGATTATATACCTTTCAAGGATGACCATTCCTGGACCAACCTTGACCACGGTTCCAAATGTGATTATAACAATATGGCCCTCCCCATGTCAGCATTGTCCAAATCTACCATGCTTTCTTAAAACCGCATCAAACCCTCATCCTAACTATACCCCAGACTTACACATGCATCCACATTTCAATTTAGATCCCAAATCACCCATAAATTAATTTATCAATTCACCAATAATTTACCAAGTACCTACATTTTCCACATCACCCTTCCGAATGTGGGAGTGAGGAGCCTAAAGGGGACCAAGATAAGACCTTTGCCTTCAAGCATAGTTAACAGTGTGGACCTGGGTGTCAGAGGCCTGGATTTAAGTTCTGGTTTCAACACCTGTTAACTGTTAACTTAGGAAAGTGATGAGTTCCTATGCTTTAGTTTCCTCACCTACAAGGGGAACAGGACAGGAGCTGCCAGGTCTGCAGATGTTGTGCTCATTCAATGAGATTATGCAGAGAGAGTGCTTGGCACAGAGCCTAGCACAGCACTCAACATGAGCTAGGAGTTGTGTTTGCTTCTGTTCTCATTGTACTGCCATGCTGGACTTTGATGGAAAAGGAAAAAGGAGGAAGAAATTGAAAAAGGGAAGAAATTTTGTTTGCCATTTCCTGGAGAACAAAGCTGAGGCAGAGTCACACCTTATTCATAATTTCAAAATCCTCAGCCCTTAAAAACAAGTGTTTACCTAAACTCAGTTGGCAGCAAAACCTGACTTGTGCTGACACACACTATTTGCAGTCTTTGGTTATTCCATTTTGCGTGAACATTTACATATTTTCATTGCCTAAGGATGAATGAGCTTGATTGGGGTGTTGCCCCAGATACTACCATAAATGCCATTATATGTATATTTTGCATATTACTACCTTTTCAAAAGTGAAATTAAATTTGGCCCAAAACACACATGGCCCCAACAGTTTTGTGTAGGAGGCTGTGATCCTGAGCTTATTCAGCCAGCTGAACCACAGTCAAGCCTGAGACCAAGACGGCAGGTGATCTTACTCAAGTCACTTAATATCTCTGGAATGAGTTAACTCGTATGACAAACAGAAACAGCCTCAGAAGCTTGTTATGAAGAGCCAATGAGATAATGTTGCAGTTCATTATCACAGAACTCGATATTGCTAGGTAGTATGTTGCTTTATTAAGGTTTGGGTATTGTGCATTATAAAATATCTCATTAATGGCTCTAAGATGATTTGCCTTTCCTATAGTACAACCGTTGCCTGGATGAGTACATAAGCTATATATTCACTCAACTAATGCTCATTCATTCACTGAAAACCATAATCTAGATAGCAAGCCCAGAAGATTACTCAGTCATAAGTCCTGCCCATTGTCAATATTCAGTGCTAAGTTTGGAAAAGAAGGGACGTTCATAGGGATATGAAGGAACAGACCTTGCAAAGTTCTCACAAAAGATACAAACCAGGATCTAAATCTCTCACTACGTCTCCTTGACATCATTTCTTCCTCTGGTCCCTCTGGGCCTCTGAGTCACAGTACGTGCTGTTTCTGAGTCCCTAGGAGTCAGCAACATCCCTTGCCTTGCCCTCATCTCTGCCAGGAGTTCCCTCAAATTTTCTGTATATTCTCAATTAGTGTAATCTGTTTCTTTAGAATAATATAATATGAATGGTTCTTGGGAGTTCAAGATACTTTGGATCCCTAGAAAATCTAACTCGTTTCTATGGGGAGGTTGGGGAATAGAGGGAGTTAAAAAAATAAAACAAATATGGAAACAAGTGTCATGAACTAAGAATGACCATCATGACCCATGATTTATCTGTCACCAGCTCATCGCAGCAGTGGAGAGGGGCATGTAGGAAGGTTTCAAGCTGGTAGTGAGGTGATACTAGGTCCAGTCTCAGGGCCAAGTCAACCTCATCCTGTGACCTTGGGTAAGTCCCATAACCTCTCTGCATCATTGGGTCCTCATCAATTAAAAAAAAGTTCTACCAAATCCCCATGTATCTTATGAAGACATTTAAAAACAACTATATACGCTTGAGAAATACACTGTATATTATGGTTGCATTATTATCACTTATTTATTATTTCTTTATTTTTGAGACAGGGTCTTGCTCTGTCACCCAGGCTGGAGTACAGTAGTGCAATCATGGCTCACTGCAGCTTCGACCTGTCAAGTTCAAGCAACCCTCCTGCCTCAGTCTCCCTCATAGCTGGGACTACAGGTGTGAACAACCATACCTGCCTAATTTTTGAAATTTTTTGTAGGTACAGGGTCCCATTATGTTATCTAGGCTAGTCTCGAACTTCTGAGCTCAAACAATCCTCCCTCTATTATTACCTTATATGCAGAGGTAGAAGATAGAAAGTGAACTAAACACATATAAATGTCAGATAAATCTATATTCTTTTGCCCTTTGGTTTTACTTTAAAAATCTTAATGCAGATCTTCCTGTTGTTCTTATTTTCTGTTCTAGTTTGAAACAGAAACTGTCCCTTTCCTGTCCCAAGGCCATGGTCCGTGTACATCCGCAAACCCTGACCATTGCAAGCTAAGTCATGTCAACAACCTAGTTTGTATGCTTCCATGGTATTTGTTTGCTCTTCGGTTTCTTATACATGCTATTTCCCCTTGTCTGAGATCTTCTTCCATCCATGTTCTAAGCTTCCAAAGCCTACCCATCAACTAAGACTCAGTCCCATTATTTTGTAACAACAAGCTATAAAGCTGCCTCTGCCTGTCTTGCCCTTCTGTCTTTTTGCAAATGGTTGCATAGATCTTCATTGACCTTAACATGTTGCCCTCCCAGTGCACAGTTGTCTGACCCTCTGAATTTTCTGCAAGCAGCTTGAAAGTAGAAAATCTTCATTCATTTCTTCATCCAACAAATGTTTACCAAATTATTTTACCTAAAATAATTCAGCCCCTCTGTTAGGTACTGGATCTATGAATCTCTGTATCCACAGTGTCCAGATTAGGGTCTGAAACAGGTGGCAGCTAGTAACCATTTCTTGGATGCAGGAACAAAAGAATCCTGTATCAGTCACTCTGTGTCAGGCATTGGGTTCTGCCTTTGACCAAAATAAACTTTTTCAGAGGAAGGAACATAATAGAAAGGACTCTCCCAGCCCAGTCTGGAAGCGTGGAGTCACTGACTGCTTTCTGCTACACTAGGTCTGGCTCCATTTGTATGTTTATGGTCCACTGTGATGCTAACAAATTCCCCAAAGAAATGACCTTACAATTTCATAAACTGAAACTTTCAGAAAATGGCTCCAAGAAGAGCAAAAAGACCTTAACGTTCTGACAGGAAAAGCCAGAAGGCTAATGGTTAAGAAAGAACAGAGCGCATAAGCTAGAATCTGCAGCACAGTGTCCAAGGAAGAGATGTGGGAGGAAGGAAGTGTGGGGGTTGTAGACGGAGAATGACATTTATTGAGCAACATCTGTGTGTCATAAGATCATGGATCTCCTGAGGAGCCCTGTAGGGGTTAAACACTCTTTGTTCCTTCATACAGAAAGGAACTGAGGTTCAGAGAGACAGAGCTGCTTGAGCCACCTGCCTTCAAGTCATCTGTCTTGTAGGTAGCTGAGCTGGCATTTTAACCCAGTTCTGCATGAAGCCAAAGCTTATTTATCCTGCTAGAAACAAGTGCCACTCAAGAGAAATACTGGCATCTTCAAGAGTCTTCCTGCAGTTACAAGGAATTAGGAGGGGCCAAGTGGCAGCCAAAGAAAACCTTCAAATAACTCCCTTCCTTGATTTCCTAAGGAAATTTCCTTAATTTCAATCAGCACATGGGACAGTACCAGCGCAAGCCTTGCGCCAGTCACCCTCTCTGGGATCTCTCTCTCCACCTCTCCCTAGCTTCCCCTACTTCTTACCTTCTTCTTCTTCTGGCTGAGCAACCCATTCTACAACTAAAGATGATCTCAAATTCCAATTTGTCTTCCCAATGCCAATTGACTACGGAAAGCTTTCTAAGCCACATTCTGACTTACACATTTACACAATATCAACACTGGAATGGGTCATGTGTTTAGACATCTCACATTTTAAATAGGAAAAAACGGCCTAGCGCGGTGGCTCACACCTGTAATCCCAGCACTTTAGGAGGCCGAGACAGGCAGATCACGAGGTCAGGAGATCGAGCCCATCCTGGCTAATACACATCTCTACTAACATAACATCTCTACTAAAAATACAAAAAAAAAAAAAAAAAAATTAGCTGGGCGTGGTGGTGGCGCCTGTAGTCCCAGCTACTGGGGAGGCTGAGGCAGGAGAATGGCGTGAACCCGGGAGGTGGAGCTTGCAGTGAGCCAAGATGGTGCCACTGCACTCCAGCCTGGGCGACAGAGCAAGACTCCGTTTCAAAAATAAAAATAAAAATAAATAGGAGGAAACATTTGGCCAAAGGGGCAGTATGACTTGCCCTGAGACTCACGGAGTTAAAACCAATTGGTCAACTAGACCCATGTCAGGAGTGTCTGCACTCCTCCCCCAGGGGGGTCTCAGCCTGCTTCTGCTCTTTCATGCTGCCTCCCCCAATTCCCCCAGGCTTCCTGGAACAACTGCGTGCCTGCGGAGATAGACCCCTGCCTTCTCGCTGCAACTCCACAGAGTGATCTAATAATAAGGATCCGAGCATAATCATAATAATGAATAATAAGGTCTAAAGCAGACCCCACAGGGGGATCCAATAATAAGGATCATGAAGATTTACTGAGCACGCAACTGTGACCAGCACCATGCTAGGCAACTGTATGTATATATACTTGTATGACATCATTTATTTTTCCCCCAGACTCTGCCTATGAGTTAGGTAGTAATAGACTCTGAGCCTACCCATCAACGGACCATTAAGATCCCAAAGATACAGCTACAGAATAAACAGTATATAGGGGAAAAAGGTCTCCTACTGTTAGATCAATGGTCATAAAGAAGGAGCATTTGAAGCCACTTTGCTCCTCCACCATTTCTGGTGCTCTCACCTTCCTGTCTTCCAAGAGGCTATCAATGCCCTCTAGATCCTAACGCCCTCTAGGCCCTGAGGGTCCCTGAGGTCCTCCTCCTCTAAGGGGAAAGAAGTGGAGTGCCTGAGCACTGCAGATCGGACTGGACTGTGTGCACCACATCACGGGGGAGCCTGCCACATATCTTCAGATTGGTGGTTAATGCACAAAATCCTCCAGAATCTAGGTCCTAATTCCTTCATCTGCCCCTCTCCATATATACCCACTGTTCCAGGCATATGGAACTATTTTATATGCTCCCACAGTCAGGCAACGTTAGTCCCAATTTTATTCCTCAGAAAATGAGGAGTGGTTATGTGTTTACTCATAACACACAAAAACATTTTCCCTTTTGAAAAATATTTTGATTGTGAGTATCACTATTAGGAAAAAGCACATGGGTCCACATTGACCAAATTAGTGTAAGCTTGAGATGCTTACAGAGGGCATCTCACCTGCTTGAATAGGGGGAAACCATGAAGCAATGAAATGTAATATAGAAAACAGTAATTATTCCTGGAGCCTCAAATTTTCATATCTTGCACGTTATTGTAAGCAAGCCTCTCACATACAATTTTAGAAGCAATACACTCTGTGTTTATGTTGTTGAGATCCCAAAGGTGCAAACATAGAAAGAAATAAAAAGGGGGAAAAAAGGTCTCCTACTGTTTGGAGAATGGTTTCTGGGGCTAGAATAAAACTTTCAGTAATAGCAGCGTGTGTGCATTCCAGAAGTGTTAAATCTTTAAACACTCAGGTGGAATGCATGGTAATAAGCTTTGGAGAAGTGCCAGCTGACTTAGACGGTGGCTCAAGGGATGATGACAGAAGACACTGAAGGCATCTAGGAACTTTAAAAAATTGTTTTCATAGACATATGCAAGTGCAAAATAAGTAATATAATTTTACAAAAACACTTTTATTAATATTTTGAATATGCGCATCAAATGAAAGCCCAAAATGTACATATTCTCAAGTCAGTCATTGACTGTTTCACCCACATTTTTTAAAGTTGATGCATCTGAGTCAGTCAAATAATTTTCACTGGATATGGGCATACTTAGAGCTCATGGTCTTCTCTGAACACATTCTGCCTCATGCCTCAGTGTCTTGCCCTGTTAATTCCCCTGCCAATGACTCCTCCTTGAACTTCTTCCCCTGCTAACTGCTAATGTACTTTATTTTATTTTTATTTATTTATTTATTTTTGAAATGGAGTCTCACCCTGTCGCCCATGCTGGAATGCAATGGCATGATCTTGGCTCACTGCAACCTCCATCTCCTGAGTTCAAATGATTCTCCTGCCTCAGCCTCCCAAGTAGCTGGGATTACAGGTGCGTACCACCATGCCCAGTTAATTGGTTGTATCTTTAGTAGAGACAGGGTTTCACCATGTTGGCCAGGCTGGTCTTGAACTCCCAACCTTGTGATCCACCCACCTCAGCCTCCCAAAGTGCTGGGATTACAGGTGTAAGGCACCGCACCTGGCCCTACATGCACTTTAAAACCGGGACAAACATCTCCTCCTTCAAGAAGCCATGATAACGAAACCAAGCTGGGTTAGCGAGCCCCGTCGGAGCCCACACGTGCCCTGAGCTACCCTCTGTCCTAGCACTCGTCTACTTTTTGTCTGTTTACATATCTGTTTTCCCGGCTGAACCGTGAGCCACTGGAGGTCCTGAAACACATGGCATGCACTGCTGTCATCCCATAATCCACCTTAAAATCTGACACATGTGGTAAGAAACTCAGTAGACATGCAGTGAATAAAGTAATGAATGCATTGGTAATTGATGCATAAATGAATGAATGATTCAATGTAGAAGGTATTTTAGGAAATTTCCCTGTCCACTCAGGAAATTTCTCATAAGAACACTTCCCCATGAAAAAAGTCATATTTTCTGAATTGTGGGTGCAACCGAATTGAGGAAGAGACTGGTTGGTATTTAGCAAGCATTTCTCTTTTCCTCCTGTGTGCCTCGGCAGACAACATGCCCCAGTCTCCCCTGTGTGACTGTCATTGGGTGTTGGTAGAAATGAATTAGCAATCTCCAGGCCTGGCCCATAAAATCTTCCCACAGGGTTCCCCACTCTCTTTATTATTGTTGCACTCCAAGAATTCAGTAGAAGATTCTGAAACTTTAGAGGATGGAAGAGTCATGGGATTCGAATGTGACCACCGAATGGCTATGTGGGTCAGAACTTCCCGCAGCAAGACTCCCATAGACCTAGTGTCCATGACATATGAACTTTTACTGTGTTAAGCCTCTGAAATTTTGGAATCATCTGGTACTACAATAAGACTGATAATTCAAGAACTGCTTAGACCTATTGCTCTGCCGATCGAAAGTCAGTGTCTCCTGCCACTTCAATTAATGGTAAGTATTTATTAAGTACTGATTATATGGCAGCTACTTCAATATAACAGTTAAGAGTGATAGAACCAGCCAGGTGCACCGGTTCTATCCTCTCTCACACCTGTAATCCCAGCACTTTGGGAGTCGGAGGCAGGTATCACGAGGTCAGGAGTTCAAGAACAGCCTGGCCAACATAGTAAAACCCATCTTTACTAAAAATATACAAAACAAAATTAGCCGGGTATGGTAGTGCGTGCCTGTAGTCCCAGCTACTCGGGAGGCTGAGACAGGAGAATCACTTGAACCCGGGAGGTGGAGGTTGCAGTGAGCTGAGATCACACCACTGCACTCAAGCTTGGGTAACAGAGTGAGACTTTGTAAAAAATTAAAAATTAAAAATTAAAAAATTAAAAAAAAAACAGTCCTAGAACCTTTAGTCAAATGGAATGCAATGAGCTGGGAAACATGGAAGTGGACTGAAGTGACCGGAGATGTTTATAATTAATTTTTCCATGTTCTCTTTCTAAGGGCAACTCATGGCACCCACGGTTTTCTTGGACAAGCACTCACCTTGATTCCTAGGGGTCCAGGGAGTCCAGGTGATCCACGGAGTCCCTGGGGAAATAAATAATACAAGGACAATCATGGAGCTGAGGGTGAACACTGACTCATCCACCCCGTGCCAGGCTGACTGCATCCTCTGCTGGGGACCCAGAGATGGGTGAGACTCTCCCTAGGACCTGACTTGCACAAAAGAAACAGAATCCGGTTTTGAGCCCCAAGGCCCTGGATATGAATTCCGACTCTGCCTCCTACTGCCTCTGTGTGGCCTTCTGGAAATCTCTTAGCCTCTCTGTTTGCTTTCCCATTGAAGAGCCTTATTGTATAGACTTGAAGCAAGTAAGGGGCAAGGCCTCGTTTCAAAGCAGGCTTTGAAACCTTCACTTCAGGCTGAAGGGCTTTGGCACTCACAGCCACAATGAAAACCACGATTCTAGGAAGTCTTGGCTGAAAGCACCAGAGTAGACCAGAAGTCCTTCTCTATGTATACACTTGTCCTGAGCTGTGGGGATGTGCTTACCTGACTGTCTCTCCATGAGATGGGAGCATCTCCAGGGTGCAGACTGTCTCATCCATCTCTGTGTCCCCAGCACTGGCCCAGGCTGGCATTTGGCCAGTGGTCCATGAGGATGCGCTGCCCTAGCCTGAACCACATTAGAGCAGACTGTTGCACCCACACACCACCCCTTTCCCCACCAGGCCCCTTTCATTGGCCACGGTTCAATTTCTGTAAAGTTTGGCAGTTAGATGTTTTTCCTTTTCCTTCTCTAATTTTCACCTGGTTTCTACAGGCACAGGGACTCCCGACCTTCCACTTACCGGCTCTCCATCCTTCCCTTTTCCGGGTGGCCCAGGGAGCCCAGGAACACCAGGATCTCCCCTGGGACCAACTGGCCCTGGGCTGCCTTCTTCCCCCGCTGAGCCCTGGAAAGAAAAGTAGACATTTCCCAGGGTCAATTACACTCAGCACGAAGCTTTTCCATGGGGAAGCAGCCTGAGTAGGTTTGTAGGTTTCCTGGGACTGCCCTTATGATTTTAGAAGGCCCATGCTTTCTGGGACACAGAAAGATGGACTGTGTAATGCATATTATAAGTTATATCATGTCCCCCAAAATTCGTGTCTTGAAGTCCTAACACCTACTACTTCAATGCACAGATGTGATTAAAGTTAGGATGAGGTCATACTGGAGTGTGACCCTCCAATGGGCCTAATCCAATCTGAGTAGTGTCCTTTAAAGAAACAGGCATTTGGTCACACATGCATAGAGGCAAGACAACACAAATACACAGGGACAAGACACCACCAAGGAGCCAAGGAGAGAGGTCTGGAACAGATGTTTCCTTCATAGCCCTCAGAAGGAGCCAGCCTGCCAACAGCTTGACTGAGGACTTCTTGCCTCCAAAACTGGGAGAAAGTACATTTTGGCTGTTTAGGCCACCCAGTTCATGATACTTTGTTACTGCAGCCTTAGTCAATCGATTCAATAAAAAGCATGGAAAATGAAAGGACGTTAATGAGGACCTCCCACCCAGTGCGGGCAAATCTACTTCCGGTGCATCTCTTACAGATTGGCCCTCATTTATGCTTGAACTCCTCTGGGAGGGGAGACCTCACTACTGCTCCACACTGGGCATTCCTTTGTTAGGCAGCTCTGTTACGTAACATTTCTTTACACTCAGCCTTCTCTGAAATCTTCCCAACACTGGACACTCAGTCTGTTCCCTGAACCCTGCAGACACAATCCAATCCCTCTTACAGTTAGGTTTTCAACTATAAGAACAGAGCTTAAAGCTACAACGGAGAGAGCAAGGGAGAGAGAGCATGAGAGTGCTAGCATGGGCACCGGGGTCTGTTCAGGGACTTGGGCTTTAAGCTTGCTCCAGGCCAGTGTTCATCTTCTCTGACCACAGAGCTCTGAGCAGTCCTTGTGGCGGCCCTGGCTGTGGAACACTAGGTTGAGCCCTGCGAACCAGATGGATTCCTTTCCCCAGACGGGGCTGCCCTGGGCGGAAGCTGCAATCGCAATGTTTCCAGACATTCTCAGATGGAGCAGGGGTAAGGTAAGATGAGCCAAGGATGGGCAAAGCAAGGATGGAGAGGGCCTCTCTCCAAGCCTGGAGCAGGATCAGCTTCCCCTAGCCCCAGGACAGACCCTGCACATGGTGTGAGAGGGAAAAAGCATGCTGCGATGTCCGGGATTTTTACCACTTTGCAGAGCCCTGGAGGTTCCTTTCCAAGTTAAGTCCCAGGCCCGGCCCTCAGCCTGGGCTTCTGCTCAGCCAAGGGAAGGCATTTGGCTCCCTCTAGAGGCTCAATATGGCAATAGCCCACTGATTTCTGGTTTCTGAACATGCACCTGTTAGTCCTCCTAAAATGCCTAACATCTTGGACATCCCCTTCCAGATTACCAATGTCCTACTTACAATGTGCCATCCTTCAGACATGGTATAATTAAGGAATACCAGATGAATCCAGATGTTTTTCCTTTGCTTAATCTAGGCAGTCTGAAATGGTATTATTTTTTTCAAAAAATGAATGTTTGCACCTGGATTACATATTGATTGTTGTTGTTGTTGTTATTATTATTATTTGAGATGGAGTCTCACTCTGTCACCCAGACTGGAGTGCAGTGGTGTGATCTCAGCTCAAGGCGATTCTCGTGCCTCAGCTTCCCAAGTAGCTGGGATTACAGGCATGTGCCACCATACCCAACTAATTTTTATATTTTTAGTAGAGATGGGGTTTCACCATGTCGGCCAGGCTAGTCATGAACTCCTGACCTCAAATGACCTGCCCACCTTGGCCTCTTAGTCCTGGGATTACAGGCGTGACCACCACACATGGCCCACAGGGTTATTATTAAGCCTACGATCAACACTCCAAAAACTCAAGATATTTTTCATGGATGTGTTGATCATTTTTCTCTGCACTAAGCTCTTTTTTTCTGGGAGACATGTAGCTTAAAATTGAACCTTCCTGCCAAAAGGCAAATGACATCTCCTCTTGTTAAATTATGCAAAAACATAAAAACTGAAGTGATTCTTTAAGAGGTACCAAGTAGAGTGAACTTGAACTTGAAATAATTCATGTTAAGAAGTTTGGCCATGTGTGTGCTAGGAGGGACCTCTGTGGACAATCCATGCCCCAATATCGTCTCTTCCTGTCCATGGATATAAGCGTGATCTGCTCACACAGGGAAGGCAGGATACAACCACATGTCACCTGTTATCTGCTGAGCCCTCTGCACACGCCTCCCCAACTCCTCAGCTAATCCTCACAACCTATGATCAATGTGACATCATCCTCAATTTACAGAAGAGAAAATGCAGGTGCAAAGAGGGTGCCCTTTATTTAGATCAGGGTTTCTCAACCTTGGCACTATTGACCTTCAGGGAGGATCGTTCTTATTAGGGAAATGTCTTATGCGCTGTGAGGTTTTTACCAGGCTTTCTGGTCTCTACCCACTAATGCCAGGAGCAGTTACTCCCCTTAGTGGTGACAACAAAAAATATCTCCCTGGGTAAAAATCCTCCGCTGAGAATCACCTTTGTCACCCTAGCTTATATCAATGTAACTAGGGCAAGGGAGCTGGCATTTGACTCAGGTCCAAAGCCCTGAATCATTCAAATGAGTGCGTCTGATTTCCTGAGCACTGGCTCAGTGTCACCAATTAACCTCAGAGTCATTTCCTAAGGTGCTACGTCACAGAAATGCAAAATGGAACTTAAAAGGGTATAGATTCTCCTCCTCAGCCTCTGGGTCTTTTTTGTTTTTGTTTTTGTTTTTTTAATTGGGGTGGGAACATGTGTCTCTCTTCTTAATAATTAAAATCTCAGGCTGGGTTCGACAGCTCACACCTGTAACCCTGGCACTTTGGGAGGCCAAGGCTGGTGGATCACTTGAGTCCAGGAGTTTGAGACCAGCCTGGGCAACATAGTGAAACCCTGTCTCTACAAAAAATTCAAAAACTAGCCAGGCGCGGTGGTGCACACCTGTAATCCCAGCTGCTCAGAAGACTGAGGCATAAGAATTGCTTGAACCCCAGAGGCAGAGGTTGTAGTGAGTGGAAATCACATCATTGCACTCCAGCCTCAGTGGCAGAGTGAGACCCTGTCTCAAGAAAAAAAAAAAAAATCTCATAGCTTGGGAAGGTTTACATGTGTGAGCATAGATGTAGAATGGATAAGTTGGTGCACTGAGTTGAGAGAGAATAGGATTTGGAGTCAGACAGACCTAACCCTGTAGCTCATTTGCTATGAGACACAGGGCAAACTAATTAACTTCTCAGAGCCTCAGTCTCCACATCTGTCGAATGGGCACTTGTCTGATTCTCAGGTCTGTTGTGAGAAATAAATGAGCCAATGGGATGGCACGGTCTTCCTCTCCCTCCTACTTGGTAAACCCCTTCTGACTGCAGCATGAGCTGCTCCTTCAGTGCCTGTAACAAGTTGAGGATATTCGCTTGTGTGCTGAGAGATCGCATTAGTCTTACCTTCTCACCACGCTCCCCATCTTTCCCAGGGGGGCCTCTGAGGCCAGGAGCACCCTGTGGAAAGGAAGGTTATAGATGTGGTGAATTTAAAGATGACTGGTCACTCTTGGTGGCTCGTGACCCCCAGGGAAGAATCATCAGGTCCCCCTGAAGTTAATGACTATAGCTCCCACCCAATCCCATCCCTTATTTAAATTCCCCAAAGCTCCATCTCCTCCCTGCCCGTGATTGCTGCTCTCCCAGGGGGCCTGGCCTTATAACCGTACACATAAGAGCTCTTAACAGCAGGCATGGTCTGGTGGAAGCTTTGCCACCTGCTCTGGGCTGTGAACTCTCAGAAGGCACAGCCTGGCACAGTGAACACTCTGGGAGGATGAGGATGGCCTTAAGAACCCAGCCTTAGCATTGTGGCATCTGCTCCAACAGTGTCTTTGGAGTCCCCCAAAGGTTGACTTTGAGACATGGTTTAAGTGCAAGTGTCCCATGGATGCAACAGTAGGGAAACAGAAGTAGAAAGTGAGAACACCCATGCCTGTAATCCCAGCACTCTGGGAGGCCAAGGCGGATGGATCACTTGAGGTCAGGATTTCCAGACCAGGATTTCACCAACATAGTGAAACCCCATCTCCACTAAAATACAAAAATTAGCTGGGCATGCTGGCATGCCCCTGTAATCCCAGCTACTTGGGAGGCTGAAGCAGGAGAATCACTCGAGCCTGGGAGGCGGAGGTTGTAGTGAGCCGAGATCATGCCACTGCACCCCAGCCTGGGCGACAAAGCAAAACTCCACCTCAAAAAAATAAATAAATAAAAATAAAAATAAATACAGCAAGGGAGAACAGGCAGCAAGAAATACACTTGCTGGCCACTGGAGCTGTCCTGCTGTGACTCTGGGATCCTGCACAGGATATACCCTCAGAGTGACGACAGCTGAGGACAAGCGATCCGAGCTATTCTGCTGGTGCTGCTGCTGGCCACACATCACATGGCCTGATCACATGCACTCTAGAGGCCAGAGAAGATCCCCAGCCAGAAGAATGCAGGCTGGGCTGCCGGAAGCTTCTATGTAAAAGAGTGACATTCCTCCAGCAGGGTTGCTGTGTGGATTAAATAACAAACACGTGTAATATGCTTAGAAGGATGTCTGGCATGTATAAAGGCTCAGTCCTCTAAGCTACTATGCTTATTACCTATAAAGGTTTGATGAAGAAACAGGACTGACCTAAATCTATTGTGTGCGGGGGAAAATGTTGCCCTTGACTAGATGTCATGGAGTGTTTTGTTGAACAATGTTCAAGTCTAAATTGGTGTTTATGGTAAATCTTAAAGCTGGTCCTTTAGCGGACACCTTGGGCCTCGACACGGAAAAGGCAGAATCTCATCAGGCCAAAAAAGATGCAACCCTAAAGGTGAAGCAACCAAGCTATTGTCTCCGTTTTGCAGATAAACTAGCAGAGACCTCAAGGAGTAGCTTGCCAAGATCGTCAAGTCAACTAATAGAAGAGCTAGGATTCGAATCCAGGTCTCCCAACAGCCGTCAAGGGACCTTTGACTTCTTTAGGTTCATTTTGTTTCTTCTGAAACAAACTAGGGTGTTGATTCCAACAACAGTGAAATGTGAAGACTTTCTGCAGATGCCAACAGCTGCATTTACCCTCTAGATAGCTGGCGAGTTGCCTAGGGCTCAGGTGTGTGAACTCTCTGGGTGGTCTATGTTAGGACAGCCGTGTCTCCATCTGGACAACGGGAGTAAGGATGCCTACACCTCTGGCTTTTGGGGAGGATACATTAACTAGCTTGGTGGCTGGGCAGTGCATATGCACAGCCAGCGCTGGTATCCACGCCCTCTCCCCATTACTCACCACACTTCCTGGAGGGCCACTGGGACCGGGGGGACCGACATGTCCAGGAGCACCCTGTTCAGAGACAGAAGTTTGGAAAGGCCAAACGCATTGGTTATAAGTAGTTGCTCCAACTCTCTCTGCAAACCTGTCTCATACTCAATTCACCACGATGTGCTGGAACTGCTGCTGACCTGACAGCCCCTGCAGACGTGAATCTTCTCCCTAGAGGGCCGCGGTGTCCCAAGCACCAAGCCTCAGGTGAGTGGGCTTCTGGCACAGAGGTGAGAGGCAGGAGGGCAGGAGGACTCTGGAAGTTCCTTAGAGCTAAGGGACAGGGGTGTGGAGGAGCCTGGGGGTGGGCAGAGAGAAGGGCTGGGCCCTAACCACAAAAGAGGATCTCAGGTGAGGTTTGGCCTTATCCTAAGTGCCCGAGGTAAAGGAAACATTGAAAAAGAAACAGTTCAGATCTCAGTGGCATATGTGTGTGTGTGTGTGTGTGTGTGTGTGTGCGCGCATGTTCGTGGAGATGTGTGTGTGCGCATGCACGTGTGCATGTTTGTAGAGATGTGGGTATGTGTGCGCGTGTGCGTGTGCATGTTTGTGGAGGTGTGTGTGCTTGTGCGTGTGTGCATGTTTGTGGAGGTGTGTGTGTGCGTGTGGGTGTGTATGNTGTGTGTATGTGTGCGCATGGGTGTGTGCATGTTTGTGGAGGTGTGTGTGCATGTGCGTGTATGCATGTTTGTGGAGGGGTGTGTCTGTGCATGCGCATGTGCAAGTTCATGGAGGTTGTGTGTGTGTGCATGCATGTGTGCATGTTCGTGGAGGTGTATGTGTGTGCATGGGTGTGTGCATGTTTGTGGAGGTGTGTGTGTGCATGTGTGCATGTTTGTGGAGGTGTGTGTGCGTGTGCATGAGTGCATGTTTGTGGAGGTGTGTGTGCGTGTGCATGTGTGCATGTTTGTGGAGGTTTGTGTATGTGTGTGCGTGCATGTGTGCATGTTTGTGGAGGTGTATGTGTGCACGTGTGTGTGAGTTTGTGGAGGTGTATGTGTGCGCATGTGTGTGTGCATGTTTGTGGAGGTGTATGTGTGCACGTGTGTGTGTGTTTGTGGAGGTTTGTGTATGTGTGCACATGCGTGTGTGCATGTTTGTGGAGGTGTATGCGTGCACGTGTGTGTTTGTGGAGGTGTATGTGTGCGCATGTGTGTGTGCATGTTTGTGGGGGTGTGTGTGTTGGCTTCAACTGGAAAATCAGGTAAGAAGTGGGTTTGAACTAGAACTTGATGGCTGGGCAATGATCCATGAAAGGAGATGTGGGTGAGGACATCCAGGTGGATCAACATTATGGGCATGGGGAAGCAGGGAGTTCTCATGGCCCTGGAGGCTGCCCATGTTTCTTCCAGGCCTTGTTCCCCACTGTCCCTGGGTTTTGCACGTCTCCAGGGTCAGGACTCATGGAGAACACTCCCAGCATCCTCCTTGCCTACACTCCACTTCCATTCCCCTCCAGGCCAGGCTGGAACCAGGGCTGTCTTCACGAGCAGGGAGGAGCTGCCATCTGTTCCTGCTGTGGCATCCACACTTGTCACTACCTTGGCACACCCAGTTCCGATCCAGCCATATGCATGGTGGCCTGGTCATATCAGCACCCTCTAGCTGGTACAGAGCCACCCAGCGGCGGTGCTAGGAGCAGACTGGACGTGTGCTGCAGCTGCTCCTCTTGCCAGCACCGCTCCACAGAGACCCGGGGATGAGTCAGCCCATCCTGCCTCCCACCAGCTCCACAGTCCAGCCTGAGATCTCTGGCTCTTCACCATGAGACAGAACCCGAATCAGCTCCAGGAACAAGTGCCAGCCCCCACAGGGATCAAATACACCCTGGATCTGGCCCCAAGGATGGGGGAGCCAGGAGCAGCCGAAGAGTGTGCTTACGTGCTTATGCAAAGGTGTCCGTGTATTTTCCTGGCTGCATCTGTGTGTTTGGGGTTGTCTGTGTGTGTACATGTGCACACGTGTATTATAGGATGTGTATTCTCTGGTTTGTAGAGTATGTGTACGTGGTTGTGCATGTAAGCACACTTACCAGAGTAACAACCTCACCTGCGAGTGGTGGTGTGTGCGTGTCTCATCCACATGTGCGTAGAAAGAGATTTCTTTCATTCGCTGGGCATGTGGACAAAGCCAAGAAATGCTACGAAGGTGGTGGAGGCCAGAACCTCTCTCTGTGCTGACTCCAGCCAACCACTCGAGTGTGGGTGGACCTTTTGGGCCACGTCCCCCTAGCTAGCCCAGAGCTGTAAGCCACAGAGCAGACACTGGGTGGGGCCTCCCTCCGGGGGTCCCCCACAAGGCAGGCGGATCATAGGGACTCACAGGGTTTCCAGCTGCTCCAGGAGCCCCATGTGCACCTTCCTGTCCCTTAGCACCCTGCACAGGAAATAAAAGAGGGGCGGGGGTAAGAGACCCTCAGTGATGCTGTCTTCCCACACACCAGGGAGGTCTCGGGATACCGTGCTCATCAGAAGTATGATTCCAAACTGAAGGGGCCAGGAGCACTGTCTAAAAGGTGAAGAAAACCACTAATTCCTGGCCCTTGTTGGAGCTGGGTGTATCGCGATTTCATTCCTTCCTCACCGCCGACCCAGGGTATAGGGGTCAGCACCAACCCTTCGTAGAAATGTAGCTCAGAGGGGCTCACACAGCCACGCAGGGTCCCCAGTCACCCCAGCAGGGTCTCCCACCATAGCACAGAGTCTCCCAGAGAACCAAGATCCAGTGCAGAGGCTAACACCGAGCAAAATGACAAAATCAAAGCACTAACATGCACCAGGTGTCATCTAAACCAGCACTGCCACTCCATGGCTGGGATCCATTTCCTGTTCTGCAAATCCTCTGGGAACCAAGGTGCCCGCTGTATGCAGAGGCCCTTGCTCTCCAGATCCCACTGAGCAGGAGAAGGGAGAGCACGGCAGAAACCCGGAGCTCGCCTACACCAACCCTTCAGTGACAGAGTAGGCACATCCAGGGGTACAGAGGTGGGGCCTGGCCCCATGGCTGTGTCTGGAGCATTTAGTGAGGGCCACATAGCCTCTACAGCACCTTAGGGCAGCTCTCCCCAGCGTCTACTCCCAAAATGCCAGGGGAGAGAACTGGGGAGGGTGGCCTGGAGGGAGAGAGCGTGGCTGGGATCTCCAAGTCTCTGAGTCAGCAGGGGAAGGGATGATTTTCTTACCGGTGGTCCAGCAGGTCCCCGAGGCCCCAATTCTCCAGGACGGCCCTGCGGTCCCTGTAAGCACACAAGTTGCCATGAACCAGCTCATCCTCCTGGTTCTGAGCAGATGGGTGGGTGGGGCAGGGACATTGCAATGGGTATAATTTGAGATCCAAGGAGGGGAAGTGGCTAGTGTCCTGAGGAGGAGAAAGGGCTGCCTTCCATTCAGTGGGGCTCCTGCGTGTGGACTGCATGGTGCAGATGTAGAGCTGGGCAGCCTTTGGAGTCCAGATCTTCAGGTAACCAGCCCTGTGGGGGAAGGGGGACACAAGGACTCACCGGTTCCCCAGGCATGCCTGAATCGCCTTTCTCTCCTTTGGGCCCTTGTTCTCCCTGTTGGTGAGAAGCACAGAGTAGAGTGGACTTCAGGGAGAATTCCCCTCATCACAGAGCACATGCCCCCAGCTCTGGCCACACAGGCCACCTCCAGTCCTGTGTATCACCTGATAGGTTCCCACCCCCAAAGGCTGTTCCCTCTGCCTAGGGGTTCTTCCCTCCTACTCCCCAGGACTGATTCTGACTCATCTTTCAGGTCAGGAATCACTTCTTCAGGGAAGCTGAACACTAAAATGGGCCCAACCCTCCTGTTACAGTGGGCCAGTGTACCGTGCCTTTCTCCTCCTGCCCCCTGTTACGGCAGCAGTTTTACACTTAGTTGTGTGGTTTGATTCATGTCCCTCCAGCTTAGAGCCTGGCATGTGGAAGATCATCAGTGAATAATGATGGAAAGAGTTTTGAGACGAGGAAGGGTCTTTAAGGGCCTCTGGCCCAAACACTATTTTTCCTCCCTCTCCCTCCCTCCCTTCCTCTCTCTCTTTCTAGTAGAGATGGGGTCTCACTATATTGCCCAGACCTTTCTTGAAATCCTGGGCTCAAGCGATCCTCCCTGCATAGCCTCCTGTGTACCTGCCTCCTGGAACTACAGATCCTCACCGCCGTGCCCAGCTCCAACCCCTTTCTACATGGAGAAGCTGGGGAGGGGTGCTTAACTAAGGAGACCCAGACCTTTGGGGACAGACTGGGGGTTGAACCCTGGACTCTGGATGGCCAGAATGGTGCGTCTAACTTTTGCTGAAGAAAGGATGAGACACAGGCTAGACAGGCAGTGCCCTGGGTGGGCCCAGGATGGAATGATCCAAGATAGGGCAGGCTCACTTCCAGGGAACCACGTCCAGGGTGCCCAACACATCGCCCAGGAGGGCTGAAGGGACATGTGATCCTCAGCCTGCAATTCATATGGAACAAGGAGAAGATGAGCAGATGGGGGACTACAGTGAGGGCAGCCCTCCAGGAGCTCAAGGGCATATCTTTCCACAGCTTGTGGCCACTGTGCAGGACAGGAGTGGGGCCAGTGGACCAGGGTGGACACAGCCTCAGCTTTAGACCCGTACAGCCTGTCTTGGGAGCCCTGGCCCTCTAACTTATTGGCCGTATAAACTTGGGCAAAGTAGTTACCCATACTGACCCCTTATGACCTTTGCAGTTTCCATATCTGCAAAATAAACAGGTGGTCTCTTTTTCACATAGGGTGCAGGTCAATGGTACAGAGAAGGTGCAGCAGACACAAGACATCAAAGAGAAATGGCACGGGTTTGCAGAGTTCTCCAGGAAGGCAGATAACAACCAGAGCACGCATACCCAAAGGCAGTGTACGACCCTTCTCAAGGAGCAGAACCTGCTACTGTCCCAAATCCCCACAGCCTGTTTAGGGGGGCATCGGGCTCCCCTGCCACAGATAAGCCCAAAGAGAGCTGGAATGAGCATCTGCCTTGGGTGTAGAAGGGAGTCCTGCATGGATGGGGTGTTTGCAAGACACAGCTTCAGAGAGCAGGAGATGAAGGGAGGACCCTGGATGCATCTGGAAGAAAGAGTCTAATGTCTACATTAGAGAATCTGAGGTTGGCTAGTTCTAACCTTTACTTGGTGGAGAAATCAGCATAAAAGACACTATCTACTAAGGGTTTCATGTCACTTTCTCTCTCTATGCCTACACAAATATTGAAGGCCTTGCAGCCATGGTTCCTACCTGCCCTCCCTTCCCAAGCCTCTCTCTGATACAGCAGTTGGACACCACGTGGTCTGCAGCTGGCTTCCTCACTCAGCATCACCTATTGCATGGAACCGACATGGTCTACCTCATAGAGCTGTGACCTGGATTCAGTGAGATTGCTTTTGCAAAGTGTTTCACAGTGCCCAACACAGAGGAGGTTTCAACAGATGCCAGCTCATTCCTCCGCCTAGAATCTCCATTGCCATTGAGCTCAGAAGACATGTCTAGCCCCATTCACCACGGACAATAATACCATTATTTCTAGCATGTTTTCCTCCTAGAAAACTACCCATGGTGGGGATTTGCAAGTCCTTTTCTGGTCCTCCAGTCATTGGCAACACAACGCGTAAAGACAAAAGGGCTTATGGGATTGCTTCAGGAGACACACAGGGAAGACGTTTGCACATTCTGCCAGTGTTGGTGAATGGGACTGCAGTGGCAGGAAGACAAAGTGAGGAGCTATGGGGGGTCAGGCAGGCCAGAGAAGGAATGAAGATGCTCAAGACATTTCTGCCCCAGAGCCTAGGAGTCAGGAGGCAGTACCTTCCCCCTAGGAGCCCTCTGGAACAGTTCTATCAGTAGCTATTGAATGCATACGTTTGGCTGGCTTCTGTCTCCTCCCCACTGCCCCCTGGTGACCTCAGCCAAGTTAAACAGCATCTCTGGGACTCATGATCATCTCTGCAGGCTCTGGTCATTGCCTGGGCATCCTGGAAGCCTCCTTAGCAGGGTGAGGGGTAGAATCAGGCCGGTTGGACAGAGCCTTCCTAAGACAGCGGCTTTGGAACAACTGATGAGCCTCCAGTTACAAAACCTTGTTTGAGTTCTCCACTGCAACTTCCCCAAGCACGAGGCTGCCTGTCCCTCCATCCTCCAGCAAAGGTTCTGACATCTGCAGACCCCAGAGATATGCCTGCTCTGTCCTTTGCAAACCACCAGCACCCTCTCACCTCATCAGGTGCAGCCACCAGCTATCCCCAGGAGCCTCCTCAGTCCCAGAGAGGGCAACAAAATGAGTCGGGCTTCTCCCTCTACTTCCTCTTCTCCTTTCCATTCTCTTCCTTCATTATGCGGCAGACCTTAACACCCCTCTAAATTGCTCTCTCCCCAGCCTCTTCCTGCACTGCAGGGACTCAAAGGCATGTGCCTGAGGAGAGCAGGGAGAAGTCAAACAGAATAACACTTTCCAAACCCATCAATACAAGCATGGGTTGCCATGGCGACGAAGACAGTCCCAGGGAGACTCAGGCAATTGTCCACAATGAAACTTTTTTTTTCATAGGCATAATTTCCTTGTTTGCATCTGAGAGTGACTTCCTGGCTCCCAGGCTCCCGTAGCAATGCAGAGCCTGCAGGAAGGATGTCAGTGCTGGGACTCAAAGGGGAGGGTGGCACACGCCCCTCATGTGCCTTCCCAGTGGAATGCTCTGGAAATTGTGTTTTTACAGAGCAATTCCTTTAAGGAGAGGTTGGACATGTAGGCTTGTCTCAACCCTGAGCGGCTCAGGGTGGACCTGAGGGAGGGAGGCCCACAGATGTCAGGGGCATGGTGAGGTAATACATGGAGGTGGTCCAGGAAAAGGCAGGCAACCAGTGGAAGGGACAGGCAGTGTGATGGGAAGCCCCTTGCACAGGACAGCCAGCCCGAGCTGAAGCAAAGGCAGTACAGACGCTCCATCCAGTGCGCTATGACTGACACACTAGCCCCTCATTCCTATCTCGCAGGTTGGGCCTTCTTGGCAAGCTCCCTAGCACCCCTGAGCTGCAGGACCAGCACCTGTAAGATGGACACAGGTGCCACTCCCTCAAGGCTGTTAGGAGCCTTGGCTGTAGCAGTGCCAGGAAAATGCCCGGAGCTGAGCTGCTGCATGGGGTGCTCTGCCCTTCCAAGCCCCTGTCTGCGAGAGCAGGTGAGAAACCAGGGTGGTAGGCAGGGAAGGGAGCTCCTCAGGCAGTGAGTGCTGCCCTGCAGGTGAGAGAGGGGCTGTGTCCCTTATGCAGTGAGTGCCTGTCTCTGCCAGAGCGGAGCAGAGTTCTAAGTGTTTTACATAAAGTGCAAATATCCTGTTATTTGCATTTAATCCTGAAAGCGTATTTTTATTGTCCCAATTTTATAATTGAGAAAACTAGGTCTCAGCGAAGAAACAGATGGACCATTTTCAAGGACAGGTGGGCAGTGAGGCAGCGCCCTCTAATGGTTGACAGCTCAGTGACAAGAGGGCTCCTTTCACATCAGGGCCTTCTCTCCCTTCAGGAAAGGCTCACAGCCAGAGCCCTGTGCACCTGCTCTTTCCCGCAGAGTCTCTCACCCACTTCTCCCCGAGTCTGTGCTGCCCCAGGATGCCCCCACCTCCCCGTGATGCTTCTCAAACACAAAATCCTTCCTTCTCCTGCAGTGATTTCAGCACCCGACTCAGACTCTCTACCTGCTTCCTTCTTTTGCATCACACACAGGATTCTTTTAAGCTTTTAAAATGGAATCGACTTAATATTGAATACACGAAGATAGCAACAGCTGAAATGGACATCTACCCCAGCCTCTCAGCTGTCCCGCAGGTCAAGCCCTAATAGCAGAACTGCATCAAAGGCAGCAAAAGAAACAATGTCATGTTTTCTGGCTGCAGTGTTGCCAACAGCATAAAGAGATCCTGAAAACACCTATTTTCTGAAGAGTCATTCATGAACAGAGAGGAAAAAGGTTTCTAGAGGTCACAGTGATGATAAGCTTCATGTCCTGCCACATGTTTTTGTGTGTGGAAGTAGCCAGCATCGCCCTCCGTCCATCTGGCACACCCCTGGTTACGTCTCAGGCTCCAGTCCCCTGAACAGCCTGAGAATGGGGTCCTCTCTTGACACCCTTATCTCTGGTCTCCTTCACTGCCATTATCCACGGGGAACGTCTTTGCCTCTCTCTGACTCTCATCTTCTGGCCTCTCAAATAATTCTGTTCTCCTCAAAACCACCAGCCTCGGCCGGGCGCGGTGGCTCAAGCCTGTAATCCCAGCACTTTGGGAGGCCGAGACGGGCGGATCACGAGGTCAGGAGATCAAGACCATCCTGGCTAACACGGTGAAACCCCCTCTCTACTAAAAAAATACAAAAAAAAAACTAGCCGGGCGAGGTGGCGGGCGCCTGTAGTCCCAGCTACTCGGGAGGCTGAGGCAGGAGAATGAGGTAAACCCAGGAGGCGGAGCTTGCAGTGAGCGGAGATCCGGCCACTGCACTCCAGCCTGGGCGACACAGGGAGACTCCATCTCAAAAAAAAAAAAAAAAAACCACCAGCCTCTCTTTGTGTTACTGAAGAATTAACTTTTCCCAGAGAGGCCCGGCCTTTGCTCTTGGCTATGAGAGGTGACTTCTAGGCCCCTGGAATGTCCTGCCTGACCCTGGAGCCAGTTCCCTGCAAGGCCCTTTCTCCACCTGTTTTCAGGGCAAGCCCAGCAGCCCCGATGCCTGATAGTGACAAGCGCAATGGGGCTGAGTCCCCACCCCACCCGGTCTAGGCTCCCAGGCCACACTGGACATCGCCTGCCAGGCCGAGGCATGCTGGGTACCCTGAGACACCACTGCTACTTACAGGCATCCGTGGATATGGTGTGAACAGGGATGTCTGAAAAGGAAACCACAGAGATTAGAAAGATGGGCATCAAGGAACCCAGTGTTTCATTTCTAAAACCTGCCTTGGTGAGATTTACAAGTGAAAGAATACAGCCCCAAAGCTTCCTGGAACGCTTATTAGTTTTGAAAATTAGATTCACATCGTCCTTTAAAATCCCTGGCTATTTATTTATGAAGGCAGAAATGCACAGTGGTTAGATTCAGGAGCCCTGGAGGCACAAGACCTGAGCTCCAAACCCTATGTGACCTTGGACATGTCTCCTCAGCTTCCACATCCTCATCAGTAAAATGGGAAAGAAACATTCTTCCCTGCAGGTGTCCATAAGAGCCCTGCCTGGGACACTGGATTCATGTCACAATGTCTTATTTTCACTACTGCCATCTGCTGGGCATCAGGCAGGGATGCAGGTGCATAGTAGACCAGGTTGGGGAGAGAAGGGGGGGTGGGGAAATCCCACTTGACAGAGCCCAGACTACAAAGACTCTGGCATACTGACCCCTGCAGGCTCCTTCAGTCTGGCCACCCGCACCTAGGCTGTGTTTAAGGCTTCTTAGGTGTCACACTTTCTCCAGCTTCAAAGCTTTTGCAAATACTGTTCCCCTCACCTGGAACATACTGTCCTCTCCGTATCTATGACTAACAAAGGTCATATGGAGACCCACAGCTGTCTTTTAAATGTTGTGTCTTCACGGATCCCTCTTCCCTCTCCACCATGCAAATATAACTTGGGTCCTCATGTGATTCTTGTTGATGCATCTTGTTCTTTTCCTGGATCACATTTACTATCATTTGCAATGTAGGTGTATCTTTGCCACTGTAGGATTAGTTTATCTTCTTCACTAGGCTACAAGCTCTGACAGATCTGATCCATGCAGATGCCTGGGTCCCAGCAGGGGCCCAAAAGAAGCCGTAAATGCACAAAAAACATCATAGATAATGTTCCTAAATCACAATACATTAAAAGAAGAAGGAAAAAAGGAGCTTCCTATACCTTGCCTTCCATGTCCCCAATTCCCATCCGTTTTCCAGAAGGCACTGTTTTTCAGTTTACCATATTTTTAAATGTTTCCTATATATTTCCACACAATTATAAGTGTTTAGAAATATATAACTTTGTGCAAGTTATACAAATAGTAACAGCGACTATACATGGTTACTTAGAGTCATTGACAGGCCTTCACTCATGTGGTCTCACAATAACTCTTAAGAGGTGGACTACCTGTTTCTGTCCTGCCTTATGGATAAGAAAATTGGAGGACACAGAAGCAAACCACAGAATGAAGTTCAAGCTGCTGGTGAATGTCAGGACAGGAACTGGCATCCACATAGGTGGCCTGGGGAGCCTGTGCTCTTCATCTTTCAATATGCAGTGATTGACTAATCAATTTTTTCCACTTAATTCACCTTGTTCCATTTAATTTGAATATCACTATCTTTTCAAGACCATACACATATTATATGCATATCAATTTGTAGAATTCCATGATACAGATATTTTGTGATTCACTTAATTTTATGCTTATGATTGTGATAAGTGACACTACAATGCATATCCTTATACATGCTTTTAAAAATGCACACATACAAATATTTCTGCAGGATAAATGCCTAGACATGGAATATTTAAGCTAAGGGGCAGGCACCTTGTGATATATTGGTACTGCCAAGTAACTTCTCAAATAGGTACGCCCAATCACCAAAATGGTATGAGAGTGTTTGCTGCTCTGCACCCCTGCCAGTGCTGTAGGTTATCAACCTTAAACAAAAATTTGATATGACTAATTCCAATTCTAAAGTTATGTTTCCAATTTCTTCCAACACCCTTATGGAATGTCTGAGTCTCATTTTGATGAGTGTTGCTGGGGAGGAGACAGAGTTGTGGAATAATGATTTCGGTTTGATGAAAAACACAGAGTAAGATTCTTTGCCACACTACAAATGGGATTTCTGAGTGCACAGGCTCTCTCCTCTCCTGGTGTCCCCTGAGGGGGATAGTAACTGGCCAACTCCTGATACATGTATAGGGTCAGGGCCAGCCCAAGAAGCCATGTGCAAACTTCCCTGAAATCAGGTGGTCAAAACTGAGGATCTCAAGACCAGGAAGAAACATTAAAATAGAAAAAAATAAAAAAGAAAAATGTTCCCCCTTATATATTCTTGGGAGTAAGATAAATAATAATAATAGCAGGTTCTAAACTTTTTAATATTTATAATGCACCAGAAACTCTGCTAAATATTTTGTACTGTTTCAGTTAACTTTTACTCCATATGTACAAGATAGCTGGGTATAATATTTTTTAACAGACGAGAAAACTGACTTTGTTAGACCATAACTATGACCACAATGGTGGTGAATGACAGAGCTGGGAGCCAGGTCTTCGTGCCCTCAAAGCCCACACTCTTACTGATACTCAACACCAACTTGCCATGCCCACCCTAACACGTATAGAGGGCAGATGAATGAAGGCCAGTTCCTGGGTCATGGTAGTACAGTCTTACCCCAGGAAAACTGCTTCTTGTCTCTGGACCTCAGTTTCCCCATATGTGACAGGCAGATATGTATTCTCAGTATCTAGCACCCATTCTGATAAATAATTGTGCTTTTGCTGAATAAATCAATAAGCATAAGATGGTTCTTAGAGAAGTGTATATATTTTTGGTTTGTAGGACCTAGGAATAGGCCTAGCTATTGGCAAACACCAATAGGGGAGATATTTAAAACTAAGTAGTGGTGGTTGGTGGAAGGGGAGTATGAATCCCAATATCACAGGAATTCAGAGGAGAAAGAATTAGAAGCAGAGTAACTTACAGTTCCAGGTAACCCGGGAGGGCCTGCAGGACCAGCTTCACCCTAGATGGAGAAATGGAAAATCCACGATCATTAATCCTCCTCCCAACTCTGCTTATGCTGTGACAGATCAGCTAACACCGTTCTCCTGAGACAACAGAATCACCCACCCTACACCTACCTTCATAGATACATACATATATACATATATACAAATTTACATACGTACATTCCAAATTATAAACTATTTCAGACATATAAAAACATTGTTTTGAGAAGTATCCATATTGATATGTGTAGTGGTAGATCATTTATATCACTATACACTATTCTATTGTGTAACCGGTAATAAAGTAAGGGGGGTTCCAAGATGGCTGAATAGGAACAGCTCCAGTGTACAGCTCCCAGTGTGAGCAACGCAGAAGATGGGTGATTTCTGCATTTCCAACTGAGGTACTGGGTTCATCTCACTGGGGCTTGTTGGACAGTGGGTACAGCCCACAGAGTGTGAGCCAAAGCAGGGTGGGGCATCACCTCACCTGGGAAGTGCAAGGAGCTGGGGAATTCCCTTTCCTAGCCAAGGGAAGCCATGACAGATGGTAACTGGAAAATCGGGACACTCCCACCCTAATACTGTGCTTTTCCAATGGTCTAAGCAAACAACACACCAGGAGATTATATCCCGCACCTGGCTTAGAGGGTCCCACACACCCACGGAGCCTCGCTCATTGTTAGCACAGCAGTCTGAGATCAAACTGCAAGGCAGCAGCGAGGCTGGAGGAGATGCGTCCGCCATTGCTGAGGCTTCAGTCAGTAAACAAAGCGGCCAGGAAGCTCGAACTGGGTGAAGCCCACCACAACTCAAGAAGACCTGCCTGCCTCTGTAGACTCCACCTCTGGGGGCAGGACATAGCTGAACAAAAGGCAGCAGAAACTTCTGCAGACTTAAACATCCCAGTCTGACAGCTTTGAAGAGAGTAGTGGCTCTCCCAGCATGGAGTTTGAGATCTGAGAACAGAGAGACTGCCTCCTCAAGTGGGTCCCTGACCCCCAAGTAGCCTAACTGGGAGGCACCTCCAAGTAGGGGCCAACTGACACCTCATACAGCCAGGTGCCCCTCTGAGATGAGTCTTCCAGAGGAAGGATCAGTCAGCAACATTTGCTGTTCTGCAATATTTGCTGTTCTACAGCCTCCACTGATGATACCCAGGCAAACAGGGTCTGGAGTGGACCTCCAGCAAACACCAACAGTTCTGCAGCTGAGGGTCCTGACTATTAGAAGGAAAACTAACAAACAGAAAGGACATCCAAACCAAAACCCCATCTGTACGTCACCATCATCAAAGACCAAAGGTAGATAAAACCACAAAGATGGGGAAAAACCAGGCCAGAAAAGCTGAAAATTCTAAAAATCAAAGTGCCTCATCTCCTCCAAAGGAATGCAGCTCCTCGCCAGCAATGGAACAAAGCAGGATGGAGAATGACTTTGACGAGCTGACAGAAGTAGGCTTCAGACGATCAGTAATAAACTTCTCCAACCTAAAGGAGGATGTTCGACCCATCGCAAAGAAGCTAAAACCTTGAGAAAAGATTAGATGAATGGCTAACTAGAATAAACAGCATAAAGAAGACCTTAAATGACCTGATGGAGTAGAAAACCATGGCATGAGAACTATGTGATGCATGCACAAGCTTCAGTAGCAGATTCAATCAAGTGAAAGAAAGGGTATCAGTGATTGAAGATCAAATGAATGAAATGAAACAAGAAGAGAAGTTTAGAGAAAAAAGAGTAAAAAGAAACAGACAAAGCCCCCAAGAAATATGGGACTATGTGAAAAGACCAAATCTACATCTGATTGATGTACCTGAAAGTGACGGGGAGAATGGAACCAAGCTGGAAAACACTCTGCAGGATATTACCCAGGAGAACGTCCCCAACCTAGCAAGGCAAAGCAACACTCAAATTCAGGTAATACAGAGAATGCCATGAAGATACTCCTCAAGAAGAGTAACTCCAAGACACATAATTGTCAGATTCACCCAAGTTGAAATGAAGGAAAAAATGTTAAGGGCAGTCAGAGAGAAAGGTTGGGTTACCCACAAAGGGAAGCTCATCTGACTAAAAGTAGATCTCTCGGCAGAAACTCTACAAGCCAGAAGAGAGTGGGGGCCAATATTCGACATTCTTAAAGAAAATAATTTTCAACCCAGAATTTCATATCCAGGCAAACTAAGCTTCATAACTGAAGGAGAAATAAAATCCTTTACAGACAAGCAAACGCTGAGAGATTCTGTCACCACCAGGCCTGCCTTACAAGAGCTCCTGAAGGAAGCATTAAACATGGAAATGAACAACCGGTACCAGCCACTGCAAAAACATGCCAAATTGTAAGACCATCCATGCTAGGAAGAAACTGCATCAACTAATAAGCAAAATAACCAGCTAACATCATAATGACAGGATCAAATTCACATATAACAATATTAACCTTAAATGTAAATGGACTATATGCTCCAGTTAAAAGACACAGACTGGCAAATTGGATAAAGAGTCAAGACCCATCAGTGTGCTGTATTCAGGAGACCCATCTCACATGCAGAGACACACATAGGCTCAAAATAAAGGGATGGAGGAAGATCTACCAAGCAAATGGAAAACAAAAAAAAAAGCAGGGTTGCAATCCTAGTCTCTGATAAAACAGACTTTAAACCATCAAAGATCAAAAGAGACAAAGAAGGCCATTACATAATGGTAAAGGGATCAATTCAACAAGAAGAGCTAACTATCCTAAATATAAATGCACCCAATACAGGAGCACCCAGATTCATAAAGCAAGGCCTTAGAGACCTACAAAGAGACTTAGACTCCCACACAATAATAATGGAGACTTTAACACCCCATTGTCAACCTTAGACAGATCAATGAGACAGAAAGTTAACAAAGATATCTAGAACTTGAACTCGGCTCTGCACCAAGCAGACCTAATAGACATCTACAGAACTCTCCATGCCAAATCAACAGAATATACATTCTTCTCAGCACCACATGGCACTTATTCCAAAACTGACCACATTGTTGGAAGTAAAGCACTCCTCAGCAAATGCAAAAGAACAGAAGTTATAACAAACTGTCTCTCAGACCACAGTGCAATCAAACTAGAATTCAGGATTAAGAAACTCAATCAAAACCACTCAACTACATGGAAACTGAACAACCTGCTCCTGAATGAATACTGGATACATAATAAAATGAAGGCAAAAATAAAGATGTTCTTTCAAACCAATGAGAACAAAGACACAATATACCAGAATCTCTGGGATACATTTAAAGCAGTGTGTAGAGGGAAATTTACAGCACTAAATGCCCACAAGAGAAAGCAGGAAAGATCTAAAATTGACACCCTAACATCACAATTAAAAGAACTAGAGAAGCAAGAGCAAACACATTCAAAAGCTAGCAGAAGGCAAGAAACAACTAAGATCAGAGCAGAACTGAAGTAGACAGAGACACAAAAAAAACCTTCAAAAAAAATCAATGAATCCAGCAGCTGGTTTTTTGAAAAGATCAACAAAATTGACAGACGGCTAGCAAGACTAATAAAGAAGAAAAGAGAGAAGACTCAAATAGATGCAATAAAAAATGATAAAGGGGATATCACCAACAATCCCACAGAAATAAAACTACCATCAGAGAATACTATAAACACCTCTATGCAAATAAACTAGAAAATCTAGAAGAAATGGATAAATTCCTGGACACATACACCCTCCCAAGACTAAACAGAAGAAGTTGAATCCCTAAAGAGACCAATAACAGGCTCTGAAATTGAGGCAATAATTAAGAGACTACCAACCAAAAACAGTCCAGGTCCAGACAGATTCACAGCCAAATTCTACTAGAGATACAAAGAGGAGCTGGTATCATTCCTTCTGAAACTATTCCAATGAATAGAAAAAGAGGGAATCCTCCCTAACTCATTTTATGAGGCCAGAGTCATCCTGATACCAAAGCCTGGCAGAGACACAACAAAAAAAGAAAATTTTAGACCAATATCCCTGATGAACATTGATGCAAAAATCCTCAATAAAATACTGGCAAACCGAATCTGGCAGCACATCAAAAAGCTTATCCACCATGATCAAGTGTGCTTCATCCCTGGGATGCAAGGCTGGTTCAACATATGCAAAACAATAAACATAATCCATCATACAAACAGAACCAAAGACAAAAACCACATGATTATCTCAATAGATGCAGGAAAGGCCTTTGACAAAATTCAACAGCCCTTCATGCTAAAAACTCTCAGTAAACTAGGTGTTGATGGGATGTATCTCAAAATAATAAGAGCTAATTATGACAAACCCACAGCCAATATCATACTGAATGGGCAAAAACTGGAAGCATTCCCTTTGAAAACTGGCACAACACAGGGATGCCCTCTGTCACTACTCCTATTCAACATAGTGTTGGAAGTTCTGGCCAGGGCAATCAGGCAGGAGAAAGAAATAAAGGGTATTCAATTAGGAAAAGAGGAAATTAAATTGTCCCTGTTTGCAGATGACATGATTGTGTATTTAGAAAATCCATCATCTCAGCCCAAAATCTCCTTAAGCTGATAAGCAACTTCAGCAAAGTCTCAGGATACAAAATCAGCGTGTAAAAATCACAAGCATTCCTATATATCAATAACAGACAAACAAAGAGCCAAATCATGAGTGAACTCCCATTCATAATTGCTTCAAAGAGAATAAAATGCCTAGGAATCCAACTTACAAGGGATGTAAACGATCTCTTCAAGGAGAACTACAAACCACTGCTCAATGAAATAAAAGAGGACCCAAACAAATGGAAGAATATTCCATGCTCATGATAGAAGAATCAATATTGTGAAAATGGCCATACTGCCCAAGGCAATTTATAGATTAAATGCCATCCCCATTAAGCTACCAATGATCTTCTTCACCGAATTGGAAAAAACTACTTTAAAGTTCATATGGAACCAAAAAAGACCCCGCATTGCCAAGACAATCCTAAGCCAAAAGAACAAAGCTGGAGGCATCATGCTACCTGACTTCAAACTATACTACAAGGCTACAGTAACCAAAACAGCATGGTACTGGTACCAAAACAGAGATATAGACCAATGGAACAGAACAGAGCCCTCAGAAATAATACCACACATCTACAACCATCTGATCTTTGACAAACCTGACAAAAACAAGAAATGAGGAAAGGATTCCCTATTTAATAAATGATACTGGGAAAACTGGCTAGACATATGTGGAAAGCTGAAACTGGATCCTTTCCTTACATCTTATACAAAAATAAATTCAAGATGCATTAAAGACTTAAATGTTAGACCTAAAACCATAAAAACCCTAGAAGAAAACCTAGGCAATACCATTCAGGACATAGGCATGGGCAAGGACTTCATGACTAAAACACCAAAAGCAATGGCAACAAAAGCCAAAATAGACAAATGGGATCTAATTAAACTAAAGAGCTTCTACACAGCAAAAGAAACTACCATCAGAGTGAATAGGCAACCTACAGAATGGGAGCAAATTTTCACAATCTACCCATCTGACAAAGGGCTAATATCCAGAATCTACAAAGAACTTAAATTTACAAGAAAAAAATCAAACAACCCCATCAAAAAGTGGGCAAAGGATATGAATAGACACTTCTCAAAAGAAGACATTTATGCAGCCAACAGACATATGAAAAAATGCTCATCATCACTGGTCATCAGAGGAATGCAAATCAAAACCACAATGAGATACCATCTCACACCAGTTAGAATGACGATCATTAAAAAGTCAGGAAACAACAGGAGCTGGAGAGGATGTGAAGAAATAGGAACGCTTTTACACTGTTGGTGGGACCGTAAACTAGTTCAACCATTGTGGAAGACAGTGCAGCGATTCCTCAAGGATCTAGAACTAGAAATACCATTTGACCCAGCCATCCCATTAGTGAGTATATATCCAAAGGATTATAAATCATGCTGCTATAAAGACACATGCACACATATGTTCATTGTGGCACTATTCACAATAGCAAAGACTTGGAACCAACCCAGATGTCAATCAATGACAGACTGGATTAAGAAAATGTGGCACATATACACCAAGGAATACTATGCAGCCATAAAAAAGGATGAGTTCATGTCCTTTGCAGGGACATGGATGAAACTGGAAACTATCATTCTGAGCAACTATCACAAGGACAGAAAACCAAACACCGCATGTTCTCACTCACAGGTAGGAATTGAACAATGAGAACACCTGGACACAGGGTAAGGAACATCAGACACTGGGGCCTGTCGTGGGGTAGGGGGAAGGGGCAGGGATAGCATTAAGAGACAAACCTGATGTAAACGATGAGTTAATGGGTGCAGTACACCAACATGGCACGTGTACACATATGTAACAAACCTGCATGTTGTGCACATGTACCCTAGAACTTAAAGTATAATTAAAAAATGGTAATAAAGTTATTTCTTATCCATCTTCCCGTTGATGACATTTATGTGGTTTTCCTCTGATTGCAATCATAACTAATGTTGATTTGTTACAGCAAACATTCCCACACATGTGCCCTGAGTACAATGACACATTTGAAGGCCAGCTATCTTAGGGATGCCAGTGGACCCTGCCTCACCCCCCTGAAGGAGTGAACTCTACTCAGGAACCTGGGGGGAACAGTGTTACATTCCTATAAGCAACACAGGCTAGGGAGTTGAATCACCTGAGCTGGAAACCTAACTATACCGTTTCATAAATTATTTTACCTAATTTGGCAAGTTTTCTCTTTGCAGAACAATGATGGTGATAATATATACAGCTCACAGCATGGCACAGAGATTGAGTGAGACCATAAGTAGTATGGTGTTATTGCATCTGGCCTGAGGAAAAGACGTCACTGAGATGTTCCACACAAAACTGCCCACGGTGAGTGAATACAGTTTCCAAAGCCTGTCATTTCATGTGTGCCACATGGTCCCAGGGGACAGGTGTCTATGTCTAGATCCATTTCTCAAACCAGTCCAGGACTGGCTCTATTGCAAGCCTTCTAAATATGGTTACGAAATAGATAAATGCATGAATAAAGTTGGCTTAGAGAGGGACAAGTTCGCCCTTAGTCAACAACAATAATATAATTATAAAATGTTGTATCCTTTTCTACCATTATTTCTATTGTTATTTAGCATTTGATTCCAGCTCCTGGTTTAAGTAGTTTACATGTGTGAATGCATTTCATCTTTGTAGCAATGCCCATAATGTATGTATATATCTCCATTTCACAGATGAAGAGGCATAAAAACCTCAATGAACCCGCCCTAAGTCACACATTCTGCAAATGACCGAGCCTGGTTTTAAGCTCAGAATGCATGCCCTTTACAATTGTGTGGCGTTGCTCTGATTAAAGTTCCAGTAGCTTCCGAAAGAAAAGCACTTTCTTGGTGTTACTGTGTATTATCTGATTTTACCCAATTTTCTTCCTGACATTGTTGAACTCAAGCTCCAGAACCAATCTCATCTAAACCAATTTACTCTCAATTAAAACGTCCAAATGATCCAAAGTTAAGTGTTTTCCCAGTCGAATGCATGAACGGGTATCAATGAGAAGAGGGCTGGAGGAGAGATGTGTCTCTCACCCTGAGGGCACGAAGACTACCCTTTGGAAACAGCCTCCTCATCCTGAGGGCTGTGGGCAAGGGAAGAACAGCGAGCTGGAGCAGGTAGACCCATGGTGGCTCTCTGCCTTTGGAAAAGAGGCTTGACTAAGAAGGATCAATGGGTGTTAGGGTTAATGCAACAGGCCTGGGTTCTAATCCCAGCTCCTCCATGAGGTGTTTGACTGTCAGCACCCCTTGCTGGGACGGGGGCATCAGACACACCCTTCCCTGATGCTGTAGGCCTAAGTGCCAGTAATGGGGAAGAGCAGGGGACGTGAAGGGAAAAGCAGAGGCAGAGACAGGCAAGGCATAGTCAGAAGAGGGCAATGTTGCTTTAATGTCTTCTTTTGGATTTTCTGACCAAAATTGTCAATTATCACATATTTCTCCGGAGGAAAAGAAAGGCAAACCACATTCTTTGGAAGCTTGAATGTGACTGCCATGGCCCTGGCAATTCTGTCCAAGTAATCAAAGGGGCTTTATGGTCTCGCTGAGCCTTTGCATTCTGGAAATGAGTTTCTCAAATAGAAATTGCATTTCTGAAAAGTCCATGGCAGCAGCAGGCTTGAATGGCTTACTGAGGCAGAGCCTTTTCCACTCTGGGCTCTCTATTTATAGACCACAAGTCCGCCTTGAGTAAAGTCCTCAGCCTCCAGCCCCAGAGAAGGGGGATGGGAGACACTGCCTGGAGCCCAGAAAGCACCAGCGCAGAAAGAGAGCTGGAAATTGGAGGGGAGAAAGTAAACTTGGGAGAATGGGGCACCCTGGAAAGCATCATGCAGGAGGAGGAAGGATGCAAGACCCCTCTGGGTGTGTGGGCGCCATTCCTCCTGAGGCAGCCCCAGGGCAGGCCTAGGGTGTGGCGTGGTGTGCTAAGAGCCAGGACTTTCCATGTGCACTGCCAGGGTTTACATCTCGACTCTAAACCTCTATTCATGCAGCTCTGGGCAAGCGATTTAGCTTTTCTGTGCCTTGGTTTCCTCATCTATCAAGTGGGGATGTTGTTGACAGCAGCAACCCCTCACAGGGTTGGCCTGAGATTGCCTAAGTCCCTACACAGACGGTGCTCAGGACAGTCCTACACTCGGTGAGCCTGCCACAAGTCATCCACCAACAGGAAATCCTTATGCTCTTTAACAACCCAGAGACTCATTATTGGGCTGGCAAACCAAGGCACAGGAAGGTCAGAGAAGATGCCACACAGCAGGTAGAACCAGGACCATACTCCAGGCCAGCATTATGGCTCCAAGAATGGTGCTCTTTCCACTAAGCTGCAGGCATGCACACATAAACTCCTAAGAGGGGTTTGGGGCGGGTGTTTATAAAGTTGCCGTGAAACTAGAGCTGCATTTGGTCAGAGGCTGAGCATGAAACAGCAAGAAAAGCAAACACCTGGTACAGTGTCTTACTCAGGGTGGGACTCCCAACCCTGTCCATGCCTGTACCCCCTGTAGAGCCTGAGATCCCTAAATGCTAGGCCATGTCTTGTTCATTGTCATTTTCTTCGTGATGGCCTGGTAGAGGGTAAGGGTTCTATCAGCATCTATTAGCAGGGAGTATGTGTTCTATCAGCAGAGGGTACATGTTCTATCAGTAAAGGGTATGTGTTCTATCAGCAGAGGGTAAGGGTTCTACCAGCACAGGGTAGGGTTCTATCAGCAGTGGGTAAATGTTCTACCAACAGAAAGTGAGGGTTCTACCAGCAGAGGGTGAGGGTTCTATCAGCAGTTGGTAAATGTTCTACTAGCAGAGAGTGAGGGTTCTACCAGCAGAGAATGAGGGTTCTACCAGCAGAGGGTGAGGGTTCTACCAGCAGAGGGTGAGGGTTCTACCAGCAGAGGGTGAGGGTTCTACCAGAACAGAGTAAGGGTTCTATCAGCAGAGGGTAAGTGTTCTACCAACACAGACTAAGGGTTCTACCAGCAGAGGGTACGTGTTCTACCAGCAGAGGGTACGTGTTCTATCAGCAGAGGGTACGTGTTCTATCAGCAGAGGGTACATGTTCTGTCAGCAGAGGGTACATGTTCTATCAGCAGAAGGCAAGTCCTATCAGTCCTCTTAGACAATGACTGTCAGAGCAAATGGATATATCTTTGGTGAAAGGGTAAGAACTAGAAGCAAAAGTTAGAATCTAGTAGAAAGGATGTCAGTCATTGTGGTTAAAAGTATGTATTTTAGAATCCAACTGTCTGAACTCACACCCACCCTCACTCTGTAGGCCTGAGCAGAAAACACAGTGGAATTTTTAGAGACCTGCTTGGCAAGAGAGCCCTTTGACTGACGAACTGCAGTTGTGTGAACCCCCTTTGTCTGGTGGAGTCTTGGGGTGTGATGAGGTTTTGTCGTGGATGGGGTCGGGGGGCGTGCTTTAGACTGCAGTCAGCATGTGGTCCCAGCCAGGATTTGGTTCTGTGAGTGTGGGTAAGACAGTACATCTCTCTATGCCTTAGTTCTTTCATCTATAAACTGGGGGTTAAGATGGAAATGACTTCACAGTTCATCATTATGAAGATTACCAGAGTGAGAAATGGAAAATTCAAGAAATTGCAACTTGCAAAACATACCAAGTATATGGAACCAAGGACTTCCCTGCACACCGTTCAAGCTCACGCTGCTTTAGCAAAGGATCTTGTGTTCCAGACAAGTAAGACCGTGGACAAACATCTCATGCATGTGCGGTTTCGGCAACAGCTCACACGTGTGTCAGACTAATCAGTGATTTTCCAGTGGACAAATTCGGACCAAATCCTGGCTGAGGGCCACATGCTGACTCCAGTCTAAACCCCCACCCAACCCGACTCCATCCACAACAAAATCTCATCACACCCTATGAGTCCACCTGTCACAGGGGGTTCACGCAACTGCGGTTGTCTCACCAAGCAGGTCTGTAAAAATTCTGTTCTGCTTCCTGATCAGCACAGGTTTCTCTGGAGCTTTGACATGAGTTGAAATATTATAGGTGAAGCACCTACGTGGTTCTCTAGACCAGGCACTATCCTGGGTGCTTGCTTGGCTTCAGAGTGGGGGCTGCTCTTCTAAGAAGGGGCTGGGACCAGGGATCCGATTCCTTAGGAGGTGAAAATAGTAAGGGACGTTCTTTCCCAGACCACCTGTGCCAAACTAGGGTTCATCATATTCCCCATCCTGTTTTTGTAAAAGAAGGCTGGAGAGAGTAGGCATGCATCCTCTGTTACACTGTGATTTTAAAAGTGCATTTTTCCTCCTCGAACCTGCCTGCATGTTGCTAAAGGCAAGTGGTGGTCTGAAGTCTCCCTCCAAAGCAATCAGAGTCAGACCCTGTGGGCCGGGCTGGCCATGCAGCTCCACCTGTGGTTCTGCAGATTAGGCATGCATCAAAATCTCTCTGAGTCTCAGCTCTTTTCATGTGCAAAACATGCTTATGGATACCCGTGGCTGTTTTCTGTTTGTCCCTTTATATCCACCCCTGTTCCTTTCTCCAACCCAGGAGGCAACCTCAATGGTCTCATCGACCTCGTCCCCCGATTCCCAGTGGTCTGGTAGGAGATGGAGAGGACAGAGAAGGACAGGACGAGACGCTGAGGATGTCAGGCCAGGGGAGCTGGTTTTGTCTGCTTTTCTGCCCAGAATGACTGCCAGGCTCCTTCTATGGCTGCCAGCTTCTCTGGATTCTGGGACAGCCCCCTCCTCTTGTCCTTTCCCACTCTTGCTGTTCCTAGCCGTGGAGGGTATGGCCACATCCCATCGGCTTCCCTAAGCACTGTCCACAGCCTGCAATTACTCTGTCATTGAATTCTCTTCCATTGTCCATTTTGATTGTGCTGCTCCTAACGGACATGGTATATGCCTGGAAGACAATGCCGACGAAGCCTCTCTGTGCACTTCAGGGCACACAGTAGGGCTCCGCAAATGCAATGATGCCCCCTTGATTTAGACAGAGTCTGCCTTGACTCAGGCTGGCTCCCGGGCCAACCACACAAGCAGTGACACGCTGGGCTCATGAACGATGCAGGGGAAAGGATACCGGAGTCAGGGCACACGGGGGTTTTTGCTCAGTACGTTCTTCACACTCCACTGGCGCCTCCATTGCCCTCGCACCTGGGCTAACCATATCTGTCATATCTGTGAAAGGGGCAGTGGTGTTCAGAGGCTGAACATAAACAGGCCACACCGAGCACTCAGCACAGGACAGAAGCTCAGGCAGAGCTTGAGTGTCACAGGCACAAAAGGGTGGATGGACGGATGGACAGTGAGATGAAGGTGTCAGCTCCAATACTATTATCTTCTTTGTAAGTTTACAATTGCAAACAATAAAGTTTGAGGTTTATGTCTAACGTATTATTTTCTCAAAAAGCAGCTTTGGAGTCATGCACACAACTAAATTCTGCGGAAATGTAAAGGTTCAGTATAGGCCGGGCATGGTGGCTCCTGCCTGCAATCCCAGCACTTTGGAAACCCAAGGCAGACAGATCACTTGAGGTCAGGAATTCAGCAGGAGTTCAAGACCAGCCTGGCTACCATGGAGAAATCCCATCTCTACTAAAAACACAAAAATTAGCCAGGTGTGGTGGGGCATGCCTGTAATCCCAGCTACTGTAGAAGCTGAGGCACTAGAATGGCTTGAACCCAGGAGGCAGAGGTTGCAGTGAGCTGAGATCATGCCACTGTACTCCAGCTTGGGTGACAGAGCGAGACTCTGAATTAAAAAAAAAAAAATATATATATATATATACACATACATACACACACACACACACACACTATATTCTGCAGAAAATCTCTTCCTTTAGAAAAAAATCAACTAATAATAATTGATGATCAGAATGAGAGCGAGTTTCTCCTACCTTTTCACCTCGGTCACCTTTCAGTCCTGGAAGTCCCAGTTCACCTTTTTCTCCCTATAATAAAAGATAAAATTAGAAAACATTAGAACCCAAACCGAGCTGAATTCCTGCCTCTTCCAGGTAACAGCAACATGACTCTGGAAAAACATACATGTATCTATTTCTCTCTCTCTCACTTGTCCTTGCCTCATCAGCACAGTGACCACAGTGAAGTGTAACTCAGAGGGGAACCTGTCAGTTAGGCGTGAAGCACCTCATTCTCCACTTGTCCCTGACAGATGGTGCCTTCCACCTCTCGACCCCTTCCGTCTCCTCTGAAAATGCTCTGCCCTTTCCAGAGACATCTCCCAGCAATGGTCCTTTGTCCCAGCTCAAGGACCCAAGTAGTCTTCTACCCTTCCCCGCCCCTTCCAGCAACACTGAGAAATACACTCTTCACCCAGTCAAAGTGACCACTCTCCCAAGGGACTGAGACTCCACAGGGGGCTGCTTTCTGTGGAGATGGGCCAGGTGTCTGCGTGGGAGGAAGGAAGCTGCCACACTTACCTGGTCTCCTTTCTCTCCTCTCACACCTGGGAAGCCTGGAGCCCCTGGGAGGCCTGCTTCTCCCTGTGAGAACAAAATATTCACGAGGCGTCAACAGGAAGGCTCTCCCAGGGGCCAAGCTGCAGGCCATGTGCTCTCAGTTCCTGCTCTCCAGGAACTGGAGATGTTCCGGTGGTTCTGGCGTAGTGGACATCACATGGAAAGCAATGAAGTGGAGAAGGGGAATTCTAGAGAATTTTCTTCACTGGAGTATCCCCAAGCTCTTGTCTACTTCAGCTGTTTCCTTTCCCAGGAACCCTTATTTTGCCTCTCCTGGTGTCTAATCCTTCCTGTTTCTTTGGGACTCAGCAACAATGTCACCCTTTTCACCATCCTTTCTGACAGTCCCCAAGTCTGGAAAGCCCTCTCCTCTGCCCCCAACACCTGCAGGCCACCACTCTTGACATCTGTTCAATTGTTCTTCAATGTCCACTTTATCCTGGACATATAGTGAGCTCCCAAAAACCAGGATTAATTCCTCTTGGCATCTAAATAATTTATATGAGACCTAGCATATAACAATGAATGGATGAATAAAATGAATAAATAAAAGCACGAACAAACAGACCTTCTCTCCAGGTCGGCCTGCCAGGCCCTGCTCCCCAGTTTCTCCCTGAAAACGCAATAAAAGATACCCCATTATTCTCCATTCACTTTAAAGAGATGACTGCCATTCCCCAGTTGTCTTCACACATTCACAGCACCTGCCAGCCCCAACCCTTAATTTTCAAATATACAGCATGGTTAGAGGCCCAAGAGTCATGGGCTCTGAAGACCAAAGTGTTTAGCATTTTTGGCAGAGCAGAATCCACTTTCTCATATTGTCTTTTGATTTCCCCAAAAGAAACAACTATTAGAACTGTCCCATTTTTAGTTTTAGTTTTAGTTTTTTAAAGAAAGGGTCTCACTCTGTCACCCAGGCTAGAGTGCAGTGGTGCAGTCATAGCTCATTACAGCCTTGAGCTCTTGGGCTCAAAAAATTATCCCACCTCAACCTCCTGAGTAGATGGGACTATAGGCACATACCACCATGCACAAATGATTTTTTAAAAAAATCTGTAGAGGAAGGGTCTCACTATGTTGCCCAGGTTTAGTCCCTTGGGGGGACTAAAACAGTTCCTAATTAGCACTGTGTTGTCAGGGTGAAGTGGGGAACACAGGACCAGAGGGGCTTTATCTCTGATCCAAGAGCATCAATCAGGCTGCTGCACTTACCAGGTTCTCACAAATCACTGATGCAAAGAGCTTTGCCATGGTGGTGGTGGTGAGTGTGGACTATCATCTTTATCCAACCATGTGTCTTTAAAATAACTAGCTTCTTGAATGACAGTGTATTTCTAATATTAATTATGCTATTTACTGAAACCTTCAGTGTGGATTTTAATAAGGAAATGTGGTTTTCTCATGAATGCATGGATGCAAGAAAGAATGAATGAACAGGTGGCATGCAGGCTGTATTTTGTGTGCAGCTATGCCAGACTCAGTTGGTACTGAAGGCCAGAACTACCAACTTATCAAGGAGAAAGACAAAAAAAAAGTAATTAAAAGCGTTGCTTAGTGTAAGTACACATTTTATCCTGTAGCGCTGGTGTCACACATCTGGAGTCAGCACTTATTAAAATTCTAGACACACTCCGATGCTCCCATCAATTCCCAATGTTTACAAGCACAATTAGTAAGAATTGCTCTAACCAGAATTGTGCAAATACTCGTCACTCAAATTGTCGCTTTCAATCTGCTAGAATAGTAGCACATTTGCAGTGGGCGTTGCTTCTTACATGCTGAGAAAGGATAAGGGGCTGAGTTTGGTTAAAAAAAAATTGAAGACCATCTGAAGTGCCCCCTGAATTTGGGTCATGAACACCAATCCAAAGGCACAATGGAGGTGAAACGGTATCTTCTTGAATTCTCGAAATGAGCCTCAAAACATCGATGCCTCTGCTCATCCTGCAGACAGCTTTACCCCCTAGGTGGACTCTTACAAATTTGCCATCCATGACTTAGTCATCATCATCTTGGAAAAGAATTTTTATCTTCAGTTGATGCTTTGTCAAAATAAAGTAACAAGACCCTCTGCCAGGGCTCCTCTAGGACTACGAGAGTATGCTGGAAAAGCATCATGACTGCAGAAATTCAGTTTTAAACTTTTCAGAGAAATGTTTTGAACACACAGCCTTAGAAATTGAATAAAAATGACACATGAAATAAAGCAGTAGACTCCTCTGAATCTTTCAACCATTAGTGATGATCAGAAATAGAAAACACATAGATTGAAAAGCTGGAGTCATCCCAGAGGGTTCCTGTAATTTTAGCCCAATAATTGTCATAATCAATCCCCTTCATCTACAGAACCCTGCATGAGAAACTCGATGGGAATGGATTGCTTCATTACTGAATAGAAAGGTGGGGTTTATACAGTGTAAACCCAGAAGGATTTGCCAATTCACAAATTTGAGAAAACACAACCATAAGGTATGGCTGACTCCATGAAATTCGTGAAGTCAAGAACAGCAAACCTAGATAAATGCTTTCAATCCGTTCTGGAAGATGATAGAATTTCAATCCAATCAATCCAACACTGAAAGGTGGCCTGAGTACTTTTAAGACCACATGATTCACTCCACTACACACACAACCACCTCAGGACATGCATTAAAAAAAAAAAACACACACAGCAAATTACATGTCATCACATTTCAATGACATGGGGATCAGTATAGATGTATACTTAAATGTCAATATTGAATCTTAAAATACAAAGGATATGGTGCCTGTCGGTGGTCATGGGGAGACTTATTGGAACACACTGGTACATTCATGGGGGACGTGAGGGCTGAGTTCTTAGGATGTGGAATCCAGGAAGTGGGAGGCTCATAGTGGCTCTTGGCAATACTCTTTCCATAGTTTGAGTCAACCTGGGTGTGCTTGAGACAGCTTGGATGCAATTTAATCTGTGTGTTTTTCTGCTTGGTTTTAATTGGGTCTTTTAAAAACGATCACTTTATGAAAGAGTGAAACAATAGGGAACATAAGGGCCCAGGATGTGCCCACCAGCACCTTCCCTGGCCAGCAAACGGATGCCCTAAGGTGTGCCCTCTCACGGGGCCAGCGTCCCCCACTGTGTGGGGTCCAGGCCACTCCTGTGCTCTGGCTGGGCTGAATTTGATCATGCATTTTCTACCTGACAAGCCCGTACTGCATATCTAAGCAATGCTTGCCTGTGGGTGGGGAATGGGAGGTGCAGAGTTGACTAAGACCCGGTCACTGGCCTTCAGTAGTTCATATCCCAGTAGAGCGGGAGCCCTGTGAGTGGAGGGTGATAGGAGCAGAACTCCCCACAATCTCCTGTCTGGCCACTGTCTCCTCAGCACCACAGGTTTTCATGCGTGCACACACACAAATGCACACGCGCACACTCACACCACACACACATGGTCCAGCAGAAAAGCCTCGCAGGGCAGCAGTCACACCTGGAGGGAGCCTGGGCAAAGTGTGACCATCAACACAGGGCACTTGGGGGCTCTCTACTCACAGGGGCTGCCCTGTCCAGGTCACATGCTGGGGAGCCTCCATTTCCCGCTCAGGTCCATTTTTCACACTTTACCACCCACTGGAAGCCGGCCCGAGAAGGCTGAACTCTACAGATTGCAAGGAAAGCATCTGCTAGCTTTCCTTGCCTTCTGGCTTTCTGTAGGGTCAAGGCATTAGGAAGCACCGCAGTGGAGGCAGAACGCAGTTCAGAGAGAGAGAGTGAGCACTTATATCTGTTCCTCCCGCTCCCTCCCTGCCAGGATAAGCCTGACACTGATGATGTTCTTCTTCCCAAGGCCACGGCTCTCATGGGGGTTGGGGCTCTCTCCTCCAGCTGCATATCTTGGTTCTGAGGAACCACTCCCTCCTCTGGCGCCTTCTGTCCTAGAGGTGGTCTTGGTTCTGTTGTTGCCAGCCTCAGGTTGCCATCCTGGTTGGAGCCTTTAACCCTGCCCCTTTTCAATTCACTGATTGGTCTCCTGCCACGTACCGGCTGATGTACAGATGCTATGCCTATGATAAATCGAGATTCACACAGCACCCCAAATAGACCACTTAGAATAACAAGCGTAATGGGAAAAAGAGGCAAAGTCCATACCCGAAAGCCTGGTTTTCCAGGCAGACCATCTTCCCCTCTTTCTCCTGGTTCTCCCTGTAAGGAATACACAGCAAAGTTAACAGGAGACGGGGGCCATGCTTGGGTTAAACAGACAAAGTACTAGGCACAGGTTGGTAAGGAAGAGAACTACCCGCACTAGGGTGGTTTTGAACTCCTTCAACTCTGCGATTACCTAACCACAGTCATCAAACATAGTAGCTCATTCGGCCTCCTAGGTTCCATACTCAATAGCTGTAATTTTGATTTAGAAAAATATAATTGAGGAGAATTGGCACTCTCTCTTACTGAGAGATTTAGAAGAAGGAAGATGTTGCATAAGTGTTTCTAAGAATAAAAAAAAAGACTTGGTCAGCCATGATCCTTTGTCCCAAAAGATGGGAAAGAAAAAAATGCACAATATTTACATTCAATGCCTAGAAAACTAAATTAAATCCATACTTATTCTGTATTTTGCCATGAAGAAGTTGACCTTCTAAGTTTGCTTATTGAAAATGACAACATATTTTCCCATAATATTCAACAGCTGCCTTTCCAAGTTGCCTTTCAAGGACTGTTGAGGTGCTTACTTGAGTCTGGGTGTGCTCACCAGGAAAGAAGAGTTCATTTGTTCATTTGTTAAAATACTGGTATGGTTGTACGATAATTCATTTAAAGTATTAAGCCTGTATTTGCTCCCCAGTTTTATGCTATTTAACCTTTGGCTCTTATCCTAATAATTCTACCATAAAAAGCCCCGCCAGAACATTGTGAAAATCTAAATCTCTTATTATATTAGTAAGAGTATTTTGAAGTTTTCCTCCTTGAAAATAAAATTAAATAAATAAATGAACATATTTCTAACAGATCAAATATTTTTTGAGACAGCGTCTCACTCTGTTGCCCAGGCTATAGTGCAATGGCACAATCACAGCTCACTGCAGCCTCACATTCCTGGACTCAAGCAATCCTCCCACCTTGGCCTCCCAAGTGAATGGGAATACAGGTGCCCACCCCACGCCCGGCTAATTCCCACCAAAATGCTGAGATTACAGCTGTGAGCCACTGTGCCTGGCTAAATGTTAAAGCCTAGGGCTTCCAAATCCTTCCGCAGTTATCTGAGAAGAAATAAGGAGCTTTCCCCCATCTGACCCCATAAATCTAAACATTTCAACTGAGTCCCGATCGAAGACCCAGGCAACCGACTTGTTTTAGAATTCACCAACAAACAAGAATCTCTTTAGTTTCTGTGTTTTGGGTTCCCAAACCGGTGCCAATCGCATCAGTGACCAACCTTGGTTCCTGGTGGGCCTGGTGGTCCATTCGGCCCATCCTTTCCGGGGTGTCCCTGGGCCAAGAGGGGGAAACATAAAATAAAAAGGAAAGACGTATTTAGGAAAGGCTTACATTAAGTCGTTTCAAACCAGGAGCTGTTTGTGCAGCCAGAATTCAGGAGGCTTGGGCCTCTGCTCTTTGATCAGCAGGGCCCTGTCTCCAGAGCCACTGTTGTCTCTGTCTGACCATGTTTCCCTTTGTTATTACTGAAGCAAATATCACCCTCTGGGCAATGTCTGATTTTCAGTACACTGGCCATGCATGGAGGGTGGGGGCGTGGGAGGACACCTGCCAAATCTTGCTCTGATGGCTCCATTTCTACCCTCAGCTTCCAAGAGGCCCTGGGGACAACAATGTCCACACTGCTCCTCCTCTCTCCTCTCCAGAATCTCTTTGCCATCTTGTATCTTCCTTCCCACGGCTATCCTCCATTCCTCTTATCCTTCAAAAAAGCAAGACTTCAATCTGTTGGCATAGGTTGGCATTACTGCCTGCTATTTCTAATGCCAGCACTGCGGAGCTCCATGTTATATTTTCCAACACCAGGAGTTTCCTACTACCATCAGGATGTGGCAGGCCAGGTGTTACCGCAGCTGTTTGCAGGTGAAGAGACGAAGGCTCTGCAGGCTAAGTGACTTGCTCAAGGCCACAGGGCTGGTGATAGGGACCCACAAGGTTTAACTGACTCCGCCTCTGGGCTACTTCCACTACACCAGAGACACTTCATCTTCTCCTTTCCCTCTGTGTCTTAAATGATGTCAGGTCACACGGGGGCGGGGCCTGTCGGGGTGTAGGGGGGTTGTGCGGGGGGAGGGAGAGCATCAGGAAGAATAGCTAACACATGCTGGGCTTAATACCCAGGTAATGGGTTGATCTATGCAGCAAACCACTGTGGCACATGTTTACCTATGTAGCAAGCTTGCATATCCTGCACATGTACCCTGGAACTTAAAAGTTGAAGGAAAAAAAAATGTGTCAGGCACACACACCCTTCCCCGTGACTGACGTTAGGGATCTCTCCCGTGCTATTGCTTTCACAGCTATTAGTGCTATTCAAAAGTGAATGTTTTTCATAACTCTGGTGATTCTTCCACCCATAGAACCTGCTGCCACCCAATTTGACTCATCTCTCCCTGTGCCTCCAGCTTGGACTGGCGACTAATGAAGCCCTACCTGCACAGAGCAGGTGTCCTGGAAGCCAAGGCTTTAGGAAGGCAGAAGGAAGGGCTTTTGGGGGGATTAAGGCTGCCTGAGTCAATGAAAGCAGAATCTTGACCAGGAGCAAATGCTAAGGCCGGAAGCTGTGCTTCAAGCCTTCTGTAGCTACAGCCACATCTTGACAGATGAGAAATGCTCACAGTGCCTTCCTTCCTCTAACACGCTCCCCTCCTCTGAACGTTCACACTGATCTGCATACTTTCTGATGAGCCCTTTGGATTGCATGAGACTGCTCATGTATGTGAGCTTTCAGATGATCCTGTCACTCATGGAAAACGCTTATTGGTGACATTGCAGTTGACTGTGTGTTTAGAAATGTTTGCCGTTGATGGTGGCATTCACCCAGTGTTCCTCCCACACGCGACCGGATCACCTGAGTGCCCAGCACGGCACTGAATTCATGTCCAGTACCCTTTGGCATGCTGCACTGGGGCTCAACAGAGCTGGGGAGGATGCTGGTGTTACCGCAATCACAGGGCGCCTGGGCACCTTGATCCACATTCACCCGTGGATCTGTGCTCCATGGAGAAGTGGGAACTGCCCCGTGTGCCGCCCGATCCACTTCACCTCCGCCTCGCCCCTCCTCCAGCATCGGGATCCTCCCGGCGGGGCCCTTCCCCATCCGGGCTCCATGGGGAAGAACTAGCTGTAAGGAAATCCCTTTAAGGGGGCCCAGGGGCCTCCCTGAGGGTAGATCATGCATCTACCCAGGTCCCAGCCCACGTCATCCATCATCCCGCCCTGAAAAGCTACAGGCCAACTTTAACTGTGCCTCTCCTATCTGGGGAGACATTAATGTCTTCTAAGCTCCACCTGCCCCCTGAGAGCACTAGGGTCTCTCAGTTTGCAAGGGAGAAAACATGATCAGGATTGTAATGGGAAAGGCTGCCACACGGCTCCCCACCCACTGCTTCTGGCCCTCTGGGAATTCCTCAAGGACAAGTGGTCACGCCTTCAGCAGCAAAGGACCCTTGAATGTGTCTTTTGGTGAAAAGAGAAAGGGCAGTGGCCTGGGGACGGTGGTCCTAATCTGCACGCTGGCCAGGGCACACAGGAAGCCTTGCCAGCAGACAGGGCACTAGCAAGAGTGAGCCACCACAGAAGGAAGACCCAGGCTGAGCTTCAGGGCTGCAGGCCTTGCTGGCCAAGGAGTCCTCAGCTCTAGGAAAGTGGCCCTGGGCCAGCTGCAAGGGCTCAGCGCTCCCCTCAGAGCAATGGGGAGAGGGAGGAGGGGAGCAGGAAGATGTTTCTGGACACTCACCGCGGGCCCAGGAGGCCCAGGCTTTCCCGGGAAGCCGATCTCTCCAGGCAAACCCTGAAAGGGGACCACATGGACATGTTAGCCTGGCCTGTTCAGAGATCAGATCATTGACTCAACCTCTTTCCTGGCATGGGACCAGGCCTCTGGGTCTGAAGAGGGCACCCCGGGGCCTCTACTGTCCTCGGTCGTCTGCTGTGAAATGCGGAGTTGTTGTACCTCTGAAGTTGACACATCCACAGCGTGTGTGGCCTGCAGTCGGGGCAGGCTTCCTATCCACTGCCCCCTGCCGGGACAGATGGAGCTGCCTCCCTCTGCTGATGGCAGGCCCTGCCCCACTCAGTGGGTGGGTGTGGATTCTCCCCACTCCCCCACGCCCACTTTCAGGACACTTTTTCAGCAGCCCCAAAAGATGGGAGGGGAAATGTTAGCAAATGCTTGCCTGGGTCCTCTGTTTTGCCTCAAAGCCAAATCGCAAACTACAAAAAGACACCCGAATGGGCAACCCCGGTCTAACGTGCCTTCTGCGCGCCGGACTCTGGAGGCAGCCGCCAAAGTGCCACATTAGCTCCAGTGATACTCTGACCCAAGGGTTTCGAAGGTCTGAGAGTCCAGAGGCTGGGGGTTCTACGTATCGGGGTCCTTCTGTGTGTGTTTTTGCACTGGACTTGGGTGGATAAAAGACAAGAGGCCATTCACAAAGATGTCCCCAGGTCCCACAGGCCAGGAAATCACCATCTAAGTGCCCTTGTAGAAAATCAAAGCCAGTCTTACCGGAGAACCTCCCGGTCCAGGGGGGCCTGGGACACCAGGTGGTCCTGGAGGGCCCTGTAGAGAAAGAGCATTGGGTGGGTGACAGATGAGCCCAGGCGAGCCTCCTAGGGACAGTGGGCATTTGAACAAGGCAAAGGGAAGGGGACAGGAGGATGAGGTGAGATTTTAACTTTATTTATAATGCCTGACTTTTCAAACAAAAATAAACAAAAGCAAAAGGAAAAGATTTGAACCAAAATTTGCAAAACACTAACATTTCATATTTGGGTGATCGGTATACCATCGCCTGTAATATTATCTATTCTGCTATATATTTAAAATGTTTGGACATTTAATGTAAATACATATGTGTGTGCATATGTGCAGACACACACACACACAGTCTGACCCATGCGTAAAGGTCTTCCAGAAGACTGCTTCTCAATCATGAGTCATAGAGCAGAGCTGGCGTCAGGGTCAGGATTGCCAGGGGTGTGTAAAGGGATCTCACGCCCAGGCCTTCTGGTTCTGTAGGTCTGGGGTGAGTGTGTCTCGCATCTGTACTTCTAAAGGTTCCTCCGTGCTTCTAGAGATCAGTCCTCACAGCCACTTGACATATGTAGATTCATGTGCTATTTAAGTCATTCATGGCCTACACTTAAACTTTGGGGCATCTTCAAGGGTCAGGAACAGAAGCAGGTACTGTTAGCAAACAAAAATGTAAGACCTGTTTCCAAGCTCCTCTCTTGGTTGAGGGGGAGGGCTAGGGAGGGGAGAAACATGTAGACAAATAATTATGGTAGAAAAGGGCTGGGCATGGTGGCTCACAAATGTAATCCCAGCACTTTGGAAGGCTGAGGCGGGAGGATCACTGGAGGCCAGGATTTTGAGACTACGCTGGGTAAAACAGCAAGACCCAATCTCTCTAGAAATAAAAAATAAAAATTAACTGGTCGTAGGGGCTCTCGCCTATAGTCTCAGCTACTCAGGAGGCTGTGGCAAGAGGACTGTTTGAGGCTGGGAGTTTGAGGCTGCAGTGAGCTGTGATTGTGCCGTTGCACTCTGGCCTGGGTGCAGAGCAATACCCTGTATAAAAAAATTAAAAAATAATAAAAAAAGATGAATTGTTCAACTAAACCTATGAGCACAGATCCAGGTCCAGGGGGGCCTGGGACACCAGATCGTTCTTGCACCTGGGAGCGACGCTATGCACCCGGAGGGATGAAGGCAAGCGGGCAGAGAAGGCATCTGAGTACTGAAGAAAGCCCGAGAAATAAACAACAGGTCAGGCAGACAAGGCAGGTGGGCTGCATTCATAAAAGCCGGCTGCTGTTGAAGGTATTGCGTTTTGAATGACAGCCAACAGTTCCATATGAAGACAGCGTGGGCCTGCACAGGGCAGATGGAGGCTGAGCCAAGACCTCAGAGGCCACGGGCTGTCAGAGTGAGGAGGAGCGACTTTGCCGCGAAGGTCTTGGAATAACTGAAGAAGCACAAGAAGACATGAATGGTCACATGTGTGCCCAGGAAAGCAGCCTGCAGTCTGGGGAGAGTGGAGGGAGGAAGAGTGGATGTGGGGTTATAAGCAGGGGCCAGCTGGAATCACACAACACCAGGGCTGGGAGGGAGAGTGGATGTGGCGTGCTGCATATAGCCAGGTTCCTGACAGTCCTCATGCAGGGACTGCTCATTTTAGAACAGTCAGTGACCCCACAGCTGACCCACCTTCAGTGGCTCTGCTTTTCTAAAGGGGAGTGCTCTTCCGAGCGAGTTCACCACGCCCTCCTCCCTCAGCTCCAGCACCACAGACTACTGCTCCACACAGCTTCCAGAAGGTGCAGATGACTCTTCTAGCTTAGGTTTCTCTCTGGATACCCCCTCCCCTCCTCCCACACCTCCCTTCTGAGCCATCTCCACCTTTCTGAGATGGTCTCCAATTCCCCAGTGGAATTAAACTCTCCCTGCTCCATGCTCAAGACCAACTTAACTGTGCTGATCTGACCCACAGACCCTCGAGGGCAGGACATTCTTGTTCCCTCTGCACCTCACACAGGGATTATCCCAGGGTGTAGCATCCAGCAGGCGCTCAGTAAATGCTTGAGGAAGTCTGAATTGAGCCAGACGCCGAGACTAGCTTTGCATTCAAAAAGAACAACACTGTATGGCCACTAGAGGGCGAGAAATACCAAAAAATGGCAGAGGTGGCCGCAACGGTGAACTGTTCCCCTTCCTTCCTCTGGGGGCACCCGTGAGTCAAAAAAAAAAAGTCATAGACCGGGACCATTTACTGAACAGGATTTGGGGACACCTGGACCTAGTTTTCTCGACAGCTCGCTCCGTCCTGGCAAGTCTTAGGGGTAGCATCTTCCCTCATGGGAGACAGCTGTTCACAGCTGGAGCGATAGAAGGGCCAAGCAGGGCTGCAGCGTGCCCTGGGCAGGTTCCAACCTGGGTCCTCCCTAATGGACAAGGGCTGCTGGAAGGCCTTACTATCTCCACAGGCTGCTCCAGTTTGGCCTCCCTCACCTCTCTCAGCGAAGCAAGAGCCCTGCAGTGACACAGCTCCCACACACTCCAGAGGCACATTCCAGGCAATCTTTTTTTTTTTTTTTTTTTTGAGATAGGGTCTTGCTCTGTTGCCCAGGCTGGAGTGCAGTGGTGCAATCATAGCTCACTACAGCCTCCAATTCCTGGGCTCAAGTGATCGTCTTGCCTCAGCCTCCTGAGTAGCTGAGTCTACAGGCATGTGCTACCATGCCTGTTTAATTTTATGATTTTTTTGTAGAAACAGGGTCTTGCTATATTGCACAGGCTGATCTTGAGCTCCTGGGCTCAAGCAATCCTCTGCCTCAGCCTCCCAAAGTGCTAGGCTTATGAGGGTGACAGGTGATCTAATTTTACCTCAACATGGTCTTTGAAGGCCTCACAGCACCCCAAGCCCACAGAGCATATCCGAGGGCCCTTCCCAACCATACAGGAGTCTCTTTGTTAGCAGTTTGAATGAGCAATTCAGTTCTCTTCCCTCCTTACATGTCTAAGGATGCGGATGGCCTCTGGAGTGTTCTATGCTTTTTCAAAATGGTGAGCCCAGGAAGCCGACCCCTCGCTCTGGCCCTGCTTGCCTTCCTCCTTTGCCCCTTGCAAACACCCTTGGCCTACTGCTGCTTGCTAGTTTTGGAGTCTCACAGCATGTTACAGGTGATGGCTCTTTAGTGGTCTCCTAGTGGAAATTAAACCTTGTCTGACAATGAGGAAAACTGAGGCCCAGAGAGGCCCACTGAGGCCCACTTTAGGTCACACAGCTATCATCTCTGGCTGCTGAAGACACACCTGAGGGCCTGTCCCAAATGCAGGCACACAACTCTTGTTTAGGTTCAGAGGCAGCAGGTCAGGGACAGGCCCCAAGGGTCAGTGACTTTTGAGACACCAGGTAATTCTGGTGAGCTGCCAGGCTTGGGCATACCTCGTCTAGGCCAGCTCCGTATTCCACCATCACCACCACTAGCACTGCTAATGAACCTGTGAGCATAACATCCCAGGAAGAAACACAACCCAGGAGACAGGAAAAACCAGAAAGGCAGGGCAAGGGGCACGGCCACCTCCATTCAGCGTGGGCTCCACCTGTGCTTCATCCACCAGCTCATTCCACCTCCACTGGCCATGGGAGGCTGGGCTTTTTCATTAAATTTACAGAAGAGGAAAATGAACTGATATTAGATAAAGCTCCTATGTGGATACAGCACCCTGATCCCTTCGCTCCTCCCGAGCCCAGTACCCCAGACTCACAAACTGTCTACACAGTTCCCACTCAAGGACACGGGTCTCACCCTGCTGTTATAGCCCCTTTCTACCCTTTAACACAATGTGATCTCCTAAAAGACTCTCTGCATGTTAAGGGAGACTAGAACTTAGGGCTTTAAATACGGGTTTGAAGATCTCAAAGTCTATCTTCCTGGCAAGACCACAGCACCTGGTTCCATGCTATGCACACAGTAGAGGTTGAGTCCCTGCCTGCTTGTTTGATGCTGTACACTTAGGAATGAGAGCGAAAGCCTACCCAGTCATTTAACCTAGCAACTGCGGTAGCCATTTACAGAGAGAGAGAAGCTGGAAGCAGCTGGAAGCAACTGTCTGAAAGTCTGGAAACCTCTTCCAGGGGGGATCACAAAAAGGGTGAGGTGATTTGCTTCCAGCCTCTTTTCCAATTTACAGGGGACCTGCTCACAAGTCCAAGTGGGAAATGCTGGGTGCGGTGGCAGGGGGGAACAGCCCTCGGGCTGCAGCTGCAGCCAGCCTGCCCCGGACCCTGGTCTCTTGCTTGTGCTCTGCCTTCAGATGGCCACAGAAAGGCACCCAGTGGGGGCAGAAACTCTAAACAGAGCAGCCGCCTCGCCTTGAGGGTTACATTCAGCCTTGTCCTGATTACCACAGGTCCTGCTGCTGGGACTTCAGCTCCGGCATAACTCACTTTGTTTCTGACACAGCCTCAAGCCAGCCATGGGGAGGGCTGGCAAGGGAGGGGCGGGTGGGCAAGAGCATCCTGGGAGGACCTGGACATGAGGGCCTTTCAGCCCACGGCTGGGATAGCTATTTCTACTTTGGCACTCCCCCAAAACGAAGGGAGAAAACTTAATTTCCTAAAGCACTGACTATATGCCTCGCATCCTACAAGGACTTTGTCCATATTACCACAAGGCCCCTGGACAGTATTTGTCTCCCTGCCCATGAGCAGGTCCCTGCACTCAGGATCTGGGAAGATCCACACCTTGGATGGAAGAGGGTATCAACAGGTGACGGGGTGTGGGTGATGCCTTTAAAGGGAGAGGGGCAGTGGGCAGGCACAGCTTGGATCCTGAAAGCCAAGGACCTGCATTATCCTGGAGCTCCTGGAAGAAGTTATCCTTGGAGACCCAGTATGGCGGTGGGCAGGACTCCTTCCCCCAGCCAGCGCCTACTATGTACCACCGTGTTCTCTCTGGGGTCTTAAGACAACTCAGCCCTCCACTCCAGAAAATTACAACCTAGTAAGACACATAAAACACAGGCCTCCGGTGTCCCAGGAAAAGCATCAGAGGGCTCGGGATCGAAGGCACGGTTATATTTTGAGCAGCTGTGTGACTTACGGCAAGGGATTTGGTTTCTAAAAATATATAGTAGGTACAAAAATACTTTCTTTGCAGAATTGTTTGGTATAAAAACCATGGCTTCCGGCATATAGCAGAATTCATGAGATACCTATTGAACAGAATGAAAACAGAGAGACAAAAGAGGTGCTTGAAGGCCACGGAGCTCAGAGGAAGGCATGGTGGAGAAATCAGGAGCATCTCGAAAAGTGGGGTGAGCTTGGTGTGGAAGGGCTAAGTAGGGCCTGAACAGAGGGGAGTGGAATAGGAGAGGAAGGAAGCCACAGGAGGATGGAGCAGCTGAGCCATGGCTAGATGGGAGGGGGAGGGGAGGAAGAAACCACACCTGGGGCAAGAAAGACAAGGCTTTGTCTTCCAGGGAGCACAAAAATAATAGAGGTGGCGTCAAAGAGTGACACAAAAAGACTTATGCTTAGAAAGACACACTTCTAGGCTGGGCATGGCTCACACCTATAATCCCAGCACTTTGGGAGGCCGAGGAGGGCAGATCACCTGAGGTTGGGAGTTCGAGACCAGTCTGGCCAACATGGAGAAACCCCATCTCTACTAAAAATACGAAATGAGCTGGGCATGGTGGAGCATGCCTGTAATCCTAGCTACTCAGGAGGCTGAGGCAGGAGAATCGCTTGAACCTGAGAGGTGGAGGTTGCGGTGATCCAAGATCACACCATTGCACTGCAGCCTGGGCAACAAGAGCAAAACTCCATCTCAAAAAAACATAAAAAACAAGGACACATTTCTAGTGTCCTTAGCAGTCAATGGTAGGAGGAAATCTTGCAAAATGAGAGACCACGAGACAGTCAAACATGAGAGCAGGCAGAAGGCAGCCAGTGCCGGCACTGGAGGAAGGTGATGCGGGGAGGGATGCGGACAGACCAGGGGCAGATCTGAGCCAGACCTCAGTGGTGACGTAGTGACCAGCTGGATTGGGACTGGGACATAACCTAAGATACTCAAAAGGGGAAGGCCTTTAAATGGAATGATTCTGCAGGGGAATGGGCAGGTGTGTGGGGCTGCCGTGGGGGATGATAGATTCAGTTTTCATCTATTTGGTGTGTTTAGTTAAAAAGTCTGCAAGGCCTGAGAGAGAGAGAGAGAGAGAGAGAGATTGAGAGAGAGAGAGATTTCCAGGGGTAACTGTGAACGTAAACAGAGTACTGGTCTACCCGTGTTTCTGTTGGCTGAGGGATCCCAGAAAGCCCTTGCATTTTCCAGATAAGAGAACACTCTGTAACAGAGGCTCAACATCATCTCAGCTTTCTTGGATGACATAATGGCACTTCAGCATCTTGCATGGCCTTGGGGGACCTTACCGTGAGGCTCGATAACTACTGTTGAGTTTAGACCAATCTTCTTTGGCCTTCTGATTAAGCAGTACCCTCATTTTATGTCCTTTTTTCTCCTGGAAATCAAGTTGACAACACCTCAAACAGAACAGCCATTTGAATTACCTCCCTGGTAAGTTTCCCAATGAAACCAGAAGACTAATTGCAAAATCATAGGAGAACTCATTATGAGTACACTGAACTCATTCTCTATCTTTTTCTGCATATACTTGAATGGCATTTGGGTTTTCAAGGACTAGAAAGCCCCTTTCCTTTCCTCTCCTCCACTTCCTCCCACCAAACAAACTTCTGGAAAGCCAAAGATTCTACACATTATTGTCCTTTTATAGATGAGGATATCAGAGTTTCCAGACTTTCAAGAAAGAATGGGACTCAGGAAGGCCGAGAATAAAACGCAAGAAGTGACACTGTCCAGAACACTCGCAGATGCTGCAGGCAAGTCACTCTTCCCCTGTGGGCCGGGGAACAGATAGGTAGAAATTTATGTAAGAAAAATCTAGGACTTTGGTTGAGGATGGCCTAGGTCAAATCCCACGTGACCTCATACTACATCAATGGACTTGGACAATGGACTTCACCTCTCAGAGCCTTCCTTCCAGCTGCCATAAAATGGTTGGAGGTCCCTTCCTCAAATCACTATGTGTGGATTAACGAAGTGTGAACTAGCCCAGAACACGGAGGACATCACAAATGTTACTTTTCTTTCTTCTCATATAACTGTTAACAAAATAAACAACCAAATCATCTAATTATCAATGAGTAACAAATTAGTCAATAGACATAAATGTTAACAACAAAATATGACTGTTTTCATTATTAGTAATGAAAACAAGTAATTAACCACTTATTAATTAACCAATCACTCCGATTATTAATGAAACAACACTTGATCCCTCTAATACTACAGTGACTATTTAATATGATTAGTAGTTACAACGATGATGCATGAATGACCAATTAACCTAATTATCATTAATAAATAATAATGATTCCTAATAACCACCTAATTCCAATTGGATTTATAAAGTTAGATGGAATTTGAAGATGCATGAAAATTACTTGCATAAATTAGCATGACAATCAAATTTCTTCGTGACTTGGACATGTTTATTTTGGGGGGAAGCTATCCTCCTCTGAGATGGTAGATCCCTGTGGCACTAACCCTATGATCTCCCACTTCAAGGGGTTTCTGCACAGAGGCCCAGGCCCACAGCCCCCCCAGCCTCTTCTCAGGTCAAGGCCTCCCCTGCCTGCATTTCCACCAATTCAATGAACTTCGTCCTGAGCACAGCACCAAGCTGCACTGCCTGTGCATAAACACTTGGCCAGCCCAGACACCAGATTTCCAATTTTCCTAAAAGGCTGCCAGGACACAGGAGTCACCACATAGGACATCATGGATATGTAGATTTATTGTAAAATTTTCTAGCAGGTGGAATATTTCATTTTGAAAGAAAGGCATGAAAAGCATCTTATAGGATCCCAGCCACCCCGGGGCTTTGCACACTCTGAGATGGCAGTGCTGGCTCTTCCCATAATGCCAAGCTAATTAAACTCTCTGAGCTTGGTTTCTCTAGATTTGAAATGAGGGTAAGCAAATTTTGCTCACAGGCAGTTATAAAGAATAGACACGATTATGTATGAAAGCTAAAGAGAATGCTTGGCAACAGCAGAAAGCAAACACACATGTTTCCCTTTACTTCTCCCCGCTGCTCTTTCAGGGACAGGCTGCCATGGGATCAACCTCAGTTTTCCAGGTCAGTGTCAAGATCCTGCTCTGGGCCTCCACAGAGCCCTGACTTCCTCTCCAAAGTTCAGCTCAGTGGATTCTCCTTCCAGATTAATCCTGTGCTTTTGTTTGATGATGCTTTGACATCTTGAGGCTTTGTGGATGTAGGGAGGGCCTTCCCCTTCCAGGATTAGCTAATTCCTAGAGATCGCAAAGGACTTACTTGAGAGTAGGACTCTGATACGCAAACTAGCCCATCCCTAGTCCACCTTCTTCAATCAGGCTCCTGTGGTCTGGGACAGAACACTAACTCTCTGCCCTAAATTTCCCCTGGATCAGGTACTAGACCGTGAGAAACCACCCATACAGCTTGGAGCCTGCAGAAATTATTCAAACTGTCCAATCCTAAGCCTGCTCAGCAACTGACCTTGCCTCACCCTTGCCCAGTAGAGGCTCCTGCCCAAGTTTGCCTTTCACTTGTTCTGCCTCCAAACTGCCTCTGTTGCTCCCCGACAGCTCTGCAGGAAACGGACACTCCCTTCCATTGAAACCGTAAGGAGCAAACCATCTCCAATGACAGTCATCTCCTGATCTGTGGGCCTCCCCTTGCCTGAATAAATACAAGATTTAGGATTCAGATGAAAACACCGTCTCTATCTGTGTCTCTTTCTGGCCCATTAATGTATGAATCCTCATGGCATAGACAGCAGTTACTTAGATTTTACATCCCCAGAGCTGAATTTGGTACCCAGTGTGAACTTAATAAAAACCTATTGAATGAATAAATCCATGAATGAGAAGCAAATGCATGATGGTAAGCAGGAAAAAAACAGAGGCAAGGCCCAGGCAAGGTAGACACATGGATATGTCAGGAAGAGTGAATCAGAGGAAATGACTGAGATGCATTGAAACCCGGGCTCTTGCTATGGAGAAACAGGAACGCTTTTATACTGTTGGTGGGAGTGTAAATTAGTTCAACTATTGTGGAAGACAGTGTGGCGATTCCTCAAGGATCTAGAACCAGAAATGCCATTTGATCCAGCAATCCCATTACTGGGTATATACCCAAAGGATTATAAATCATTCTATAAAGACACATGCACACGTATGTTTACTGCAGCACTGTTCACAATAGCCAAGACTTGGAACCAACCCAAATGCCCATCAATGACAGACTGGATAAAGAAAATGTGGCACATATACACCATGGAATACTATGCAGCCATAAAAAAGATGAGTTCATGTCCTTTGTGGGGACATGGATGAATCTGGAAACCATCATTCTCAGCAAACTAACACAGGAACAGAAAACCAAACACCACATGTTCTCACTCATCAGTGGGAGTTGAACAATGAGAACATGTGGACAGGGAGGGGAACATCATACACCGGGGCCTGTCAGTGGGTAGGGGGAAAGGGGAGGGAGAGCATTAGGACAAATACCTAATGCATGTGGGACTTAAAACCTAGATGACGGATTGATAGGTACAACAAATCAACATGGCACATGCATGCCTATGTAACAATACTGCACGTTCTGCACATGTATCCCAGAACTTAAAGTAAAATAAATTAAACTTTAAAAAAAAGAAACCTGGCCCCTTAGCATAAGAGTGGCTGACCTGAACACAGCTTTGATTCCATCAGGCAGTGGCCCCATCCAGGCCACCAGGTGGTGCATACTGCAAATGCTATATTGCCTGGTTCTTAACCACTGAGATCCCTGAACACATTAGAGTGCACAATTACAGGGTGCAACTCCCTGCCATGAAAAGCCTGGTAATGTTTATATCTATAGCACACAGCTCAATGTCTGGCATTCAGTAAAGATTTACTGAATGAAAATGACTTCAAAGTTAAAAATGAAAGAATGAAATCTCTCTTCCCAGATAACAAACAAAGAGTTGTAAGGGGAAAAATTATAGCTTAAAATAATTTGATAGACCTGCATTGATGGTGATTTTAAAATATACAAGGTTGACTCACTATGAAGCAAGGTAATAAAACATAAGGCAAAACCCACTCTGTTTTTCATTATTAATAGCAAAATGCCACAGTGAATGTGAAATCTTTAGAACATGGTGAATTATGATGGATCATATATTCCTATTCCCTGCTGCATCCTGACCCGAATGAAGGGTGCAGAAATGAAGTCTCAGATTGCATCCAAGGTGCCATCTTTCACTAGAAGGCTTTCATGTCAGCCAGCAGGAAAAACTGGCTTCTGAAGTGCAGTGAGCAGTGTTTTCCGGATGACTGCCTCCCTGCCAACGCCGACGGACAGTGTGACTGCCACCTCAGGGGGTCTGGTGTGGGGGCGGGGGGGGGCCGTCCAGTCCCAGGTGGTGCTGAAGCCAGCTGCTTTACCACGGCTCTGGGAGGACAAAGCAGAAGAGTCCAGCAGTGACTCGTGCTTACCTACTTGGTGCCAAAGAGGCCAGGAGAACAGGGACAGCCATGTCTGTCTACCCCGTGTGCACTATGCCTCGGGACCTCGTTATCACCTCTCACAGTCACTGCTCTTTCTCAACCTTCGGATGTGCCCTCCTTTTTTGTGGTGAGAGCTGAGCCTGGGTCTCTGCCATTCCCTCTGTGCCTTCTGCTTGCTGGTCCTGCTTCAGCATGAACTTACTGATGACAGGGGAGGCCCAGACTGGGGGATAGGAGTGAAGATTCGGTGGGTGGGGGGGGGGGGTCAAAGAAAGGATGAAGGGAGTTCTTTACACTGCAAAGGCCAGGCATAGAGCTTCAGGGGCTTGCCCTGTTTTGTCCACACTGTGGTACCCTGTGGGGAATGCATGGTGATACTGCATTTGCAAATAAGGAAGACTAAGAGAGTTGGGCCTCGGTCATGTAGGGAGGAAGGGATATGGATTTGAAGCCAGGTGTCTGCCTAGCAGAGGGTGGCCCTGAGTGAAGCCCTCTGCACCTGGTGCCTCACCCCTCATCTATGACATGGGGACAAGGACCCTGAGGGTACCTGTCTAGATGGGTGGTTGTCAGGATCCACAAGGCCATCACTAGGATGGCACAGCTGGACCTGTGGGAGCAGGGCCAAGTATGGCCCGTGGGAGTTGGGCCAAGTATGAGGACAGAGGAAGCCACACCAGAACTGAGTCCTAAGAGACCGAGAGAAGCTGGAGGAAGGAGGAGGAGGCAGAGAATCCAGGGAGCTAGGACAGCACCTGCCTAGGAACAGAGGCCTCTGTGACTGGGGCCCTAACCCCATCATTTTACAGATGGGGAAACTGAGGCCTGAGCAGGGGAAGGACTTGGCCAATGTCCCAGTGTTTTGAAGGACAGACTGAGACCCAAACCAGGCCTCTTAGCTCCCATGACAGTGGCCGCCCTTTTGGTTTTCCGGCGTCTGTGGCTGAAGGGGGCTGTAAGCTCCCGTTACAGCTCTCACTGGGTTCATCTTCCTATCCCTGCTGCTGGGTGCCCTGTGCTCCAGCGGCACCACATGCTGCCCGATTCCTGCCCAGTGCTGTGCTGTGGTACACCAGGTCCCTGCAGAGCTGTGACCCAGGGAAGGTCCTCCCTTCTCTCGCCCCTGCCTGGCTGGCAGTGCCTTGTCTGCCAAGGGGAGACAAGCCTCCTCGTGGCTGATTTCCCCACCACCTCATCCTGGGGTTCCCCCCTCGCCTCCCAGCACTTCCCTTTCTCCTAGAACTGCTCATCACTTTTGTCACCCCTGTCTGCCTCCTCCAGATGGCAATTCCTTCAGGATAGCCAACAATGGTCATTCAGCTCCCACACAGGACAGCGGAGGAGGAGGGAGGCAGGTCACATGACCCACTGGCCGTTCTTTTTAATAGTTTGATGAGGTGGCCAGCAGGATTCTGACTGCCCACCTGAGTGCTCCTGTCTTTTCTCTTAGCATTTTCTCTTAGCATTCTCTTAGCATTTCCATAGCATTGCTATGGAAGAGAATGTAAAAGGTAGTTACCTGCGGCCCCAGCGATCCAGGGATTCCAGGTGGTCCCACATCACCTTTCTTCCCCTGAGTGTAAAAGAAGAAGCTAAAATTAACAAGCAGGCAATCATCAACCAGAGCTGGTTTAACAATGAGTCTCGGTGGACATTTGGGTCTTTATTATTCTCAACCTCCCGGATTAACATTTGTCCCTCAGGAGCGCCCCACAGAGGAGCAATGTGGAATCGGAAAATGGACTCAGGCTTTTTCCGAGTTCAAGAGTAAGGCTCTGGGTTCCAGCTCTGTACTTAAATGTGTTTGGTAACACACGGCCCCGTATTCAAAACGTACCGAAAGATATACCCGAGAAAAGCCTCCTTTTAATCCCAGTCTCAGCCACTCAGTTCCTTTCCTTGGAAACAACTAATCTTACCAGATGTCGGTTAATTCTCCCAGAGAGATTTTATGTATCCGTAAGCCTTACACACACACACACACACGCACACACAAACACACATACTCCCCCGTCCCCCTTTTCTCCACAGACTTCAGCATGCCATTCAATCTGTTAAACTTTGCTTCTTTATTTCCATTTAATGTATGTAAGCCACATCCCATATCACATGGAGAGTTGCTGGTATCCTTTATACAGGTGCATGGTTTTCCCCGTGCAAATGAGGCATGATGCACTGAAACAACCCTCTCCTCGTGGCCAGGGAGGTTACCGAGGGCATTTCTGCTCTTCTGCTGTGGGAATCCACACTTCAGTGCATATATGTTCAGTATCCAGTAAGGTGATGTTGTGGGGCCCTTAAATAGGGGTGTGGGCCATCTCCTTAAATAGGGGTAAGGTGTGTGTTGGTTAGTTTACACAATGTGGTAATGGCATATATTGTATAACAGAGGTTATCTGAAGGACAGAATACAGCCCTTTTTGGCGTTGTCCTGGTGGATTTTTGATTAAATGAAAGCATTGCAATCGGAAATTGAAAGTAAAATAAGACCTTGATAAGATCTACCTTTTTTGTGTGTGCCTATTTCATGGCAAACTCTCTTTCTAGTTCTTCCCACATGGTCCTTTCTTAATTTACTCTGCAAGAGGATCCCGGAATGCCCATGTTTTCATCCCATTGATGAGTGTGCAAATCGAGGCTCAGAGCTCATGTCTCTGTCGTTGCACAGCTAGTAAGGGGCAGAGTTCAGACCACACCCAGTTCTATGCAGACTAATAAGTTCTAGGCACACTAATAAGGCCTTTTTTTTTTTTTTTTTTTTTTTGAGACAGAGTCTCACTCTGTTGAACAGGCTGGAGTGCAGTGGCACAATCTCAGCTCACTGCAACCCCCACCTCCCAGGTTCAAGTGATTCTCCTGCTTCAGCCTCCTGAGTAGCTGAGAATACAGGCATATGCCACCACGCCTGGCTAATTTTTTGTATTTTTAGTAGAGATGGGGTTTCACCATGTTGGTCAGGCTGGTCTCAAACTCCTGACCTTGTGATCCACCTACCTCCGCCTCCCAACGTGCTGGGATTACAGGCGTGAGCCACTGTGCCCAGCCAGGCCTTTTTCTTACCTTAGACTGTGCCCAGACTATCCCACTATTTCCCCACTGGTCCGCATCTTTCTCATTTCTTCCCTCTCTCCACCCCTTCTTTTCTCCTTTCCTTCCTTTTCTCTTTTCCTTTCTTCCTTCCCTCCTTTTTTCCTTCCTCTCATATTTAATGAGCAACTAGTATGTGTTGAACCTAGGAAATAGGCTGTGATCCCTCTACCCACACCCTCCCAAAAGCAGCCCTTCCCCAGGCGCAATGGGCTACAGTGTTGCCGTATTCTCCTGCCTCCACTTCCGAATGCTACCATCAAACCAAGGTCTGTATTCTACACATAATCCTCGAGGAGGTTGATGCCACTTTATTAAGGGAACGAAGGTACTAGGGTTGCACATGAGGGAAGTTTGGTGGAGCTCAGAGGCAAATGTTCTTTACAGAGCTTCAAGCCCTAAAATCTCAGGGGTCTCACACATTAGACTTAGCCCATTGTGGTTGAAAGTGGAAGATAAATTCTGCCTCTTTCTCCTGCTTGGTTGTCCACACACTCAATCCTCCTAAATGCCGAGCCCCGGGGACCCCGGCAGGATTAAGGTACGGCCTCTGCCGATAAGGGGCTCGTAGTTTGCTAAGAAGGTAGACACAAGCCCATGCAACGACCACTCAGCCTGTGCTGGGCATGCAGCAGCATCAGGAGGTCCTGGTTCTGCCTAAATGGCTTAAGCAGATGTCCCAGGGAGGTGGTGCTGATGTAATGATGGAAGGAGAAAGAAGAGCTTTCCAGTGGGACAAAAACTGACTGCAGGGAACAGAATAGGAAAGTGTACAGAGGCAGCTGAGAGCCAGACATTGGCAAAGACTGTGTGTCACCCAGGATGGGAGGCTGTAGGATGCAGTCAGCAAGCAGTCGTGAAGGTCTTGAATGGCCTGGACCAAGCACAGCCCCGCAAGGGGTCAGGGGTTTCAACTGACCACACAACCTGGTCCAATCTATGCTGGTCCTAGGAGCAATGGGGAGGATGAATTAAGGCTGATCAAGCTGCTTCTCTCACTGCCCAGCATAACCCATAATGTCGCCTTGGGCCAGCCCACCATTCTCTCTCCCCAGAACCACTGCAATAGCCTCCTAAACAGTGCCTCCCTGAACACATTTGGCCATTGCACTTTTCTCCTCAAAGCAGCCAGGATGATATCATTAAAACATAAATCATGTCACGTCTCCTCCGCTCAAAACACTGCAATGCCTCTCAGCTCACTTAGAGCAGAACTTTAATGACCTCCAGCCTGCCCTCCACGAACTCATTTCCTCCAACCCTCTTCTCATTTCCATGTACTTTCTTCCCACCTCCAGCCACACTGGCCTCCCACCTCCACCTTGAATCTGCCAAATACATTCCAAACTAAATATCTCTCCACTGGCGTTTCCTTCTGCCTAGGTTTGTTCCCCAGGTATCCACACAGATCAATTCTTCAATTCAATTTGCTTTCTGCTCAAATGCTCCTTTAACTGAATGTCCTCTTTGGCCAGCCTCACCAGAATAGCACTCCCACTGTCCCATTGTGTCCTCTCACCCTGCTGTAATTTCCTTAGTGTGGATCCTCACCAGATGTACCATTGGCATTTGTGCTTATTTACTGTGTGTCTACCCCTACTGGGACACAAGCCACCTGAAAGTGGAGTCGGGCTCTGTTTTTGTTTGATGCTATATACTGTGGCTCTGGACAGTGCCTGCCACATGGTGGACACTCAATAGACATTTGTGGGCTGAATAAATTGCCCCTTTGAGAACTACGCAGTCCTAAGCTATGACAGTGGCACTGGGGAGAGCAGTGAAAAGTAAGAGAAAAGTGATATCAGGGAGGAAGGGAAGATACAACTTGGAGATTTATTGACTAGCAGAGAGAGTGAGTGAGCCTGGTGTAGAAGCCCCTGGATCCACACCTTTGAGCTACAGAATGCATCGGGCTGGAGGGTGCGATGATGTCTGGGTCACAATGAGTTTCTTGATACTTGCCAGGTAGAATTCAAAATGTGGTCACAGATACCTTCAGAAGACAGCCAAGCCTTGGAGGCACTGGGTTTCTCCATCCATCTGATCCTGCTCTGATTAATGCAGACATCGGGAAGCTGATCATAAGACAGCTAAGAGTTGTCAGTTCCCCTTCCTCAGGGAAAGGAAACCAGACACCTTCCATTTTCTATCTAGACAGACACCCCCTCCAATTGCTTCCAGGTGACTCTATAGAGAGTCACTGGTTATTTACAAGATGAATAAACCATTTTCCCTCAAGGTCAGTGGGAGGAACTGGTGAATAATCATCAGAAGTTAGAATCCAAGCCAGCAACGTAACTGTGTTGAGAGGAAAGACTGAAAGGAGAGATTGGAATATCTAATGGTTAGTAGGAAAGGATGAGAGAGAAGGGATGCAGGGCCATGACTGAGCAGAATGACTCATTAAGATGCCGATGTGGTCGGGGGATGAAGCATCAGTTCCCTCTCTGGGGTGACACGATCACCATTTGGGGATGCAGCAAGGTCTGAGCAGCTCTTTGCTTCCTCAGCTGACCCCAGGATCTTATGTAACAACGTTACTCATGCTCAGGAAGGTGAACACCTAAGTTAACAACAGGATTTGTAAAAGGCATGAATGCAGGAGGTGTTCCTGTGCCAGGAAAGTTGAATCAATTGATCTGGAAGAGCAGGCATATGGGCAAGTAGGAGGCACGTGGTGGACTAGAGAGAAATGCAAAGAAACACATCTATGGAAGCAAACATCATAAGCATTAGGTTTTCAGCAAGGAGAAAAAAACCAAAAAGGTGGCAAGAGGCCAGAGAAAGAAAAGCATCAGAGCAGGTCTTTCATGGGTCATCCATGAAGGGGCATCACCCAGAGAAGCCTCAGGGTAACATCTCTCTGGCCTCTGTACCTTCCACTCCCCCAGCGTCATGGGCCATTCCAGTGTCTCTCAAAGCTGGCCTTCCTTCTGTAGCCACATCAATTGGTGGATGGTGATAGTGGTAATGGTGGTGGCTTCCTTCTGTAGCCACAGGAACCCACCCGGTTCCCAGGCCCAGTCTCTTCCTTCAGGCCCTCCTGGGCCAACCTGTGCAGGCAGGTTATCCTTCCCAAAGGGTGAAAGAAGCTCTGTCCAAGTCACTTCTCTTCTCTTAAGTAGTTAGAGGAGCTTCATTATCCCAAAGACATATCTGAGCTGTTTGATTTGGAAATTCCAAGTCCTGGGGTTCTAACCTACCTTTTCAATTAGGTGTCCAGGGTTCACACCACTGTCTCCCAAGCAAGAGCCCAAATGGACTGCTTAGCTCAGCCCCAAACACCTGCTTAAGACTTCCGATGCCTGAGCCGTTGCCATGCTGCTCCCTCTGTCTGTAATCCTCCCTTCACAGCTCAGCCCACCAAAATCACATCCCAGTTCAGTGCCACCTTTTCCACGAAGCTTCAGCAGTAATGACAAATAACAGTTCAAACGATGAAAAATAAATACTTGAGACATGGATTCCCCAGAGCTACCCAAGAGCTAACAAGTTAGAATTGCCAGGGGTGGGATACAAAGCTCCAAGTGAGTAGAATCAAAGGAATTCTCTGTGTTCTTTCTCTCAACCCCTTTCCTCTATGATATTGTAAGGAAAAGAAGTCTAAATCTAAGGTACATTGGAAGGATAAGCCATTTAACCTGCTGAGTCTTTGTTTTCCCACATGGAAGATTATAATCATGATAATTATTTCAAAAGATAATAGGAGAAGAAATGATTTAATATTTGAGGAAGCTATTTATAAAACACAATAAAGCATCCTTCAACTATAACAGACAGTGATGAGAATGAGGCGGAAGATGATAATGACTATGAGGAAGAAATAGTGAGAGTCATATTCTGGCTCCTTTGTGTTCTTGTAGTGGGTGATAGACTGTGCGCCAAATAGATCTGGTTTCAAAATCTCAACCTCCTAGCAGTGCCACAGAGTTTAAATTAGATGATGCCCACAAAGTACTTAGTAATAGTGGTTATGGTGAGGACAGTGGTAGCAGTTGGTGATTTTGATGATAATGATGGTGGTGGTGGTGGTGATGGGGTCTTGTGGTGGCATTGATGGTGAGGGCATTAATGGTGATGGTGGTGATGGTGGAGTTGATGGTGATGGTGGTAGTGATGGTGATGGCTGAGTTGATGGTGATGGTGATGATAGTAGTTATGGTGATGATAGTAGTGATGGTGATGGTGATGGTAGAGTTGATGATGATGGTGGTGATGGTGATGATAGTCACGATGGTGATGGTGATGGTAGAGTTGATGATGGTGATGGTAGAGTTGATGATGGTGATGGTGATGGTGATGATAGTAGTGATGGTGATGGTGGTAGTGACTGTGATGGTGGAGTTGATGGTGATGGTGATGGTAGAGTTGATGGTGATGGTAGAGTTGATGATGATGGTAGTAGTGATCGTGATGGTGATGGTGGAGTTGATGGTGATGGTAGTGATGGTGATGGTAGAATTGATGGTGATGGTGATGATGGTGGTGATGGTGATGATAGTGGTGATGGTGATGGTAATGGTGGAGATGATGATAGTGGTGATGGTGATGGTGGAGTTGATGATGGTGATGGTGGTAGTGATCATGATGGTAATGGTGGAGTTGATGGTGATGGTGATGGTAGAGTTGATGGTAGTAGTGATTGTGATGGTGGAGTTGATGGTGATGGTGGAGTTGATGGTGATGGTAGAGTTGATGGTGATTATGATGGTGATGGTGATGATAGTGGTGATGGTGATGGTGGAGTTGGTGATGGTGATGGTGATGGTGGAGTTGATGATGGTGATGATAGTAGTGATGGTGATGGTGATGGTGGTAGTGATTGTGATGATGGTGGAGTTGATGGTGATGATGGTAGTGATTGTGATGATGATGGTAGAGTTGATAGTGATGGTGATGGTAGAGTTGATGATGATGGTAGTAGTGATTATGATGGTGATGGTGGAGTTGATGGTGATAGTGGTAATGGTGGTGGTGATAGTGGTGATGGTGATGGTAGAGTTGATGGTGATGGTGGTAGTGATCATGATGGTGGAGTTGATGGTGATGGTGATGGTAGAGTCGATGATGATGGTAGTAGTGATTATGATGGTGGAGTAGATGATGATGGTGGTAGTGATCATGATGGTGATGGTGGAGTTGATGGTGATGGTAGTAATGGTGGTGGTGATCATGGTGATGGTGATGGTGATACTGCTAACATTATTGGTGGTGGTGGTGATAGCAGCAACTCTAATAAAGGTAGATGTAGCAGCGGCTATGTAACCTCTGCAGTTTTGTCCCATAACTGGTTGCAGAGATTTGAAAAATGCTAGAAAAAATAAATATTGTGGAAATAAAGAGCTGTTTTACTAACAATAGGCCTGTTTCTTGTGATTTTTCTTTTTTTCTCTTTTAAATTGCTACCCAGCACAATATCTGGATTAAGTGTTTATAATTTATCAAGAGGGCGGATTTTTCAAGCCATTCTGAATGCCAAGCTGCTGAGCGGAACTGGTATTTCCAAGGTTTCCTGTCTGCCCACAGAGAGGAGGGAAGCCTAGAAATTCGGAACAGCAATTCTCTCCCAGCCAGGATGAGTTAACACAGTCATCTGAGGGGCCATTAACAGATAAAAAGATTGCTTGTGCAACGGATTCTAATATGTGCCGTATGGTCTTCTGCTCAGTTCCTGTTCTCCAGACCTCCAAATGTCAAACATGATTATTTTCTACTGGTTAGAGCTGAAATCAGGTGTGCAGGGAAAACCTAGGGTGTCCTAATATAAACCCTGGCTTCATGCCATGAAATGAATCAAACAGTAGCCTAGGATCCAAACAACACTGTTACCATCTGGTAAAGCAGGAAAAGGCAGGAAAAAGATTTTAGAATGAAAAAGGAAAACAAATTCAACCTAGGCTGCCACTGCAGAAAAAGACTGGCCATGTTTCCTTCCTCAAATCTACTGGAAATCAGAGGTGGTGGGCCAGATAAACTTCGACAATAATGAGACCCTTGGTTCCAAGGGAAAGCCAGGGATTAAGCTGATGCGTGCCCAGTGCATCCTATTGGACAGGCATGGTCAGGTATTGAGTGCCCTAGATCTATTCAAAGCATGCACAGCAAGGACAGTTAACTTCCATGTTAGAATTCTGATATGCACATGGACACACACACACACACATACACACACACACACACACACACAGACTCATACTCACAATATCGAAGCAAAGAGGGTGGAGAATCTGGAGCCAGGCAGATCTCATGCCCCAGGTATCAGTACCCCCATTACCTACAGCCTGGGTGACACTCAGTAATTTGATGTATACCTTTAAGTCTTAGACTCCTAATTAGTGGAATGGGATTAAAACCACCATATCTCATAGAATCCTTGTGGGAATTAAATAAGAATCATGGGTGCAAACAGTTCCCAAGGGAAGTGCCTGCTATGCAGGGACTATTCCATCAATGTTATTTCCTTTCTCCCTTCTCTTAGCTATACACCTTTAAAGAGAGATTCCATTTTTAACATGTGTTCTTAAAGTAAATGACACACAGTCAAGAACACCGTGGGATGGGTGGGGAGTACTGCCATCTTTGTAAGAGGGGACATCTTGTTGGATAGGATCACCTCTCCAGTCCTCATCTAGTGATGAGAGGGAAGAGAAACCAGAAGATATTGAGAAAATGATCAGAGGAACCAAAAAGGTTGTCACCCACTGTGGGAAGAGCAACGACAAAGATCTAAGTGACCTTGAGAAGGTCATTCACGTTTCTGGATGTATTTCTCACTGTGAGTCTCAAAGATCCCTGCTGCCACAATGCTTCCATAGACATTCCAAATTTTACATTTCGTTGAAATGTGTCACAATATACAATTTTTTTTAGCAATTTTTCTTTTTTTTTTTTTTTATCTTCCAGAGGAGATGAGAGATGATGTCTAGGTGATTTCAGCCGAGACTCAGTGCCACAGAGCAAGGCAAGGTGTAAGAAGGGACCACGTTCTCTTCTCCAAAATGAGGCATCCCCTGTAGAAGGTGAGAACACAGGTGACCAGGCACCCAGTTCTGAATCTTGTCCTCTTCTAGTCATTCACTTATGTTCCCTAACTGTAGGAGATTATATTAATGCCATTATCTATTACACATATTTTATATGCATATTCCTATTGTATTTATAACTACGTGTCTATAAAATATGTATGTTTTACAGGTGTGAGCGACTCTTCTCATTACTATGGTTACAAAAATAAATAAGAAAAAGTCCTTCCTCTCACAGTCTTACATTCTATTGAAGAAAACAAAAACAAATTCTCAAATAAGAAAAATATCAGATAAATCTGCAGAAAATTAAAATGGGGTGGTGTGAGAATAACAGTGACAGCCATTTTGAGGTGGATGATTCGGGCATGACAATTTTTTTATTGGAAAAGTGAGCCTCCTGGAAGCTCTGAAAGGTTCCACTGCTGCAGTGGCCTTCAGCCAGGCTGGTTCTTCTGCCGAAATATTCCAGATTCAGATGCAACTGCAGCATCTCTCATTTCAGCTAGGTGACAGCGCTCCCTGATCAACCTCCTTAATGCCGAGCTCAGACAACAGGCAGGAAATTAAAGCCTTGGAAAGAGAAATGCAGTCCTTCCCTATCTCTCTGCCTGGTGACTGCTACCGCCCTCCAGCAGGCGGGCGGGCGGGTGGGCGGGCGTCTCCTGCAGCTCCGGGGATGGCATGGAGCGTGCCTCGCTCTCAATTCTCCCTTTCACCATGTCAATGTGGAAAAATACCAGCTTTGTCCAAAATGAATGCATTTACTTTGCCGGGGATTATCCTGTCTGCCTGTTGCTAATCTCTAAAATAAAGGGCCTGGGTTCTGTTGCCCCCAACCCCGTGTTTAGTGTTTGTCTCTCCATGCCCAAGTTCCTGCCTGCTGTCAGCCATCAGCCTCGTCTCTTCCCCTTGCACAGCCTCAGCATGTGCAGTGATGCCCAGGAGCTCTTCTGAGTGATGTTTCAATTGAAGTTGATGAGGAGGAAATGACAGGTCATGGCAAGGGAAGGAGAGAGATAATTTTTTGAATAAGTCATTTTGTCTCGCATTTTCCTGACTCAGCCAGAGACTGACTGAACAGGAAGCTGCTTCCAAGCCCACATTACAATTTGCTTCTACTCCCTTTTTCTCCATAGATGCAGGCACTGAGCTAGCAATATCCACAGGACAGAACACAACCTGAATCAGGGAATTACCCATGATGACTGAAAGGCCATGGGCCCCCAAAAACCCACTTGCTCATCGTCCATGATTCACTAGAGGAAGCAGGACAAGCGGGGAGCCGTCCTCTGTGTTGCTCTGCACCCTGTGCTAATGCTCCCGCCATCCCGCCTTGTCACTCTTGGTTCACTCTCCTCTGCTAGACGCTGGGCCCTTCAGAGCCTGACTTCTGCCCTTTCCTCAGCATGGCCTCCACCTGGCATCCGACCTGAATGAGGATGGGTGCTCAGAAGCCCTATGCTCTGCCCAGCCCCTGCCCTTTCTCAGTGGATCACCGTGGGAGCCTCCTAACTCGCCTCCTTCCTGCAGTCTGTTCTCAACACAACAAGACACGTGAATGTGTTTAGGGCACAACCCGGGCCCCGCCACTGCGACCCTCGAAACCCCAGAATGAGCAACCACAACCAGAAATGTATGAGATAAGCCCATCTTGAACATGAAATTATTTGATGTAGCTTCCAGAAGCAGTGTTCATAGATTTAAGTAAAATAATGGTATTATGGTTTTGTGTCTCTTAAGATTCCTTCTCTTTTGGAGACAACATACTGAAATATTTAGAAACAACATGATGTGATGATTTTAGGACTTGCTTTCAGTGAATTCAGTGGTGGGTAGAAGTGAGTGTTGGTTTATATAAAATAAGTTTTTTAATCACTTATAAGTGTTGAGTGGGTTTGGGGTATATGAAGGTTCATTTTACTGTCCTTTCTACTTTTGTGGATGATCAATCATCATAAAACATTACATCATAAAACATTTTTTCATCGTAAATTTGTTTTTCATCATAAAACATTTTTTGAAAACATGTAAAAGCTCCATTGGTTACTTGCGGTAAAAGCCAAAGTCCTTATGATGGCCCACGAGGCCTGAAATGAACCTCTTCTCCTGCCAGGCCCCTTGCTGGGTCCAGCCACATGGACCTCTGGGCTCTAACACTCTGCGCCTGTGCCTGCCCCAGGACCTTCTGCCTGTCAGGCTCTTCCCCGGCTATCAGTTTGACCAACATCCTCACCCCCAAAGGGCCTGTTCAAGGAAAATTGTCTTCACTGGGCCTTCCTCCATCACCTGCTTACATGCTATTACGTCTCTTTCCCCCTGCCTGCCAGAATATAAACACAATGCGGGCAGGAGCTTCCTTCTTGTTCCTGAACTACTTACTTGCCTACAACACTGCCTGGTACCCAGTAGATACAGAAGAAGAAATATTTGTTGAATGGATGAATCTGTGGAAGGAAAGGTGAGAACAAAAGGGGCAGGAAGGAATAAGAGCAAGTAAAAGAAAAACAGCAAAAAAGTTGGAAAAGGGAACACAAGAGGAAGAAAAGAGGAACTGGTTGAGAGTCCCCAGTATGATGCCAGCAGAGCCTGAACTAGAAGCCTTGTCTGCAGCCATTTTAATTATACCAATGAGTTTCCAAACTGAAGAGGAAGAAGTCCAGGACAAAGCTGATGGGTGTAAGCAAGTGTGCAGAGGCAGGATGCCTTCTCAAGGGGGCACTTTCCATACCCAAAACACTGATTTCAATGCTCCCATTGACTCCCATGGAAAACTCACTCACTTCTGCAAGGCCACCTCAAACATCACCTTTTCCCTTGGATGTGCCAGTTTCCAGCCCCTGTGCTCCTCTCAGCAGACTCCCTCAAGCTGAGATCCCCTCTATCCTCTGAACATCTGTAGTCTTCCTCAGTCTCCATTGAGGTCACCTATTTACATGCACTGAGCTCCTTAGCCGACCTGTGAGCTCCTGGTAGCCAAGACCTTAATGTTTTCAGAAAATCCCAAAGCATTTAGCAGAGTGTCTGTGCATCACAAGAACTCAACATGAGCTTTTGGACAGACTGACACATGGAAAGAAAGAAGGGAGAAAATGAGAAGTCGGGCTTTGGGGACACACAACCCCCTGTGCGAATCCCTGAGGGGCCACTGATGGCTGTGCTGTATCAGAGCCTGTCCTTCGTCTGCAGAAATGGGGATAGCAGGGCTGTTATGGGAGCTGCCATGTAATTGGAGCTCAATAAACACCATATCCTACCTTTGCCCATCATCACTGTACCCCAAACCCTCACCCTGCTTGCTTCTCTGGATCTCCTTGTTTTATTCCTCAAATCTCCAGACCCCGGTGTATTGCCCAATTTCCAAGGCCTATGGATTGTGTTAGGCTCAGACCAGGCCAAGCACCATTGCATGGGTGGCTGGTATTGCTCAGAAGGGTAAAAAGTATTTCTGAAGATGACAATAGTCACCCTGGGAAGCACACCCAGCAGGTTTAAAGAAGTTGTATCTAAGAAGGTGATATGGTTTGGCTGTGACCCCACCCAAATCTCATCTTGACTTGTAGCTCCCATAATTCCCATGTGTTGTGGGAGGGACCTGGTGGGAGATAATTGAATCACGGGGGCAGTTTCCCTCATACTGTTCTCGTGGCAGTGAATAAGTCTCACAAGATTTGATGGTTTTACAAGGGAAACCCCTTTCACTTGGTTCTCATTCTCTCCTTGCTGCCACATAAAGCATGTCTTTCACCTTCTGCCATGATTGTGAGACCTCCCCAGCCCCGTGGAACTGTGAGTCCATTAAACCTCTTTTCCTTTATAAATTACACAGTCTTGGGTATGTCTATCAGCAGTACGAAAATTGACTAATACAGAAGGTATGAGCCTGATGAGTGAGCTCTGGGCAAGATGTTCCCTCCCCACCTTAATAAGAGTAAATTAGATAAAGATGTAGATTTTAAAAACCTTCACAGTCATCTTTATATAAACAGTTCCACCCATCATCTAAGTCTACTTTGGAAAAGTAACAATTGCCCAAGTTCAATGCAAAATGAAAAAAGCTTCATGTAAACATTCATTACATAAATCACAAAGATTGTTGTTTTCTCTTAAGACTATGCAGGAGCATGTTGAGAGAATGACAGCCATGTCAGCTGTCACATCATGCTGCCCAACCAGGGCCAAGTTCCTTCCTGAGCACTTTTTCTCCTAACAACACAGCTGATGACGCCTTCCCCACTGTAGCAAGAAGTAAACCGGCCTGGAGAGACCAGGTGACTTGCAAGGGTCACACAGCTGCTGAGAAGTGGAGCAGTGCTCCAATCCCAGGTGCATCTTGTTCTGAAGTCCAGGATCCTTCCACTCTATGGAGGAGGGAGACACCTGGCTTTGACCCACCTGCCTGCCTCACTTGACTGACAGGGAAACTGGGGATGCTGAATGGGACGTGGGGGCGAGTGAATCTCTGATACGGTTTGACTGTGTCCCCACCCAAATCTCATCTTGAATTGTAACTCCCACAGTTCCCACATACTGTGGGAGGAACCCGGTAGGAGGTGATTGAATTATGGGGGAATGTCTATTCCCATGCTGTTCTCATGATAGTAAATGAGCCTCAGAAGAGCCGATGGTTTTAAAAACAGGAGTTTCCCGACACAAGCTCTCTCTTTGCCTGCTGTCATCCATGTAAGACGTAACTTGCTCCTCCTTGCCTTCTGCCATGATTGTGGGGCCTCCCCAGCCATGTGGAACTGTAAGTCCATTAAACCTTTCTCTGGTAAATTGCCCAGTCTTGGGCATGTGTTTATCAGCAGCATAAGAACAGACTAATACAATCTCTCTCACCCAGTGCACCTTCATGATGCCTTTCTGCATCTCACCTAGCCTTAAAATAAATTATTTGTAGAATCTTGAGAATTCAAAAGGGTTATAGGAGACACAGTTCTTTGAAAACCAAAGACTGAAGTTAACTAGTGGGTAAGTACAGGTTGGAGTCAGCGCTGAATTAGAAGAGCAAGCCATCCCCTTTCAGAACTGAGGATGTGAAGTGTGATAGGGAGGCAACCCCCTTAGCTGAAGTCAATCCACAGCAAAATATATGGCACCATCCACGTCACTGAGCTACAGATTGTCCAGGCTAAGAGAGGCCATATGTGGGATGAGGGCTGCCTCTCCCAGATGCCAGGACTCCATTCCCACCCACCCATCAGTGGTGTAAACCTCCAGAGGCAGGAAGCTCACTGGTCCCTGGAGCTACCTGTCCCGTCTGTGGATGCCTTTGGCCCTCAGATTGTTAACCATGTGAACTAGTAAAAAGTGGTACAAGCTTAAGCGTTACAGTTCAAAAAATGTGAGCTGACTTCCTGCCCTGTGCCAGGCACCTTGGTGGGAACTGGGGACAGAGTTGAGTCTGGCTTTCAGTCCAGTTTGCTGTGGGAGCATCGGAGGGGATGGGGGTACAACCCAAGCATGCTTCTGCAGCCCTCCTCAGAATGTACGGCATTGTTTCAAGAGCTGAACTTACTGGTGAATTATACCCTTACAGTGTACACAATCTAGATGGGAAAACAGGTGCTTAATTAAATTAATTAAATGCCATGATATATCATATTCAATAGTATGGATATATTAGATGCACAGCTATATCATTTTACTCCTATTTTTTCTCACTTTTCTCAAGACTTAGCTCAAATATCATCTCCTTCAAGAAGCCCCCCAGGCTGGGTCAGTTGCCTCTTCTCTGTGTACCCTCAGCACTGGGCTTCCCTGCTCTGGGGCTGGGATCACCCAGTGGATTCATGTCTCTCTATATGACTCGTGGCAGACAACTGACTGATCTCTACGTCCCAGAGGCCCAAATCAAGGCAGAACACATAGCAGAACCTCAACCATGTTTGATGAACTGAATCCAACCCTTCATTCTACTTCCAATATTCATTTCAAGCCCCTGAAACTGACACTGTCTATCTTCTCTGCATGGCATTATAAAATAGGGACCAGTGTGGGTGAGCTGAGGAATCACAAAGAAAAGAGAGTTTACTTACTCGGAGACCTTGCAAACCAGGAGGTCCATCCCTGCCTTCTGGGCCTATTGGACCCTTTAGGAGAAACACAAAGGAAAAAGAGAGAGAAACACAATGGTAAATGCAGGGCTTAAATTCCAAAGCTTAGGCTTCAGAATCTCACCCTCATTGAATAGTGTAATACCATCCCGTTCCAATGGGGAAATTGGGAGGTCCCATTGTCTCAAACCGATAACATTTTAAAACATGTACATCTATCTGATCTGATTAAGTATGTCGAACAGTTAGGATGTAAGAAACATAGTTCATATTTATACTGAGTACTGTAAGCATCCAATAGCTTGCTTTAGTGGTTTGCACAAAGCACACAGAAACAAATTGGAACCTAAGTGTCTTTGATTCTAAGCCCAGTGCCCTTTCCCTGTAGCCTGCTGGCTCAGAAAGAATTGGCATAGACTATCTGACCCTCAGGCAACGGTGATATGCAAAACATGACAGTCTGGACAAATGAATGAAATTGCTAGGAAAGATCAATTTCAATTAACCAAGGAACGTTGGTGCAGGGAGGGGTCATACTGACCTCATTCACATCCTGCCCCCTCGTCCTGCCTCGATTCTGCCGCATGAGCTCAGGCAAGTCACTTGGTACCGTTAAACCTCGGTTATCTCACCTCTGAAGTGGGGATGATACAACCAACTACTGAGCAGTTATGAATGGGTTCTAAAGTTGGGGCACAGCACCCAGGTCCCCTGACAGAACCCTGATTTTTTCCATAGAATGAGGCATACCATGTGAGTGGGAAACTGAAACCCTAAGCTTAAGCTGTGACTCTATCACCACTTCCAGGTGAATTTGGCCAGAAATGCCCTCTCTGCACTTCAGTTTCCCCACCTTCAATAAATATTATTTTCCTGATGATCATACTAATAGCTACTGCTGCTAAATTTTGCGTAACTATACGTGACCAAGCTGCATTTAGGTCAAAGGTCTTTTCTCTTAATAACGCCATGTAAATGAATAAATCAATGGACAAACTGCAGTAATTAAAGGTGTGGATCTCTCTTCCTAACAAGGAGTCTGTTGAGCTCAGGACACACAGAAAGAGAAGGCCATAAAGGCACGTGTCTTTTAAGCGTCAAGAAATGCCTGGCATTGATCTACATGGCTGGCCCTTTAGTGGCTCCACCAGACGTTGGTAAAACTATCAGAGCCTCTTTCATCTTGGGGAAAGGATGAAAGATGCCAGCATTTGGATGCAGAATGCTGAACACTGTTTCCATTTCGAGAATGGGATATATTTTCCTCTCTCTGGGATTGCTGAACACAAACTCAAAATTTTCCATTCTCGACAGAAGTCACTGAAGCCAGCTTCTCAATTCAATTCAATCCAATGAATATTTAGAAAGTAACTGCTCTGCAGAAGGCCCCGAGCTAGGTGCTGCCAGGGATTCAAAAGCAGATAGAAGTGACAATTGATATCAGCATTGGGCTCAGTCAGGCTCCATGGCTCTCTGCTTCAGAGAGCAGTTCATTTAACCTCATAGTATGCTTACATAAGATGCCGCTGCGGCAGATTTCCAAGTTAGGGGTGAATCGAATGAGGATCAGAGATTAAGCAATGTCACCAAAGCCACAAAATTACTTGGTGGACCATGAAATCAGGTGCTCTAGTTCCTAATCCCAAGTGCCTTCCATGGCTCTATTTCTGTAAGCTCACACTACAGTCAGGTTCACTTTCGTGGCCCTCTTGAACACCTGTTGCAGGGCTAGCTCTATAAGCGTGTGTTAAGTTCCCACCATGTGATAAACTCTGTGGATTGAGAGATGGGAGAGATATTGGTCCTCGCCTAAAGAATCTTATAGTCTTGGGCCTCTCATTACTGTTCTTCTCTTAATAAGGACTTTAGATAGGCTGTTTGCTTTTTGAACACTCCCAGGGGAGTCTTATCAATAACATCATGTATTGTACTAAATCCCATTCTGTCTAGGCTAGAGGACATCTTCAGAACCATGGGCAACCCTGTTGGACAACAAGCTAAGATACTCTGAATTTTGAAAGTAGGTAGGTTCAAGACCCTCCCCATGTCCTGTATAACGGACCCTAGAAATAGTACAAGCAGGGGATTCCCATTCATCATCTAGAATTTGCAAATATTTATTTGCAGTTATTTCTTTTTTCACATAGCTGCTTCTTCAGACTCTGAAGTTGCCTCATCCCTGTATCTTCAGCCTCAGTATTTTGCTTGATATAAGGTAGGTGGTAACAAACGTTTGAGGTTTCTTCCTTCTCTCCCTCCCTCATTTACCATAACAAAATCTAGGTAAAGGGAAAGGACTACCCACATATTTTCATCTCAGGAAGAGGCCAAGAAGTTTGCCTCATGATTAAGCAGAACTAGCTCTCTCTAGCTGCTGCTTCTGTAGTGGGGGCCATGAAATAAAGTAATTCCCCCTTATGCAGCTCAGAGGAAGTATTGTGAACTCCATGGTGAAAACAGCAGAGGCTGCACAGTCAGATCTGGGTTCAAGTTCAGTTCTGCTTCTCAATAGCTATGTGACTTTGTGCAAACCACTCAATGTCTGTGCACTAAGTTTTCATTAGTAAAACATGCAAAATAACATCTTTACCCTTGCAAACTTAATAGGCATATATTTGCACAAGAAAACATACTATTGCCGGGCATGATGGCTCACGCCTGTAATCCCAGCACTCTGGGAGGCCAAGACGGGTGGATCACGAGGTCAGGAGATTGAGACCACGGTGAAACCCCGTCTCTACTAAAAATACAAAAAATTAGCTGGGTGTGGTGGCGGGCGCCTGTAGTCCCAGCTACTCAGGAGGCTGAGGCAGGAGAATGGTGTGAACCCGGGAGGTGGAGCTTGCAGTGAGCTGAGATCACACCACTGTACTCCAGCCTGGGTGACAGAGCAAGACTCCATCTCAAACAAAAAAAAAAAAAGAAAGAAAAAGAAAACATACTATAGTATAGGCCTTCAATATTTGCCAATAATAGATCTGAAATATACATGTATATATGCATAGAAAGGTAAATACTGAAACACGCTGCTTTCTCTGCATTATCTAGTTTAAATCTCTCAACAGTTACAACAATTGTGGGCAGCTCTGGAAACTGAACCTGGATTGGTCACAGAGACATAAGTTAGATATTCTGATCCAAAATCTTTGATATAAAATTGTTCCAATTTTCCTAGAAGTAAACATCCCTTAAGTTTCTTCCAGTTTTACCCCAGCAAAAACATATAAATACATCCTCATAAAGAGTGGGCCTCAATAGCTTAAAATAAATCTGATCTATGTTCATTTATAAGTCAGTTATTTTATTCCTTTCAATAAAATACAGTAACTTGAAAGCAACAGCAGCACATTGCCAGAAGAAGCAACTTTAAAGCAGTGACCCTGTGGAGTGTACTGTATTCTCATTAATTATCCTCGATATCTGAACTCACATCATAAGATAATCACAAGGGCCTTTTGGAGGGCCTCTTCCCAACTGGTTATTTGCATAACATTAAATTCTTAACAGAGGGAGAAACCAGAGGCTGAAATGTCCCAGGCCACTGCAAAGTCAGAACTGACCAGAAACATGGGGAAAGTGAGTAGGTTGGAAATGATTCAATCAGCATGTAAGTGTCCAATGTTTTTATTCTACTTCATCTGAAAGGAAAATAAAAAATCAAACTGAATCCTCAGAAACCCCCACCACAGCCCTTTGGGGACTGGGGGCTCTGAAAGCAGGGTGCCTGCACTTCAATCTCATTCCACACATGGCAACTGTGTGATGTGCAGAGTTATCCCACCTCTTCCAGGCTCAGTTTTTCCTATGTGAGATGTGACCACAACAGCACCTCCTACTCAGGTGATGCGGAGGCACTTGAGATAATGCCATGCTCAGCACCGGGAATGACTATGATCTTCCAAACCCAGAAGTGTGCAGAGCAAACCCTGCGCGGGAAAGGGACAACTTACCGGAGCTCCTGGAGGCCCAGGGGGGCCTTGGTGACCTCTGGGTCCTGGAGCTCCCTGGTAACACAAGCCAAACATGTGTTTAGTCATGACTTTTCCTCCATATGATCAGGCCCACCACCACCCATGGCCCTTTCCTGACTCAAAGTTTACTTTCCAAGTTCTCGATAGGGAGCAGGGGTCTGGGAGTGGGTATTTGCATTCCTGGCAGAAAGGCAATGGGAGTCTGAAAGGCTCCATCTGAGCTCAGCCTGAGATCATGGTTGTGGCTTCTCTGTTTCTGCTGTGACCTAAATCCCCATGAGAGGAGGACGCACGTGCCTCTTACCTGTTCCCCTTTCAAGCCCTCTCGCTGCACCTGAGAGACAAAGCAAGCATTAGCAAAGGTGCTGGCCTTTCCGCACCCACAGTCAACCTCTCTCAGCTGCACTAAGGCCTTTCATTCACAAGCCATGCTGTCACGCCGTGCCTCCTGACTTTTCTCTGATTCTGCCCCATTTTGAGTGTTGAAAGTCTCCTATCCAACCCATGTCCTTAGAAGAGCGCTGCCTTATTCTTAGCAGTGAAGATCATCCAACAACCCAATCCCACCAGCGCCTGCATCCATGATTCCAACCGCTGGTGACTCACCACCGAGCCTGGTACACCAGGCAGGCCCGCAGGTCCCACGTCACCCTGCACAGAAACAACAAATATTTCAGCGTAGTTACTGGTGCCACCTTCTGCGGCGGTCCCATCCCTCCAAGGCTCATTCTTGCAAGCCCAGGGGACTGCACCCTTCCCTGTTCACCACCACACATATCTTCATCTTGCCCGGGCCTGCTGTCTTGTGATGTTCTCAAAGTTCGGGGTCTGATCCTCATCTCTGCCTCAGGTCTTAGGCTTCTTGCGGGCAGGAGTCTTATTTTCTATTTTGTGCACATCCAATCTAGTGCCTAGATTTGGGTCATGTTCCATGAACACCTCATGGCCTTCACCAGCCTCTGCTGCCTGAAAGCAGCCTCATCGAACCCCTGCCCGCACCAGCCACTGTCTCTGCACTGTGAGAGCCATGACGATATATTTTGGCATGTCTCTTGTGCCAGGTTCATAGCTCCGTACACAATCAGCGTTCAGTAAGTATTTATCAAATAAGTAACTAAAAATGCGGCACTGCTTCTCATCCATTTTCATTACGTCACTTTATACACAAGGCTTGTCTCCTGCCTCCTCCTACTTGGTCTCCAGGTCCCCTGGGCTACGACGGCTGTGGCCTGACCAGATGTTCCAGGGTGTGCGCTACAACTTGGTCCTAAATGAAGCGTATTTGTCAATTTTGATCACAGAAAAATCTTTAGTTTCTACGATGCCTTATGGCTAAAGCAAGGGAAATACTTATAGCCAATGTCTCCACACATGACGTAGGGACATATCTTTTCCTTTTACCTACAGCTTAGCTCAGGGAGCATGGCAAACATTCAAAAGCTGTTGTTAATGAAGCTGGTAAATGAATAAATGAATCACCAATTAAAGCTGAAGGCATCTATTAGGTCTTAAGGCTAAGGGGGAAGAGTGAATGGCTCAAGACACACCCTCACTGCCTTGGGGATTCTATTCCATGGACAGGAAATGTTTCTTCTGAGACCAAAATGGATACATCCACAATGTGCCTTCCAATGCCCTGTCTCCCCCATCCCCGAGACCTGGAAAAATCACCTGCTTTTCACAGCATCCAGTGTTTTTCTAAAACTCCCAATTCATCGTATTTTATGTCAAAAGTCTTGAGTGCCAGTTTTCTTTATTGTACCTTCCTGTTTCTCACATATAGAAATTGAGTCCTGCCTCAGAAATATTTCTCTTCTGTTTTATTTTTTCCATGCTGCCACTACCCCTGCACACATGTGCACCCACACGAGCACATATTCTCACACACGCATGCTTGCACACACACTGCATTTACCACTCTATAGCCCCTGCAGGCACTTCCATGACAGGAACGAGTGAAGATCTCCAAACACTCAGATCCCAGCACGGATAGCAAGGTATTTCTTCATGAACATCCTTCAACTCCTCCAAGCTGACTTAGATTTTCCCTAGACTCCCACAAACCTTATTCATATCTTGGTAATACAGGACTGTTAGAAAACATTCTGAGCTATACTCTCTGTGTGTGTGTGTGTGTGTGTGTGTGTGTGTGTGTAGGGAGAGACAGAGAGAACAGCTGAATAATGAATCTTTTGAGGTTCAAGATCATGTCTTTTGTTATGACTACTTTGTGTCACTGTTACATTCACTTCTGTTGGTTTCATTGTTGTATTTCTCATAATATTGTTATTATATTACACCACAAAAAGTGAGCTTCCAATAACAGTTATGAAATCAGTTAATCAATACATGCTTTAATTACTTTCAACTCACCATATAAGCGCCAATGTTCCAACAAATTGGGTAGGAAACTAAGACCCTAGTATCCATCCCTAACAACTGTATGTATACAGCTAACAGTTATTGGAGAAACTCTGCTTTCCAGGCTTTTCTCCAAGGACTGGACATGGATTCACTTTCATTTCCTATGATACTATCTTTCCCTATGATACTCATGTCTTAAAGATGAGGAAACTGGGGCACAGAGGCACTGAGTAACTTGTCCGAGGTCAGAACTCTAGTAAATAATAGGATCAAAAGTCTTTCCTAGAATCAGTTTCTTCCCACCATATGGGGGACACATTTTTGTAAAGATCAGTTGTGGCCACTGTGGTGGCCGGTCTCCACGACGGTCCCCCGCAGTCCCTGCTTCCTCCATGTACTTTTGTGCAGGGACTTCCCACACCATCCCCATTCCTCTATGTGACTAACAGCAACAGCAGACATGCTGGGAGGTGACTTCCAAGATTAGGTGATAAAAATGACTGTGGCTTCCGTCTCAGACTCCCTCCTTTCCCCCAACCTTGAATCAGTCACTGCTCACTTTTGGGGAGCAATTTCCCTTTCTGTGCACAGTACCATGGAGAAGCCCATGTAATAGGGAAGTAAACATCTCTGGCCAACAGCTGTCAAGAAACTCAGGCCTGCCGGTGACCACATGAGTGAGCCTGGAAGTAGATTCTCCAGCCCCAGTGCACCCTTGAGATAACCGTGAATGCATCCCCACTGACAGCCTGACTGCCTCTCAGGAGAGACCGTGAAGCAGAACAATCCAGCCATGCCATTCCCAGATTCCTGCCCTCAGAATCGTGTGAGATCACACATGATTGTATCCAACTACTATGTTTCAGGATGATTTATTACACAGCAGTAGGTAACTAGTGCAATCATAGACCCAATCTAGTAAAATCATTAAAAGGGCATAAAAATGCATCCCGTGATATTTAGATCTGCAGTAAATCATCGAATGGACAGGCAGATAATATGATAGGCCTTGGTCGATAATCAGATTCATTTTGGGTCTTGGGCAAGAAACTGTAATTTTCTAGACTTGTGTCTATTATCTGTAAAATGAAGCAGTTTAAAAAGACCAACTCTACAATTACAGTGACTTTCCCAAATTGTGTAGCATCTAAGATTTGTCTCAAGGATGTGATCTCAGAATGAGATGAGAGGCATCGTATACCTGAGCCTCACTGGTTTCTTAATTATTTCAATGAAAATCCCAAAATCATGTCATGGTCCTTGACCTTCTCCTCCCATTTCTGCTGCACTTATCATAATAAGAAATAATAACTCGGCAATTTCCCAAATATGAAGGGCAAAACCAAATCTCTAAATAAGGTGGAAGGTTGAAACTTATAACACACACCACACACACACACAAACACACACATACGCGGCAGCAAGAAATAGAGTCATCACCTAGATCCAGACTTCAAGGCTCATTCCCTCTTCGTGACTTGAAATAAACTACTTATTTTAGGACTTAGCATCCCCTGTCAAGGAACTGCAAGAATATATTAAAATCCTGACACCAGGATAATGTAACAATGTACATCTCAACTCTAAAAATACTTAGGAGAGAGAATAATGAACTCGGCTAGCACTGAAGCCCGAGTGAGTGAGTTTGGAAGACATTAACATTCTCCAGCCCCCATCCTAAGCTGAGGTCTTTGTCAGCCTGTACTATTTATTTATTTATAACAGATACCTTGTCTGCTTCCATAAGGAGTTGGAGCAGACTTCTCCCGCATTTAGAGCATAGGCTGGGAACCAGTATGAGTCACACAACGACCTTCACCTGAACTCCGCAGTGAGCCACTCCAAGAAGCAGCGATGCAGCTCGGGTCTCAGCCGTCTGAGCTGAGTAGGATGTCTCCTGTCTCAGCCCCTTCTCTCTCCCCAGCTGTTTTCCAACCCAATGTCTGATGCCTTCCTAAGGGCCTGTCTAGAAACCTGGAAGAATGTCATCCTCTTGTACTTGAACACAGGCTATGTCTCATCACCCCTCCTATGCCAATCCAGAATACGACATCGCACCTTCTCTTTTTCCTTCTTTGTTACCCTCAAGGCTTAGGAAAGCTATTTTCATGGACATTTTTGTAGGCCCTTCACATTTTGCAAAGAATGTTTACCTGCCACTGTTGCATCTGAGATGCAGAAATTCTTAGCAGCAAATTTACTTCATTAAGCCTGGAAGATATTCTAAAATAGATGACCAATATAATAAGATACGACCCTTATTTTGTTTTTTAAATACCTAGGCCTTTTTCAGGATTCTGATTCTGATTTTTAAAAATTGCAAAATGTACTAGAGAAGGAGAAAAGAAGAGGAAGAGAAAAGGAAAAAGGTTTTGTAAGATTTTTTAATATTTATAGCCTCCCTATTTCAAAAAGCATTGTCAGTAGCATAATATTTTAATGCATCTAAATATTATATAATAGAACTTTTTTTTGCTTTCAAATGGATTTTTATTCCTAAAAGTAGACAAAAAAATTCAACATGATAGCCAGAAATGTATTATGTAAGTTCCTGATGCCCCAGCCACCACCCTTTGTGTATGCTTTGTTCCCAGAGTTGCCACCCAGGCCCCTTCCCTGCACCTGATTTGCCAAGGTGGGCAGTCCCCACACCTGACTGCCCAGGGCACAGAGCCCTCAACAGCCCCAGGCTTGCTCACCTTTTCTCCCTGGGGTCCTGCCACACCAGGAGGGCCAGGCCTGCCCTGGAGGAAAGAAAGAAAAGGCAGATTATGATGGGCACTAGGGATACAATAGTGGGGAGTTGGGGAGAAAGAAGTTGAAAGACAGCTCCCCGCTGTGGCTGGACTTTTCTTCAGAAGCCAAAGTCCCTTTAGACCTGACTTTCTGGACTGCGTTTATTGCTAGAAAGTTCTTCCTCAAATAACCTAAGCTCCCTACCTCCATGCTTTCTCATCTGCAGTTGCGCTGGTTCTGCAGCATGGATAACACATTCTGAGAAAACAAAGAACCCCTTCCTTAGGAATATGAGGGCCTGGGCAAGAGAAAGAAGAAGCACATAATCAGGACCTGCCCCGGCCCAGGGAGCACAGAAGGCAGAGTCTGGTGGAGTCGAAGGAAATCCTTAGAGCTGAGGACTGGTGAGGCACCAGGGAAGAGGGAAGGGCCACCCAGACTCTGGCCAGGAATAGTTAGGGCCACAGGGAAACCAAAGTCCCAGAGGGCTGGTACAGGGGACGCTGAAGACTTGTCCCTCCTGCTCTTCAATGTCCCCACTGGGAAGCCTTCCACGAGCTGCCAAGAGAATGCCTGAGCTTCTCCACCTCCTGCAGGAGCAGGGTGCGGGAGCAGCCCAGGAGCCACAGCACAGAGCACAGGGCAGTCGTCAGCCAGCGTCCTCACAGACCCCAGAGAGGGCCTGGAGGGCAGCTGCACAGTCAATCTCCGTCCATGGACAGAGGGCTTTGTATAGGAAAAGATCCTAAGGACACAGACATGCGCTCAAGGATGCACGCAAAGCACCCTCACTTCCTCTTTACTCTGAACAGCAAAGATCTGTAACCCCACTGCGCTGGCTTCCCCTGCACCCCGAGACCCTCGCCGGCCGCCCCACACCACCAGCGTTAGCTCTGTGTGCTATATTCACACCATAGACCATTAACTGGTCACTTGAGTCAGGCCTTTGGTGAATATTTTTTTAAATGGTTCCATGTTTATGATACAATGTTGAGGGAAGAAAAGCAAGATATAAAAAGTATGATTCCAATTTGTTACATGACAACAATAAATACAAATCCAGATATTTGTGGGAGATGGAATGAACTATAAGTTTAATTTATATTAATATAGTATCAGAATTAATATTTATTGTAATTCATTGACATCGGATATAATTAATGTATATATATTTATCTATGTTTTCATATTTATATAAATAAATATATTAATTGACATGTATGTTAAATTACACTATGCAACATAGCATTTGACTAATTGGCTTTAACACGAATGTATGATTTTAGGCTTTATTTCATTTGAATTTTAAATTTAAATATGTAAATGTAGTTTCTTTTGGAATAGATGATACGTTCACGTGGTTCGAAATTGAAGTGCATAAACATTTAAAGCCCCCTTCTGGGCTTTAAGCCGTAAGGTTATCATCGTCTTGTTTATTCTTCCAGAGACAGTCTCTGAAAGTCACAGATGCATTTTCCCCCACACCATTCTGAACACTTTTATTTTCCACTGAACCACGTCTTGCAGACCCCTCACATCAGTGCATCCAGAGTTTCTTCATGAATGTCCTCAGCCCCATAGCACTCTCTGTGTCAATGCCTCCTGATTTATTTAACTAGCTTTGTCCTGAGGAGCACTGGGGCTGTCTTGAATCTTTCCCTCTGGGGACAAGATGACAATGAGCGCTGCTTACACACATCACCTTGAAAACGTGCGCGTGGTCAGAGGCCTTTACATTATGATAACGCATCACCTTACCTGATGTAAAATGGATTTCAAGTGGTCTATGCACTGGGATCCCTCCAGCTCTGGGGTTCGCAGAGTCAACCTACGGCTACGCAGCTGGGGTCTGGTCCTAAGCCTCCTGCAGCCTCCAGCTGAGCAAGGAGTAGGCCCAGGTGCTGAGGCTCTGTGGAGCTTCATGTGGGGTCCAGTCATCCCCATCCTCTGACCACTGATGAAACCTAGCCCAACAGTGCCAGCACACACTTACCTGCTGTCCTGCATCCCCAGGCTTCCCGGGAAATCCATCCAGGCCTCGCTCTCCCTGGCAAAAGAAGGAAAATGGAGAAATAAAGAGCAGGTAAGTGACGATAGGCAGTGGCCCAGTGCACATCCCCGCAGTGACCATCATGGACAAGGAGGGCGGGGAGAAGGTGCCAAACGCACACGAGCACGCACGCACGCGCGTGCGCGCACACACACACATACACACACACAGCAGCCCTAGACAGGATTTGCACTGGAGGACAAGGAACATAGGTCAAAGGTCAGAACAACTGGAGTCATCTCTCTGCTTTTTACTTTTCGAATCTGTGGCCAAGAGATGGCCACGTGGCTTCTGTGAGCCACACAGTCTCTTCATCTCACGGTTTTTCATGGGGGTCAAACAAAGCCATGGGTGAGTGGGGTCTGTAATGCAGTTCATAAAATTGCAGGTGTATTTTATGCATCATTCATTTGTCCACGAAACATATGTGAACACGTACCATGTCCTCAGTGCTCAACATAGACGTCAGAGTGAACTGCTGGCTAGCGGTAAGCTGCCATCTGCACATTCATCTGTTTACCTTCAGACAGAGCTGACTGTCTTACTAGCCGTGGGATCGTGGGCAGTCATTTCACCTCTCTGAGAGTGTTTTGATTACTATGGGGATGATAATAACCCCTTCCTCAAAAGACATCTATGACTCTCAAAAAAAAAAAAAAAAAAGAAAAGAAAGAAAGAAAACAAAAGGCCAGGCGTAGTAGCTCACACCTGTAATCCCAGCACTTTGGGAGGCCGAGGCAAGCAGATCACCTGAGGTCAGGAGTTACAGACCAGCCTGGCCAACATGGTGAAATCCTATCTCTACTAAAAATACAAAAATTAGCCAGGTGTGGGGGCGCATGCCTGTAATCCCAGCTACTTGGGAGGCTGAGGCATGAGAATCGCTTGTACCTGGGAGACAGAGGCTACAGTGAGTCGAGATTGTGCCACTGCTCTCCAGCCTGGGTGACAGAGTGAGACTCTCTCCAAAAAAAAAAAAAAAAGATCCCTATGACCAAGTCCCCAGAGAGAATGCTCCTGCTGAGGACAGGTGAGGACAGGTGAGGACAGGTGAGGATAGGCGAGGATAGGCGAGGATAGGCGAAGATGGGTAGTGAGTAAGTGCTAGAGTCTTGCCCGAGCTGTGCCCTGATTTTCTTGAGCCAACTCCCAGGTGCTGGTGTGTTCAAGTCCTGGGCTAACTCAGGCCTGGTGTTCCCAGCTGGGGTCCTTCTTTCAGGTGGGCTGCAAGAACTCAGCTGGGCAGACACTCCAAACGGTGGGTTCAGACTTGTGTGAACGGTCTCCCACCCGCATCCCAGCAGCCACCACTGCCTTCTTCAGGCTCCTCAGACACGGCCACTTTGTTCCCGCTTCTGCCTTCACTGCCTCCTGTTCCCTCCACTGCCTCCTCTGTACCCTTCGGGACTCAGATTCAGTGTCCCCTCCTGACCTTTTAATCTAAATGAGAGGCTCTCTTCGGCTGCAGCATGGTCTCATTTTCTTCCCCCTCATCTCCCTTAATTCAATTTGCATCTATTATCCGTGCACACGCGCCTCCCCGCTCACACGAGGACAGGAAGTGCGTTCACTCTTTTCGTTCTTGCGCTCCCAGAGCCTCAGTGTGAGCCCTGCTGACATTTACTGAATGACTGGAAGATTATACATACAAATTCTGTTGAACTCTCCTTCGATTTCTTTGTAACCTCATTTCCCAAGTGGTGATTTCTTTGCTTCTTTTTCTGTTAAAGGTTGCTTCCTCTCTCAGGATGCTGTTTTTCTTCCAGAGGTTACAGATTCCCGGTTTTCTCCTCGGGGCTGCTGTGCTCACCGTGGGTGGCCGCCCGCTGGTGGACACTGATTCTATTCACTGCCGCTCTGGGGATGTCAGGGCAGGTGGAAGCTCCCGCGGGTGGCATGCAGAGGAAGGTTTTCTTCCTGTGTGGCTGCTCCCATCCCTCCCAGGGCTTGCTGACTACCTGCAGACTGGGTCTCTCCCTTCATCTGGAAACAAATACTGAGGCTTCCTACTGCCCAGGATAGGCAGGGAATGGGGCAGGGGCTGCCTGACTCTGCGTCTCCAAGCGCAGGAAACCAGTGAGTCATTGACGCCTGCCCCAGGGTCCCCCCATTCCCCATCCCCACTGATGTCCACTTGGGGGTGGCCCCGACCCTCTTTGGGCTCTGCAGTTCAGCTTGCAGGCCCCTGGCCTTGCATCTACGTAAACTTAATCCTACATGTTTTCTCTCTTTCAGAAATTATCTTAAAATTCCAGAACGTTGATGTATACATGTATTTCCAATCACAATTACACACTAATCTTTCAAAAAGGCTTTCCCGGTGGCTCATGCCTATAATCCCAGCACTTTGGGAGGCCGAGGCAGGCAAATCACCTGAGGTCAGGAGTTCAAGACCAGCCTGGCTAACATGGTGAAACCCCATCTCTACTAAAAAATACAAAAAAATTAGCCTGTAGTGCCCGCTACTCAGGAGGCAGGAGAATCGCTTAAACCTGAGAGGCAGAGGTTGCAGTGAGCCGAGATCATGCCACTGCTCTCCAGCCTGGGCGACAGAGTGAGACTCTGTCTCAAAACAAAATAAAAATAATAAAAATAAAAAGTCTTTCCATCACATGACACTTCGGGCCAATGGTGAGAGGAGCTGCCTGGATTTCGTCTCTGCCAAGTGATTCCACATCTGTCATTATATCATCTTCTTCAAACTCTGTGAGGTTGGCGGGCCCAAGCACCAACAAGAGATGAAGAAACTGAGGCCCGAGGAGGTGAAGCCACTTCACCCCAGCTGCGTGTGCTGGCACTGGCGCCAGAACGGGCCCCCCAGTCCTTTCATCTGTGGTTTCTTTCTACTGCCTCGGAGCGGGAGGGTCAGAGCAGAGTCCCTGAAGGAGCAGGCAGGGTTCCCGCTGTGGGGCCCGGGCTGGTGAGTGGACAAGGGTCTCCAAGCCCACGGACTCTCACCCACTACCTCTAGATGAGGAAACTGGTAGCCCTAGGGTGCATCTTGTCCAAGGGTACATAGAAACTTAGTGGTGGCACCAGGACTCAAATCGAGGTCTCCTGATTTCCAGTCCTGAGCATGCTTCCTTGCAACAGGCCACCCTACTGAAGATCACTGTAAAGAACATGGCTGTTCTTTGGTCAAGGAATAGGCTGGGGCAGACATCTGGGCCTGAGTGACTCAGTGAGTTCGGAATGCAGGCACACAATTCCATGTATATTGGAAACACAGCTATGGAGTCACAACATGGGAAGGCCATTCCTTGGCCCTAGGCCGCTACTGTCTGTAAAAGGTATAATTGCCCTGTTGACACTGTGCAGGTGCAGTCACATCCAGAGAAAGAGAGAGAGCCAAAGCTGTCTGTCTTGCAGACAGAGAGGAGAGAGCCAGGACACAGCTCAGCTTGCTTGTGCCCAGAGAGAGAAAGAGTGAAGCTGCCGACCCTGAAGGCAGGGAGAGCCGGCTGCACAGCTGTGTGTCCTCTCAGCAGAGAGGAGCCAAAGGGCTAAGCAGCCGAGACAGAGCAGACAGTGTGTGAGTGAGCTGCTGACGGGAGAGCAGCATAAGAGAGCTAGTGTGAGTGAGCTGCTGATGGGAGAGCTGCTGAGAAGAACCACATTTCACCTGCCTATGGCCTGAGTGTTCTTGCAGCTATCTGCTCATCCATCCACTCCCCTCGGACCTCAGCATGGGCTGGACCCTAACCCCGAGCGTGACATTTGGCATAGCCGTGGACCTGACAATCACCCTGGAACCTGGCTCTCCCACAGGCCTCAGAGCAAGGCCAAGTGTGCCTGTTGCCCAAGTCCCTGTTTCTTACTTCCTTGCACTTGTGCACCAAGATGAGTGGAGTCTGGAGCCAAAACTTCCTCTCACTGCAGCCTGGGACAGCTGCAGGTGCACAGAGAGGGCCTGGCTGGACCTGGTGGTGGCAGTCTGCACTGCTGGGCGGCACATGACAGAGGAGCCAGGCGGACATGGCTGCAGGCCTGATGGATGGGTGGTCATTAGCAGGGGCAAGAGGAATGAGAGCGGATACATGGGGGAAAGAAATAAGTGAGAAAGAGAAGAGTGGGGGTGGGGGAGAGACAGAGGAAGACAGAGAGAGACAGAGACAGATATAGAGACACAGAGAGACAGAGACTGAGTTAACAGAAAAACAAAGAAAAAGAGATGCAACAGACAGAGGGAAGGAGAGACAGAAAAAGACAGAGACAGACAGGAAAGAGACAAAGAGACACAGACAGAGAAGCAGAGGGACAGTTCAGACAAGCACAGACAGAGACAGACGCAGAGAGACCGAGAGAGACAGGACAGAAGAGAGAGTTTGAGAGACACACACAGACAGGGACAGGGAGAGAGACAGAAGACGTGGCACTCAGAGTGCCGTCTCAAGCTGAAATGCCCACCATAGCATCTGGGACAGGTAGTGGAACCATGCCATAGTGTGGGCCCATCCTGAGGCCATACTGGGGCACCCATGTACCCTGCAGGCCCTCCACTCAGACTTTCTGCTGTTGCATGGGTTTGCTGGCTTTGCTAGCACTGCACTGGCTACACAAACGCAGCTAAGTGAAGGCTTCGGCTCCTGCAGACTGAGAGTGAGATCCCAGGCTCCCAGGGGGAGGGGGCGTGGGTGGTGGTTAACCGCACGACTCAGACCCAAACCCTGGCTCTCCCACGTTCCAGTTGTGTGACCTTGGACCAGTTCCTTAGCAGCTCTGTCACTCAGTTTCTACAAATAAGCAGCATAATATTAATATTTACCCAGTAAAGCTGCTGTGAGGACCACATGAGCTCATCTACGTGACATGCTGACAACACTGCCTGGCATGCGGAAGGTGTGCATTAAAAATCAGTGAAGCCAAACAAAGGCTGACTGTGTGGAATGGACTTGGGGTAGGGGAAAGAAAGACCAAAAAATCATTTGGAAGGGACCAGCAACAGGGGAACAGCAGAGGGGTGAAGGGACAGGTGCTGGGGACATAAGGGCCTGGAGAGCACTGAGTGAGGAGTAGCCAGACCTGGATTCTAATCCTGACTCTGTCTGTTGCCACCTGGAGAGAGGCTGCCCCTCTCTGGGGCTCCAGTTCCCCACCAGGATGAGATAACAAAACACAAAAGCAAAAAGGCAGCTGTTTTATGAGAACTCTACTCTGATTCTCATATCCGGAATCCATAGAGAAATGTAAGCTCATGCAAATGAAAGAGGACTGGACCTCTGCTCTGAGAACCAAGTGCTGAAACAGGCACTACCTCATTTGTCATTTCAAGCAGTCGTATGGGATATCATTCCCATTTTCACGACAGAAAACCGAGCCTCCACACAGTGCACCATCCTGGCTGCAAAGCCCACAGAGCCTCTCCGGGCCAAGGCCGCTTCCTGCGGTTCTGAGTTGCTGACAGCAGAGGGCGCTCCCACTCCACTGAAAGCAGCAAACCACGGGCTGCCCTGCCTGACCACTCTGAGACTTCGCTGCTGATTGGCACATTCAGTGCGGGAGGAAGACACGTGGTGTCTTTCTTCTCCTTCTCCCTCACATACAATAAACCATTCATATAACATGGGTGCCAGAACTGAGTTAACGTACTGCGTGTTTTCCCCAGAAATCAGCTGCAACCCTTTCGTGCTTTCAATGAGCAGGATGGCCCAGGTGTCCCTGTGGTACTTCATGCAGAGAGAGCCTCAGTCCACCCTGCATAAATCCTCCCCACAGCCTCGTGGCCCTCCACCTCCGCCCTCGATCCAATCCACTGCCTCCCCCATTGTCAAAGTGGTCTCCCCGTAATCCGTTTCTGGACATCCCTCCTTTCCCAGCCCCCCATGGTTCCCAAGGCCTGCAGGATGCACCCGCCTCCTCAGCCTGGCAGTGTGGGACCCTCTACATCTGTCTTGCTCACTCTCAGCCACAGCAGCAGTTGCCCGGCACTGTTCACTGTCACTGAAGCACACTCTTGTCCAAGCCCGCCCCTGGCTTGGCCACAGGATCGCCTCTTTCTAGAAAGTCCACCTTCCATTCTCCTCTCTGCCAACCAACATCTGGAGGCAGCAGAGGGTGGGGGAAGGGCGTGCGCTCTGGGAGAGACATGTGGGTGCTGCTCTGTCCTGTGCTTTGACAAGAACTCAAACCCCTAGCAATCACAATGGACTCGTTCATTAAATAGGAATATGTAAAGTACCCTTCATTTGTTGTTTTTTGGTTCAAATTTGTGAGATAACATAGGTGAAATTCTTTACCCATGGTAAACAATGCCATTATGGCCCAGGCACGGTGGCTCACGCCTGTAATCCCAGCACTTTGGGAGGTTGAGGTGGGTAGATCACGAGGTCAGGAGTTTGAGACCAGCCTGGCCAACATAGTGAAACCCTGTCTCTACTAAAAATACAAAAAAATTAGCTGGGCCTGCTGGTGGGCACCTGAAGTCCCAGCTACTCTGCAGGCTGAGGCAGGAGAATTGCTTGAACCCGGGAGGCAGAGGTTTCAGTGAGCTGAGATCGCACCATTGCACTCCAGCCTGGGCAACAGAGTGAGACTCCGTCTCAAGAAAAAAAAAAAAAAAAGAGGAAGCCATTACAACACAATTCAGAGGCTACCTCCCCACGAAGACTCTTCTGTCTCCTGTCTCTCCAGCCCCCTCCAGAAGTGGCTTCTCTTTCTTCTGGAATTCAGTTTCCATCTCATCTCTTCCTCTCTCCTGACACGTAGGCTCTCCTTGTCCTATACTTTGCAAATCTTACCCTCCCCTCTAGGTAGTGAGTTTAAGAGTCAAGGCCTGGATCTGATTTGTCTTCTACCCCCTGCAGGGCCTGGCATACAATGATGCTCATGACATGAACAGATGCAGGCACTGTACGGACTGACGTGAACTCAACAGTTCAACAGTGAGCTCCCTGCTGTACTCAGATCACATAATGTGGCCTCAGGAGAGGAAGATGAATGAAACACATAAGTCTTCAGGCAGCTCCCACCCACCCAATTATGTTACTGTGCTCACCCAACAAAAGAATCCATGCCTTCACCCTGTGGTCTCCTTGGGAAGGGGAAAGATGGCATCTTAGGAGCTGAGAGCCACCTAGGCTGCCCCCACTCAGACACCTCCAAGCTAATGATGGCCATTCCCAGGGACTTCCACCCAAAGGGCTGCCTGACCTCCCAGTGGGGACTCCACCACCACCCTATTCTAGGAAAAGCACATCCTAAGGTACCTCGGGATGAGTCCTGGAGCTACCCATGGACTTGGCACCTAAGATCTCAAGCTGCCAAGTGGCTGCTCCATAAAGGCAACTGTGTGAAGATGAATGTGGGCATCTCTAGGCACCCAGCACACAGCGGGTACCCAGCAAATACTTATCACAGTCACACCTAGTGTGTGACACTGCCAACCCCTCAAGAGCAACACAAATTGGGGGTGAGACTTACTGATGACTTTTTATAAGGCTGAGTTGGGAGCGCAGATGGAAAAGACAGAGGTGCCCATGTCTGCAGGGTGGATTGCGGCTTTGGTTCCTTCAAAACACCAACTCCCTTTTGTTAATTGCTTAGGGAGCTTCTACCAGGTGCCAAGCCCTGCGCTTGCTCTCATAACTCATCAGATCCTTAGAGCCACTAACTGGGAGAAGCATCACCATCCACCCCTCAATGTCAAATACGGACATGGAGGCCAGCAAGGTCCAAAGCTTATCTAAGGTACCTGCACTGGTGGAGGCCCAGCCAGGGGGAGAGCCTAGTTCCTCTGATTTCAAGGCTGGTGCTCTTCCCATTTTGAGGCCCCCCCTTTGCTCTGAGCCAGGGCAGGACACCTGGGGAGCCTCAGGACTGGAATGTTTACAGTCACCCTACATTGTCTGGGGGACACGGTTTTCTAGATGGAAACAGGACCCTCAATGCCCAGTGCTTGGCCCTTTTCATGAGTAGACTCCTCTCTGTGCCTGGCTGGATTCACCTTACAATTTCCTGGACAGCCCACCTGGGCTCTGCCACCTGGACCTACTCATGCCTCCAAATCCTTCAGTCACTGCACTGTGCCAGCAGAGACATGATCTGGAAAACCCCCAAATGAAGGGCTGTCTCCCCGCTTTACAGAGAACGCCCTGCCCTGGGTTCTGTTAGAGGTGGCCTCAGTGCTGGACGATGGTGGTTGTCTCTGTTAAGGCAGGGCTGAGACACTGTCCCACCCCATGCCGGGCAAGGCCAGGCAGCTGGAACGGCTTTTTCCAAGGCAAGATGGAAACCTACTTGCTGATGTAAGAAATCAGAGAGGTTCCTGAGAAAATAAACTGTAAGCACCCACCCATAGGAGAGCTGAAAAGGGGCATTCAGCATCATGCAACTCAGGCTCTTCCTTGGATGGGTGGGGAAACAGAGGCACAGAGCGGAGCCAGCTCTTCTGTGAGTCACCTGCACATCAGCAAGGGAGTCGGAGCCAGCGCAAAGCTGACCTTCAGAGCTGCGGGCTCATCCTCACCGCTTCTCGGTGTCTGCTTTCCTTTCTCCCTGTCCTCAAACAACATATATAAAGCACATGCTGCCCAGAACCTTTCTAAGCCTTCTGTAAATATTAACTCACGGAATCCTCATCATATCCTTACGAAGCAGATAAAATTACTCTCTGCAGTGAAGAAACCTGGGACTTGGAGGTTAAATAATGCTGCACAGGTCACACTGCTCGCAGAGCCCCGAGCTGGAATTCAAATGCAGGCTCCAGGATCACAGTGCAGGGTTGCTCCAGCCGTGGCTGCGTCAGCTGGTGCAGGCTGCAGGGACTCAGGGGCTGATGGGGGCATGGCTGAGGTTACTCCCTGCACCTCACCAGCGGGTGGTCCTCCCTTCCTGAGTATACCCCAAAGGAGCCTCCTGCAGCAGGTAGAACTATGGCCCGACCAGAAAGGAGACAGTCTAGGGGAAACACGCCAGCATTCTACATTTCTGGTGAAACTTCAGGCTTGGTAAGCCACAGATGGGAAGGCCCAAACCGGGAATGAGGAGTTTCTGGATCCTGCTGGCTTTCTAACAGGCCACAGGGCGTCAAGAAACACATGGCCTCTAGGCTCAGTTTCCCCCGCTTTACAATCAGGAGTGCTCCCCCGGCTTCTCTACAACCCTTTCCAAGTCTGATAACTTAGGATTTTGATAGAACTGCGGTGTTTCTTGACTGAACAAAAGTCTTAAAGCAAGACTCTAAAAGCTTGCTGGAAAAAGGTCTAACGCTCCATGGAAAAAAGCCTATTGCTTCCAAACAGTGTTTTGGCAAGAATAAAACACTGAGTGTGTACAGACTGAATCTCTCTTGAAGCAAGTGGGAAAAAGAAATAAATGTTTGTGAATGTGTCGGTTATGGACCGGACACTGTTCCTGTTATCCACCTTCCAACCGGCTTCGGAGAAGACATTAATATTTCCATCCTGCAAGTGAGAAAACTGAGGCTCCAGTAGCTGCAGCAGCTGTCCCAGTGGCAGACCTGGTCCCCCAGGGCCTGCGGAGAGCTCTTCGTTTCTCTGGGAAAGCCGACTGCGCCGCACCTTAGAAGCTCACCCGAAGCCCCCAAAGCCTTCAGGAAGCGCGGGGATCATTGTTCCAGTGGAGATGGTTCCTGCTCTGGACCCTTGGTGAGCGTTTTCTCCCTGTGACGTTTCCTGGCTAACGTACCATGGTCCAGGCAGCTTCCTGTTGGCCGTCTCATCCACTCCCAGGGCTTCGACCAAGCCTGAGCGTGGAGGACATGCTGTAAACCCATCTGTACATCGCCAAAAAGTCCCAGTCCACACCTGTGGGTGAAGGCACTCTGCACACTGAGTTCGATCTTGGTTCCTGCATCGTCTCTCACCTGGGCCCAGTGCTCACACGTGTGTCCACAGAGGACTGGCCACAGACCGCGCTGCAGGTACCAGCTCAGGCAGGGAAGACCCAGAGGTGAATAAGGTGCCTTATGTTAAAAATCCAAGGGTCGGCCGGGCGCGGTGACTAATGCCTGTAATCCCAGCACTTTGGGAGGCCGAGGCGGGTGGATCATGAGGTCAGGAGATCGAGACCATCCTGGCTAACATGGTGAAACCCCATCTCTACTAACAATACAAAAAATTAGCCGGGCGAGGTGGCGAGCGCCTGTAGTCCCAGGTACTCAGGAGGCTGAGGCAGGAAAATGGCGTGAACCTGGGAGGCGGAGCTTGCAGTGAGCAGAGATCACGCAACTGCACTCCAGCCTGGGCGACAGAGCAAGACTCTGTCACACACACACATACACAAAAAAAAAGAAAAAAAAAATCCAAGGGTCTACATATGTGCGTGGGGGTGGGTGGCTGAAAGGCAAACAAATACCATGTGGGCGACCAAGGTCATCAGCTGAAGAGGGTAGGGGTTCTAACAGCACAGGTCCAGGGAAACCCAGGAAGACTTCTGAGGGAGAGAAAAACATTTTTATACCAATCTTTGTGGCTGGATGGCTGGGTGGGTGGGCACCTGACTGAAGCAATGAATAGAATACAGGAACGGGTACATCCATTCACCTTTTCACACATTTCTAATCACACTGTAGGTTTCTTAGGTCAGAGATTATGCTTGTAGTTTTTGGATTCTTTATGGTACATTGAAGAAAATAGTACTTAAAACATAGTTTTATTAGCCAGGCATGGTGGTGCGTGCCTGTAGTCCCAGCTACTCGGGAGAGGCTGAGGCAGGAGAATTGCTTGGACCCGGGAGGTGGAGGTTGCAGTGCACCGAGATCACACCACTGACTCCAGCCTGGGCAACAGAGTGACACTCCGTCTCAGAAAAAATAAAATAAAATAAAAAACACCAACAGAAAACCCATAGTTTTGGATTTCTTCAGAACGTCTTCAATGTTTCTTCATGAGGCAGAGGGCACTGAGCGCTGCGAGGCACCTCTGCAAAGCCCCGGCGCTGCGTGTGGCCTGGCTGCAGACACTGAGGCTGGGGACAGGCCCCCCAGTTGAAAAATATATATTCTTTAAAAAACAGACAAACAAAACAAACAAACAAAAAACATTCTTTTTGCACTTCAGATGAGTGCTGTGTGACTTACACCCACTTTCCTGGACTGCTGGCTCATGGAACAGCAAACCCAGATGAGGTAAACAAGCCCCAGGAGGAGAACCACCACAGGCCCCCGAGTGACCTTCCCCTGACAGGCTCGGCCCAGCCCAGGACTCAGACAAGTGGAGAAGCCACCACCTTCTGCCTGGGGAGCGCTTTCCCAGGCCGATCCCGGCTTCTGGCTGCCCCCCGAGGCACCACACTGGTACTGGATCTGGTTCTGATGACCAAGGCACTAGGGGTCTTTGGCCTCCAAATCCCCTTCAAATACGGCTGTCTCTTGTCTTGACACGACCTGGCTCTGCCTGTGCTCCTGTCCTTTGGGTGGGTCCCATCCTTGGATTCATCCATTGTCCTTACAGGGGATCTAGCCGTAGGACATGTGATTTGAAGGAGTCATCTCTTATTCATTTATTGATTTGGCAAATGCATATCAAAGGCACCTCTGCCCCCGCTCGACAGTAAAGCACTGCACACCTGCAGCCATGTGTTGGGTTGACTTCGTAAATATCCGCCATGTGTTGGCAAGTGTTGCCTGCTAAACTCTTGGGACTCTGATGGAGGGCCTGCACCAGGCACTCTGTGGGCGCTGAGGGAAGACAGCCTGTTTCAGACTCCAGGCCAGGGTCAGGCTCCACCTCTGACTGCACCCTCAGGTGACAGCCAGCGTGTGACCCCCACATGTCTGGGGCCTTCTGCCCGAATCGCTGCCGAGCTGCACACTTCGGATGTGAGTCTCAAGCTTCCTCTGGCTTCTACAGCCCAGCCCTGCTGTGGGGCAGTTCCTCAAACTCCACTCTCTGCTACACAGGGATTGAAAGAAGACCCCTGCTCCCTTGAGCAACAGAGCTGCAGAGCAACCCACGCGCCTGTGTGCCCAGAGCCTCAGTTACTCCAAATGCCACTTTTATGTCTTCACCATGTGAGGGAGGGAGCAGAGGGTCCACAGAGAGAGCTGACCGGCAAACAAATCTACGGAAACATGTGAAAGCTCTCGAAAGAGGTAAGGGTTTTGCTTATTAAAGTTAAAAATGATTAAAATTTAATATACAAACAAACAAAAATCATGTTTGGGAGCCTGCGTTGGGGAACAAGGCCAGTCCCTGCCTCCCTGAATGAAAAAGGACCTTTTGGAAAGCAATGTGAGCGAGCCACAGACAGGTTCATTGGCTTTGACCAGTAATTTCACTTCTGGGAAAGCAGCCTAAGGAAATAATCATAAATATGAAAATAAATAAACAAAGCTATAAGCTTTAAAATGCCAAAGCATTCTGTTTTTCTTTTTTTTCTGAGACAGAGTCCTGCTCTGTCCCCCAGGCTGGAGTGCAGCGGCACAATCTCGGCTCACTGCAACCTCCGCCTCCCGAGTTCAAGCGATTCTCCTGCTTCAGCCTCCTGAGTAGCTGGGACTACAGGTGCCCACCACCAAGCTCAGCTAATGTTTGTTATTTTTAGTAGAGACGGGGTTTCACCGTGTTAAGCCAGGGTGGTCTCGATCTCCTGACCTCATGATCCGCCTGCCTCGGCCTCCCAAAGTGCTGGGATTACAGGCGTGAGCCACCGCGCCCGGCAGCATTCTTTTTGAAAGTGAAAAACTGGAAACAATTGTGAATGATCAATACCAGGGGAATGGGTACCTGAATTATGGTTTATTCACTTAATGGAATGCTGTGCAGTCATTTATAACAAACTCTAAAAACTCTACAGCAGCATGGAGAAAACACTGCATGTCGGAACAGAAAACAGGAGGCAGCATGGGATACAGGATGATGTGGCTGTGGAGGGAGGCAGCATGGAATACAGGATGATGTGGCTGTGGAGGGACACTCCCCATGCGTAGGAATTCCCACCGGAGGCCGGGCGCGGTGGCTCACGCCTGTAATCCCAGCACTTTGGGAGGCCGAGGTGGGCGGATCATGAAGTCAGGAGATCGAGACCATCCTGACTAACACAGTGAAACCCCGTCTCTACTAAAAATACAAAAAATTAGCTGGGCGAGGTGGCAGGCGCCTGTAGTCCCAGTTACTTGGGAGGCTGAGGCAGGAGAATGGTGTAAACCCGAACCCGGGAGGCGGAGCTGGCAGTGAGCTGAGATCGCGCCACCGCACTCCAGCCTGGGTGACAGAGCGAGACTCCGTCTCAAAAAAAAAAAAAAAAAAAAAAGAATTCCCACAGGAAATATGCCTACGTGCCCACTGTAGTTGTGTCAGGATGGCAGGATCACAGGCTGTTTCACTATTTTTCAAATATCTTAAACGTAAATTAAGGGTGAAGAACAAGTTCCTGTGGAACTAGAGAGTCACATAGTGCAGGACAACCCCTGCATGGGGCAGACCCCGACAAAGCATCTCAGACATGGGTTAGGTGAGAGGGCCTAGCCCCAGCTCTTGGGACACGTTGCTCCAGATCGTAAGGAACTCAATGAATGGGCCCGGGAAGAGAAACTGAAAATTCAGCAGCAGCCGCGGTTTGGGAAGGTGGAGCTGGGTGGGAGTTGCCGCGCTTGGGCAGCCACCCCTGCCACCCCACAGGGGAACCTTGAACCATCAGCGATGCCAACACATGTGGCGGAATCCAATCAGAGGTCTCTTCCACCGTTACCTGGCAGCAGTCACTAAGGAGCCTCCACCTGGGCCTCCTCAGACGTGTCGGTTGCATGGCAATCTGCATCTAAGAGCCCGAGTGTGGGCCAGTTCACATTTGGTGACTGTGGCTCAAATGCAGGTCACCAATGTCACTCCTGTCACCACTCATTCTCCCATTTGTTTGAGAGCCAGGGTAACTGAGGAGCAGAGAAGTTATGTAACTTGCCAAGTAAGATAGGAGTCCTATGAGGCAGCAACTGGGACTTCGGAGTCCAATCCAGGGCTCTCTTAAAACCTGTCTGGTCTGGAAACCCTAAACTCCGCCTTGGTGCAGAGGATGACAATGCCTGCAGGTACTGAGACCACAGCCTTCCCGGCACAAGTTACATTCAGGGTAGGAAAGTACCACTGTCTGCAGCAGCCCTCGCCTGCCACATGCACACACACACGCAAACATATATGTACACACATGTGCACACATGCACACACAAATGTGTACACACACACACAAGCATACACAGAGCAGATGGTCTCATGCACCCTCTCTTCTATGGAAAGCTGTATTGATCAATGAGAGCAGACTATAATACCTTTTCTCCTCGAGTTCCCTTTTCACCTCGTTCTCCTTGGAGGCCCTGGGGGAAAAAGAAAGAGCAGTGACCAAACATCTTAATCTGACTTCTCTGTGCTCACCATGGGGGTGTCCATGGAGTAACTGCCTGGCAGCTTCCAGCCCAGGGTGGCAGGGATGGTGATGGTGAGGACCCTGTCTCCCTGTGTAGTCTAAGGCCACAAAGCAGCTGCTGTGTGGTCTGGCTCTAGGCAGCAGAGGCAGGCCACTTCCAGAGTATGACATGAGTTCCTGGGCTTGTCCCTTGGCTTAGGCTATCTAGGTCCTCATAGCCATAGATTGGGACATAGCCTGGCTCCTGAACTCAAGTGGCCAAGGACAGAAATGTGGCTTCAAAGTCAGTTCCCCCCACCACACTATGCCTATGATGCCGCAGGACCATGGCTCCCAGGAAGGGTCCCAACGTTGAATCAGAGAATGGCTCCTTGAAGCCAATCACCCCTCCTCCCTCGGGGATAGGGTCACTGTCTGTCCCCACTGCTCATCCTGCCTTTGTCTAGAGCAGCACCCAGACCTTGTGCTGTGGACTCCCTGCCCCTCTGTGTACAGACTAGGTGGGAATGTCAGCCAGGATGTGGGTTTCTCTGAGTGCAGGATCCAAAACATGATCCCCCTGCTTCCCCCAACTCCATCGTCCATCGTCACTGGATCCTCTTACCACATTGTACTTTATTGACAGTACTCAGCCCTGGACGCTGCGTTTTCTGCCTCCCCCAGGTAGAATGTAAGCCCCACCAGGGCAGTTCCTTCAATATGATATCCCCAGAGTCTAGAACAGAGCCTGTCACTTGGTAGGCACTAATACACATTTGTTGAATGACTAACTGACCCAGTGAGTGACTGTGACGATCCCTCGTTTAGCACAGGAATCTGGTAGGGCTTGTGTCTGAAGGCTACTGCCCTACTCTGAGAAGCAGAAGGCTCAGTAGTGCATGTGCCTGCTCTTCCCACGTGCACAGATTACACCGTGAGGCACTGGGGCCACCCACATGAGCTGACGAAAGCACAGCTCCTCCCTGGGCAGCAGCCTGCAGGCCAGGCAATGGTACAAGGCAGGCACCTGCCGGATGAGCAGGAATGTATCCTATGTAACTATGTGAGCTCCTTGTGGGCTCCACTCCCTTTTCTCTCCTTTCTTGGAAAAGAGACCCTGGGGCGTTCTATGGAAAAGATGGTAGAGATAGCAGGTGCCACCCAGGCCTCCTTGTTGATATCAGGAATGATACACACATCTTTGACCTAGAGAGGGTACAGGGCCAAGGCCACAAGATGCTGTCCTAAAGAGTAGAGCATCTGCAGGGCCATCCAGACCTACAGGGTGAGTGAACATCCTTGCTGTTTTAATTTCATCTAAATATTTTGGTCACACACACAGAGATCAGAGGTTTTCAATGTCTCCCTGGCAACTCAAGCTGCTTTGTTTGAAAATGACAGTTTACACTGCTTCTTCCATTTTTCTATGTTTTAAGACCTGCATGCATTAGGTATTTGTCCTAATGCTCTCCCTCCCCTTGCCCACCAATGTCCGACAGGCCCTGGTGTGTGATGTTCCTCTCCCTGTGTCCGTGTGTTTTCATTGTTCAACTCCCATGTATGAGTAAGAACATACAGTGTTGGGTTTTCTGTTCCTGTGTTAGTTTGCTGAGGATGATGGTTTCCAGCTTCCTCCATGTCCCTACAAAGGACATGGACTCATCCTTTTTTATGGCTGCATAGTATTCCATGGTGTATATGTCCTACATTTTATTTATCCAGTTTATCACTGATGTGCATCTGGGTTGGTTCCAAGTCTTGGCTATTGTAAATAGTGCCACAATAAACATATGTGAGCATGTGACTTTATAGAGAATCAAGAATAGTGTTAGATGTTCGAGAAGCTACTTTGCTCCTTGTACACCATATCTGTTTGTTCACCTCTTTATTCACTGGACCTACTGAATACGTATTATGTGTCTGGCACTGTTCCAGGGGCTAAGAATTAAGTAGACTCCATTCTTCTTCCAAGAGTACAGTACTGGACAGGCTGGGGCAAATGAATTCTTTAGATCAAGTGTCAAAAATCCTTGGTGCTGGTTAAAAATGCAGATTCCTGGGATCTACCCTGCTTCTTGATGGGAGAAAGGGGTCCCAAGAATATTCATTTAAACCTGTTCTCTGGGTGATTCTTATGTACTGTAACATCTAATAATTTCTGGTCTAAGAAAGGAGATACCAACACTTCACTGGCATCAGTAAGGCTAAACAGCATTATTGTCTAGATGCAGGTGGAGGAACTTGCTAGAACCTGGTTTTTGATTCCTGGAGAAGGGGTAGAACCCCTGCCCAGAAAAGTGCCTTCACTTACAGGAGCTCCAACATGTCCAGGAGGTCCGGGGAGTCCAGGCGGTCCTTGGGGCCCCTGCCGAAGAGCATTCACAGAGAAAAGTTTCAGGGATGGAAAAGAAAGGCAAGTACAGCCATACAGCTCAGCCAGTCCCATGTTTGGTGACAAGAGCTGCTAGCTCACATCCCACCAAGTGCTGCCCATGCTGCTGGCACAGATCTCGCCAGCAGACACCCCCTCGACCTCTGCTTCCCTTCTCTATTTAGAAGTCATGCCATCTGCTCCTGCTGGAGCCCTGATTCACACCCAGATTCTCTTGACTTCAAGGAACAGCGAAAGGTGTGTGCATATGAACCACCATGAGGCCAGATGCTACTATTCCATTTCACTCCCCCTGTGCCCCTCAGCCTCCCCATGACCTGGCCTGGATATGTTCACAGCTTCTGAAACATTACAACTGATTCCTGTGGCTCATCATTCGCACTTTGCCATGGGCTCAGTACAGCCTGGACAAGTCCTGACAAAGAGCTCAGCAGAAGTCTGCAGACCTGGAGGTGCCTCTGCTAACCAGACCATGAAATGCTATTGCCTCTCAACAACTAGTTTGGAAATACCTATTAAAGTCTGCTAAAATAACAACATACATTCATTCGGCCAAGGGTATCCCAATTTTTAATCTATGCTACTGTAATAAAAATATAGTAGATAAGGAGAAACACACAAATGTACACATGCATGCATATTCAGTGCTTCATTAATTTTAGTGGAAAACAAATGACATTAATATAGTCCTTAGGACCATAAATAGGGGAATGTTATATATTACAATACATCCATATGGATGTTATATATTACAATATATCCATGTATGATTGGATACATCCAATACATCCAATTCTATGTCTTAATTATGAGAATGTGTGGGGCCTATCTGTATTTACATAGAAATATGTCTCTCATCTCTTGTTAAATAACAAAGATAAATGACCAAGTATGATATAAATACATTTTTGTAAAAATTTAGGAAAAATCATTTATGTGTGGATATACACACACAAATGTGCATGCAGTTATATGAGAAGAGGAGGCAGGGAGCCTATCTGAGCATCTCTTCTGCACCTAAAGCAATTGGCTTTGCACTGGGCCTTGTCCCCTGGGAACAACAGAAGGGCCCAGCACACAGCAACACTTACCCGCATGCCGACCTCACCCGGAAGCCCCGGCTCTCCCAGTTCTCCTGGCTCCCCCTGAACAAACAAAACAGCACAAAGTCATAGGCAGTGGGACACAGGCCTAGGTACACCAGTGCAGCCCACAGCCTCCCAGGACCTCGGCTTCCTGCAGCTCAGAACTCATCACAGAAACAAGGTAGCCATCAGTGAGCAGGGCCTGGGCTCCCCTCAGATGCCATTTCTATAAGCAAAGAAGCTGACCTTTGCTGCACACAGTATTTTTTTTTTCTTTAGAAACAGGATCTGATTCTGTCTCCCAGACTGGAGTGCAGTGGCACAATCATAGCTCACTCATTATAACCTCAAAATATTTAGTTCAAGTGATCCTCCTGCCTCAGCTTCCCAAGTAGCCTGGAATACAGGCATGCACCACTGCACCAGGTTGCTTTATTTTTTGTAGACATAGACTCTTGCTTTGTTGCCTACTTTGGTCTTGAACTCCTAACTCAAGCGATCCTCCTGCCTCGGCCTCCCACAGAGTTGGAATTACAGGTGTGAGCCACCATGCCCAGCCACACAGTATTATCTCCACTCCCACTCACTTTAACTTTGGAGAGAGCAGGGGAAAAGTGTAAAAACTGGCGCCACCCTGATGGTTGTCTTCATGGAAAGGATGTTGGCCACCTAGAGTGGAGTGAGAAGAGAGCCTAGGGTCCATGGAACTCTCCTTTCTCCCTTGTCTCCAGGATCTTAGACCACCTGTCCCAAAGGGCTGCCCGCTGTAGACCTCAGCACTGCTCACAAGACAGGTTCCCTCTCTGAGACCTGATTTTATGTGGCTGGACATGGCGAAGGGATCAGAGAGGTGAAGAATACAGAACTAATGTCCACTTGGATTCTTGGTGGAGAGGAGACTTACCCACCGGAGCTGAGATCACTTTGAGCTTGGGTTGCTGGAGGATGTTGCAGCTCAGAGGCAGGTGAGATGAAGAGGTGGGGTTGGGGGTAATGATCAAGGAAAGCTGGCTTTCCATATAGGGTGTAGGGTGCTGCTTGGGTCTCACTCTGACTCCTCTAGCTACAAACTGGGGTCTTAAGCAAATCCATTGCCTCGCTGGGGCTAGTTCCAAGTCTAGGCATAGGGTAAAACAATGCTGCCTTGCAGAACTACTTGTTAACTAAATGAAAAATCATTTCCAAGGACAGGCAGGCGATACCCGGGGGCAAAGCTGCTGCTGGTCTTATCACAGCTATTAGGCTGAGCCCCTGGGATCTGCGAGGATCCTGATACGAATAAGTCCCTGCTCAAGCCTGGCCCTGGCAATGCCACCCCACTTGAGGACACGGGGTTCTGACCAGGAGGTCACCAGCCCAGTACTGCCTTGTGAGCCAGGGCAGACGGAACAGAACTTACTCTCATGCCTTTGCTGCCGTCTCTCCCGGGGGGGCCGGGCAGGCCCAGGGAACCCTAGAGCCAAAAAAAGAGAATAGCAATTAGTAAAGAATAACTGAGACAGGCTCTCAGAATGCTAGTGCAGTGGAGAACGTGCCAGGAAGGGAAGGAAATTGTGGCCAAGACTGCTACTCAAAAACTAATCCACAAGCCTGCAGCATGGGCATCACTTGGGAGAGTATAAAATGCAGATTCCCAGGTTTCACCTCAGATCTACATCAGGGTCCATGTTGTAGCCACATACCCAGGAGATCTGTCTGCACCTGATGTGGGAGTAAGCAGCTCTGGTCCACAGTCCTTCACTAGCTGGAGGTGCGGCCCTTCCTCGCTCTGGGCTTGGTGTGATATGTGTAAAGTAGAGGATTGGGCTGCAGCGGGGCTCTCAACCTTGGCATCATAGACATCCAACTGGATAAGCATTTGCAATGGGGCTGAGCAGTGCACTGTAGGATGCTTGGCTGCCACCCTAAATGCCAGCAGCACCCTCCAGGGGTGACAACCAAAAATGTCTTCAGATATTGCCAAATGCCTCCTGGTTGGGAACCACTGGGCTAGAAAAGGTATTCGACTTGTAATTTTAGCTGGGACAAACTTCTTTCTAAGGAATCTTACGCAGACACACATGACATGAATAAACATGGAGCAGCCGTGGGAAGTCCGGGGCTGGACCAGCTCCTCACCCCACTTTCTACTCCACACACTTCCCAGAGAAGGCTTGGGGAGGGAATCTAGAAACAGGTAACTCAAGCACCTCTAAGCTCCCGATCAGCTCCAACATCACTTGGTGCCAATCAAAGCATCCTGCCTGAGACCTCCCACCCAGCTCCTGGCTCTCCATCGGTGTCTCTGTGGCACTGAGAAAGGCTGCGCCTCTCTCTGGGCTGTTTCCATCTATACAGTGAGGGTGCTGGGTATTCAATGGATGAATGAACAGATGAATCTCTATGTAAAGTGTAGAAAACACTATATGCCAAAGTATATTTCTACATATGTCATCTGATTTAATCCTCATTATAATCCTGAGATATGTATTATTTTCTCAAAGCATATCAGATATTTCTAGATTTTATCTACAAACATGCATGCACACACATGCTTTTAAGATTTCTATGAAATGCCTTCCACGGCCTCAACATTCTTTCTAATATAAGTCAGTGTGATATTGAAAAGAAAGACTGACATGACAGATGTCTCTGGTCATGGCATGAGACAGACATGAATCCATCTCAACTCTAGACCTTCCTGGCTATGAGACCTTTTTTTTTTTTTTTTTTTTTGAGACATGGTCTTGTTCTTTCACTCAAACTGGAGTACAGTGACATGAACATGGCTCATGCAGCCTTGTCCTCCTGGGCTCAAGCGATCCTCCCACCTCAGCCTCCTGTGTAGCTGGGACTAGATGCACACATCACATCTGGTTAATTTTTGTATTTTTTTGTACAGACAGGGTTTCACAATGTTTCCCAGGCAGGCCTCGTACTCCTGAGCTCAGGCAATCCACCTACTTGGCCTCCCAAAGTGCTGGAATTACAGGGGTGAGCCACCGTGCCCGGCCCTGGCTGTGAGACCTTAAACACACCCTGGAAGGCTCAGGGTCCCACTGACCTCAGGTGTGAAGTGTGGATACTGTTACCAGCAGCAGGATGGCTGCAAGGGGAGGCAAGGTTTGGTAAATGAAAGTGCACACACTCTGCTGTGGGGACAGAATTGAGTTTCCTGGTACTGTCTGTTCTCCCAGTGACCCAGTCCCATGATGACAGAAGGATCAAATGGAAGCACCACACCAGCGCACCTGTGGCCTGGGAAAGAACACCTTCACCAGCTGCTGTGGGCACCATAAGCCTCTGGGGACAGCCACACGGATTTGCTCTGCTGCCCTTATCTGACAATTCAACAGTGGAGACAAAGGGACTATGCACAGACACAACACTGATTTGCTTGTAAGTTGCTCGTGGTTCTCAGGCTCGGGACCAGGAGGGTCTAATCCTGGGCCCTGAGGGGTAGTACCTTCATGTGGGTCGGGCCTGGCAGAGGGGATGTCTCCAGCAAGGAGGCCTAACGAGCAGCCATTCATGGACAGGGCAGGCTGAACACCACTCGTCCGACCCTCGCTTAGAGGAGGGTGGGTACTTTGGGGCAAATTCCTTACTCTCTGAATCTCAGTTTCGTTTTATTTTCTATAAAATAGGGACAATCATGGTGTATTAGGGTTCTGCAGAGGGACAGAACTAATGGAATATATATATGTGTGTGTGTGTGTGTGTGTGTGTATATATATATATATATATATTTTTTTTTTTTCCAAAGGGGAGTTTATTAACTAACAATAACAAGATCACGAGGTCCCACAATAGGCCATCTGCAGGCTGAGGAGCAAGGACAGCCAGTCCAGGTTCCAAAACTGAGGAACCTGGAGTTCAATGTTCCAGGGCAGGGAGCACCCAGCATGGGAGAAAGATGGAGGCTAGGAGGCTGGGCCAGTCTCTCCTTCCACATTTTTCTGCCTGCTTATATTCTAGTTGTGCTGGCAGCTGATTAGACAGTGACCACCTAGAATAAGGGTGGGTCTGTCTTTCCCAGTCCACTGACTCAAATGTGAATCTCCTTTTGCAACATCCTCACAGACACACCCAGGAACAATACTTTGCATCCTTCAATCCAGTCAAGTTGACACTCAGTATTAACCATCAGACATGGCCACTGTGAAAAGCTGTTATAAGTATTAAAGTCCTCCCAGGAGCTTCATAGATCATTCCCAAAGCCTCCTCTAGATGAGAACAATTTGATTTGCAGTCACCAGGCTTTATGGTAGCAGGAAGGTTGGGGGATTCTTTGATCAAACAACTTTGTGAAAAAAATGCAGAGTTAAACCAAGTGAAGCAAGTTCCTTTACAGTGGGTTTTCTTGAAGGCTTACTCATGCCCTTGTTGATGATTCTCCACAAGGCCCTGGCCCACCAGACCCTTTTCAAAGGCATGGAAGGACCTGCCGTGGCTCAGAGCCCAGAGCCCATGCAGGGAGAGGGGCTGCTGCTTCTCGGAGCCTCATCTCGGTAAAACTGGGTCCAAGACAAAATGAACAAGGGCTGTTTATTCTTAAACTTGTGATGGAGAGCAGGCTGCCATTGCTTTCATTTCAGCAGAGGGTTTGAAGATGTTAGTTAGAGAATCAACCTTATTTCTAGGGTTAAAAGAGGAAATACTGAGACAGTCTCAGATTGGTGAGTGTTGTATTTAGGGGTGATTTCTGGAAGGCGGGAGACATTCTAATTCCAGTATGCCTGTCCATCCTTGGCTGGATAGAAAGGGGCAGGTGCATGGTTTGGGAATATTTCATAAAAGAAAGGATTGTTCAATTGGAAGGATAAGGGATTTCTGTCGTCAGTTGTTTCCGGGAAAAGAGGGGCCAGTGGGTTGCTTTTGTGGGTTAAACTATCACAAGCATCTTCCTTGGGGGATGCTGTCATGGCAGCTGCTTTCTCAGCCTCCAGTTACACATCGGAAAAATGAGGAGCCACCTCCCCCTCTACTTCCCCATTTGGCTGTTCTGGAATTTAAATTTTAAATTCTGAGATTGAAAGAGGTAACCAGTACAGGAGGAGGTGATTTCTCCCCGATTAAACACACATGCATGTTTAATAATAGCAGAAACAACAGTCAGAGTAAAGTAATATTAATCATAGTGTATTAATGTGATAGTACAGATGTTGCTGAGGATAGTTTATCTAGTTCTACAAGGCGCCAGGCACTGAGCACTTTACATCCATCACTGCATTCAACACCTCCCCACAACAGTTCTAGGAAAGAGACAGAATCATCATCTCCATTTCAGTGTTTATGAAACAAAAGCACGGACAGCTGATTAGCTCTAATCTAATCCGTTGATTACAGCTGATTAGATTAGATTTAATCTGTCCAAAGTTACAGTGCTTGTGGAAGAGCCAGACTCCGGGCCCTAGAGTGTGCTTCCGAACGTCTTCACAACACTTAGTGGTGTCCGAACTCACATCAGTTCCCTGGTTGCTTGGCAGCCCTGTAAGCTAAGTGTTGCTATCCTCACCCTACATTCAGGCACACTGGGGCACAGGGCAGGTGCATGACTTTCTCATGACTACTGGGGAGTCTACATGGTAGAGTGAGGCAGGTTGGGGTAGTTCACACTTGAGCATCCAGCTCTCCCTCTCCAGGGATCCTGACCTTCCTCTTCAGCCTCCACGAGCCCTGCTCCCCTGGGAATACTGGAAGGAAGACTCATTTGACTGCCTCACAGGTGGAGAAGCTCTGTGTGGAGCCAGGAGATGGTGGTGAGCAATAGAGTGGGCTCAGCTCCCCACACAGCCTGTGTCTCCAAGATCCATGCTCTGACCTCTACCTGCCTCCTGCACTAACCTGGACAAATGGTGTGTCCATTTCCTGATGGCAGGGTCACCAGTCCATAAGCCATGTCCCTACAACCCTAGGAATCAATTATAGATTTTCCAATAGCAGGGAGCATCACAAAAGGATGAGGACTTCCTCTGAGGGCATGCGCTAGATAGTGCATCCTTCCAGAATCAGGCCTCTGGGGGTGACTCGCCTGAGGTGTCGGTTACCCATTTACGATGGCAGGTCCTCGAATGACCGGTCTGTCTTCTGGCTCTGGTGCGTTGGGAAACGCTGCAGCTGAATGCAGAGGGAGGGACGTCTTGATGGGATGGACTCCTGCCTCAGGAATAAAGTAGGGGGAAGCAGGACACCTTGGCCTCTCCTCCCAGTTGCCAGTTTTCTAGCCTTGTTGGTTCTTTCAATTAGATAGATGCCCAGTAGATATCTGTGTGGATTTTTCTCATCCACAAGGTGGGAGCTCTGTGAGATGCAGAGCAGGACTTAATCACCTCTGCACTTCCAGGGTCTGGCTTGACATAGTGTCCACACTGCCCCATGTGCTTCAATTCTGTCAAGAGCCCTGAGGGCTTGTAAGGGAATGTAAGACTCTCCTACTTCAAAATCAGTCTTGTGTAAGCCCTAGAGACAAAGTGAACAGCAGGTATGGTAGAGAGGTAATGGTCCTTAGAGCCAGTGAGCCACAGCTTCACACTGTCCACCCCCCACCCTCCCTGCCTCCCCATCACTAAGTACTGATGACTTTGGCCAAATTGGCGAAATGCTCTGAGTCTCAGTCTTCATCTGTAAATAGGGATGGTCAACCTAGCTTCAGAATTGGTGCTTCCCAAGGACACAGAAAACTAGGCGTGTTGGTTTTAGATGGCTAAGGTAGTAGAAGAAAGTCCCTTCTGCTTTGTTCAGGGATGTGGCCACCTTTACTGTATATTCTAAGAACCGAACTAGAGGTCTCTGTAGAAGGGAATATGTTCTGAGTCAGAGACGGTAACATCTCTTTTTGAATCTTTTTTTACATGCTTAAGATAACCAAGTCAGCACTGCAAATACATAGATTTTAAGAAATGTCCACCCTCAAGTCATCCTGAGATCCAAGCACTTTACTAGAATGATTTCTGCCCTATGAAAACTTTGCTCCAAGAGAAACTCAACCTAACCCAAATATTTCATTAGTATTAATATTAGTATCATTGATTCTTTTTTTTTTAATTTTTTTTATTATTATACTTTAAGTTCTAGGGTACATGTGCACAACGTGCAGGTTTGTTACATATGTATACATGTGCCATGTTGGGGTGCTGTACCCATTAACTCATCATTTACATTAGGTATATCCCCTAATGCTATCCCTTCCCCCTGTCCTCTCCCCACAATAGGCCCCAGTGTGTGATGTTCCCCTTCCTGTGTCCAAATGATCTCATTGTTCAATTCCCACCTATGAGTGAGAACATGTAGTGTTTGGTTTTCTGTTCTTGCGATAGTTTGCTGAGAATGATCGTTTCCAGCTGCATCCATGTCCCTACAAAGGACACAAATTCATCCTTTTTCATGGCTGCATAGTATTCCATGGTGTATATGTGCCATATTTTCTTAATCCAGTCTGTCACTGATGGACATTTGGGTTGATTCCAAGTCTTTTCCATTGTGAATAGTGCTGCAATAAACATACGTGTGCATGTGTCTTTATAGCAAGCAGCATGATTTATAATCCTTTGGGTATATACCCAGTAATGGGATGGCGGGGTCAAATGGTATTTCTAGTTCTAGATCCTTGAGGAATCACCACACTGTTTTCCACAATGGTTGAACTAGTTTACAGTCCCACCAACAGTGTAAAAGCATTCCTATTTCTTCACATCCTCTCCAGCACCTGCTGTTTCCTGATTTTTTAACGATTGCCATTCTAACTGGTGTGAGATGGTATCTCATTGTGGTTTTGATTTGCATTTCTCTGATGGCGAGTGATGATGAGCATTTTTTCATGTGTCTGTTGGCTGTATGACTGTCTTCTTTTGAGAAGTGTCTGTTCAGATCCTTTGCCCACTTTTTGATGGGGTTGTTTGCTTTTTTCTTGTAAATTTGTTTGAGTTCTTTGTAGGTTCTGGATATTAGCTCTTTGTCAGATGAGTAGATTGCAAAAATTTTCTCCCATTCTGTAGGTTGCCTATTCACTCTGATGGTAGCTTCTTTTGCTGTGCAGAAGCTCTGTAGTTTAATTAGATCCCATTTGTCTATTTTGTCTTTTGTTGCCGTTGCTTTTGGTGTTGTAGACGTGAAGTCCTTGCCCATGCCTATGTCCTGAATGGTATCACCTAGGTTTTCTTCTAGGGTTTTTATGGTTTTAGACCTAACATTTAAGTCTTTAATCCATCTTGAATTAATTTTCATATAAGGAGTAAGGAAAGGATCCAGTTTCAGCTTTCTACTTATGGCTAGCCAATTTTCCCAGCACCATTTATTAAATAGGGAATCCTTTCCCCATTTCTTGTTTTTGTCAGGTTTGTCAAAGATCAGATGGCTGTAGATGTGTGGTATTATTTCTGAGGACTCTGTTCTGTTCCATTGGTCTATATCTCTGTTTTGGTACCAGTACCATGCTGTTTTGGTTACTGTAGCCTTGTAGTATAGCTTGAAGTCAGGTACCGTGATGTCTCCAGCTTTGTTCTTTTGGCTTAGGATTGTCTTGGCAATGTGGGGTCTTTTTTGGTTCCATATAAACTTTAAAGCAGTTTTTTCCAATGTGGTGAAGAAAGTCATTGGTAGCTTAATGGGGCATTGAATCTATAAATTACCTTGGGCAGTATGGCCATTTTCACGATATTGATTCTTCCTATCCATGAGCATGATATGTTCTTCCATTTGTTTGTGTCCTCTTTTATTTCACTGAGCAGTGGTTTATAGTTCTCCTTGAAGAGGTTCTTTACATCCCTGGTAAGTTGGATTTCTAGGTATTTTATTCTCTTTGAAGTTATTGTGAATGGGAGTTCATTCATGATTTGGCTCTCTGTTTGTCTATTACTGGTGTATAAGAATGCTTGTGATTTTTGCACATTGATTTTGTATCCTGAGACTTTGCTGAAGTTGCTTATCAGCTTAAGGAGATTTTGGGCTGAGACAATGGGGTTTTCTAAATATACAATCATGTCACCTGCAAACAGGGACAATTTGACTTCTTCTTTTCCTAACTGAATACCCTTGATTTCTTTCTCTTGCCTGATTGCCCTAGCCAGAACTTCCAACACTATGTTGAATAGGAGTGGTGAGAGAGGGCATCCCTGTCTTGTGCCAGTTTTCAAAGGGAATGCTTCCAGTTTTTGCCCATTCAGTATGATATTGGCTGTGGGTTTGTCATAAATAGCTCTTATTATTTTGAGATACGTTCCATCAATGCTGAATTTATTGAGCGTTTTTAGCATGAAGGGCTGTTGAATTTTGTCAAAGGCCTTTTCTGCATCTATTGAGATTATCACATAGTTTTTGTCTTTGGTTCTGTTTATATGCTGGATTACGTTTATTGATTTGCATATGTTGAACCAGCCTTGCATACCAGGGATGAAGCACACTTGATCATGGTGGATAAGCTTTTTGATGTGCTGCTGGATTCAGTTTGCCAGTATTTTATTGAGGATTTTTGCATCGACGTTCATCAGTGATATTGGTCTAAAATTCTCTTTTTTTGTTGTGTCTCTGCCAGGCTTTGGTATCAGGATGATGTTGGGCCTCATAAAATGAGTTAGGGAGGATTCCCTCTTTTTCTATTCATTGGAATAGTTTCAGAAGGAATGGTACCAGCTTCTCCTTGTACCTCTGGTAGAATTTGGCTGTGAATCCGTCTGGCCCTGGACTTTTTTTGGTTGGTAGGATATTAATTATTGCCTCAATTTCAGACCCTGCTCTTGGTCTATTCAGGGATTCAACTTCTTCCTGGTTTAGTCTTGGGAGGTTGTACGTGTCCAGGAATTTATCCATTTCTTCTAGGTTTTCTAGTTTATTTGCATAGAGGTGTTTATAGTATTCTCTCATGGTAGTTTGTATTTCTGTGGGGACAGTGGTGATATCCCCTTTATCATTTTTATTGCATCTATTTGATTCTTCTCTCTTTTCTTCTTTATTAGTCTTGCTGGCAGTCTATCATTTGTTGATCTTTTCAAAAAACCAGCTCCTGGATTCATTGATTTTTTGGAGGGTTTTTTGTGTCTCTATCTCCTTCAGTTCTGCTCTGATCTTAGTTATTTCTTGCCTTCTGCTAGCTTTTGAATGTGTTTGCTCTTGCTTCTCTAGCTCTTTTAACTCTGATGTTAGGAATGAAGGAAAAAATGTTAAGGGCAGCCAGAGAGAAAGGTCGTGTTATCCACAAAGGGAAGCCCATCAGACTAACAGCAGATCTCTCAGTAGAAACTCTACAAGCCAGAAGAGAGTGAGGGCCAATATTCAACATTCTTAAAGAAAAGAATTTTCAACCCAGAATTTCATATCCAGCCAAACTAAGTTTCATACGTGAAGGAGAAATAAAATCCTTTACAGACAAGCAAATGCTTAGAGATTTTGTCACCACTAGGCCTGCCCCTACAAGAGATCCTGAAGGAAGCGCTAAACATGGAAAGGAACAACCAGTACCAGCCATTGCAAAAACATGCCAAAATGTAAAGTCCATCGATGCTAGGAAGAAACTGCATCCACTAACGAGCAAAATAACCAGCTAATATCATAATGACAGGATCAAGTTCACACATAACAATATTAACCTTAAATGCAAATGGATGAAATGGTCCAATTAAAAGAAACAGATTGGCAAATTGGATAAAGAGTCAAGACCCATCAGTTTGCTGTATTCAGGAGACCCATCTCACATGCAGAGACACACATAGGCTCAAAATAAAGGGATGGAGGAAGATCTACCAAGCAAATGGAAAACAAAAAAAAGCAGGGGTTGCAATCCTCTTCTCTGATAAAATAGACTTTAAACCATCAAAGATCAAAAGAGACAAAGAAGGCCATTACATAATGGTAAAGGGATCAATTCAACAGGAAGAGCTAACTATACTAAATACATATGCACCCAATACAGGAGCACCCAGATTCATAAAGCAAGTCCTGAGAGACTTACAAAGAGACTTAGACTCCCACACAATAATAATGGGAGACTTTAACACCCCACTGTCAACATTGGACAGATCAACGAGACAGAATGTTAACAAGGATATCCAGGAATTGAACTCAACTCTGCACCAAGTGGACCTAATAGACATCTACAGAACTCTCCACCCCAAATCAACAGATTATACATTCTTCTCAGCACCACATCGCACTTATTCCAAAACTGACCACATAGTTGGAAGTAAAGCACTCATCAGCAAATGTAAAAGAACAGAAATTATAACAAACTGTCTCTCAGACCACAGTGCAATCAAACTAGAGCTCAGGACTGAGAAACTCAATCAAAACCGCTCAACTACATGGAAACTGAACAACCTGCTCCTGAATGACTACTGGGTACATAACGAAATGAAGGCAGAAATAAAGATATGCTTTGAAACCACTGATTCTTAACATTACAAAACGCCCTTATCATACCCTTGTGATAGACCTTCCAAAATCCCCCAGCTGGACTCACCATCAGCTGCCCACAGCAGCTTTGAAAAGAGAAAGTTAGGCTGGGTACAGTGGCTCAGGCTTGTAATCCCAGCACTTTGTGAGGCCGTGGCGGGTGGATCATGAGGTCAGGAGCTCAAGACCAGCCTGGCCAACACAGTGAAACCCCATGTCTACTAAAAATTCAAAAATTAGCTGGATGTGGTGGTGGGCGCCTGTAATCCCAGCTACTTGGGAGGCTGAGGCAGGAGAATCACTTGAACCCAGGAGGTGGAGGTTGCAGTGAACCAAGATCACACCACTGTACTCCAGCCTGAGTGACAGAGCTAGACACCATCTCAACAAAATAAAATAAAATAAAAAATTAAAAAATAAAAGAAAGAAAAGAGAAAGTTATAGCTCTGAGCTGCCTATTCATCTTCCACCAGGAAAGTCATTTAACTTCTGTGAGCCTCTCATCATTTCTAAAGTAGAGGTTTACACGCTTTCAGATGAGAATTAAATGTAGAGATAATTTACAGACTATGAAGTATTATTGAAATGTGAGCTCTTTCATTGTATCTCTTGATAACTAAGAACACTCATCCAAGTGCATGGGATGGGTCAGGGAGAGGAGTGAGAAAAGACTGGAGGTTGCCCCTAAATTGGTAAGGTCAGGCATAGAATGATCTTTAAAAGAATATGTAAAGCTAAGGATCCACAATAAAGCACAGAAGAAAAAAAGGAAAAGAAAGGAAAGGGCAGGAAGGAAGCAAAGAAGAGAGAGAAAGAGAAGGAAAAAAGCCTAGGCTGGGAGGAGAGGGTCTGATCTGCATGCAGCCTCTGTCTCATATTAGCAGAGCAGAACAGACTCATTCCCCTCCTGTGTCTCAGCTCCTTCACCTGGAAGGGAGATGGCACAAGGAGGAGGAGTACCTCTGGCTCAACATGGCTGGTAAGAGGCCTTGAGAAAATACTTGGGAAATGCTTCATATACAGGGAAATTCAAAACAAGCATCAGATACTATTATTTTGGGTAAACTACCCAAGCCTCTATTTTCCACCTATAAAAAGAAAATCAACACTCAGGGTATAAGAGAATGACAATGGATAAGAGCCACTGCAGAAGACAACCAAGGCTCAGAGAAGAGGGGCTTCCCTCTGTTCACAATGGCCGTTGTGACTCAAAATCAGGGCTTGGCTCCAAGTCCAGACTCTGACCTCTCTTCCACCCCTGCCTCTCCCTCCACTGCATACAAACTCACTTCCTTCATGATCTCATTTGGAGGCATATGGGGGTGGGGGGCAACCATCTAGCAGGAAATTATCCATCTCCCCACACCTAGTTGTCAGCATCCAGAGCCCCAGGGATCATCCTGTTACCTCATCAAGTAAGACACAGAGAAAAGAGAGAACAAATATTTCTGCTGCTCTTTTGGCTAATTAAATATCAGGCCCTATTTCTAAATGTTAACAAAAAGACCATTGCATTGCTAGAGGAGCTGTTACTAACATTCTTCATCCATTTGGTATGCACTTTAGTGGGGTCTTAGGAATATGCTGGGCAGTGGTTCTGAAAGCATAGTCATGGGCCAGCTGCATCAACCCCACCTGGGATTGTGTTAGAAAGGCAACTTCTCGGGCCCCACCCCAGACATACTAAATCAGACATTCTGAGAGTGGGGTCCAGCCTGTTAGCTTAAAAAGTCCTCCCAGTGATTTGGATGTTGTCTCAAGTTTGAGAACGATTTGTCAGCACAGACAAATGCAGGCTGTGAAGTCAGAAAACATGAACTCAAATCCTGGCTCATCCCCATGAAGAGGTAAAGTCACCTGTGCTTGGTCCCAGGTGAATTTTCATTTTATAATGAATAGCCTGTAAAACAAGGACAGCAATATTTACCATGAAAGTTAAACTAAATAGCACATGCATTAATCCTAGCAGATAGCAAGTCCTTGTAAATACGAGGTACTATCATGATTCTTAGATGATCTATGAATTATTTTAGGTGAATTTGAAGAAAGGGAAGGTTCTTTATGTTGGCCTCCTAGAACATGCTTTCTAATAACACTCTCTAGGTTTCCTGAGGTTTTAGGAGTTATAGAAGTCCTCCTCAGGGGGAGACTGAAGAACTCTGACATTTTGCAGCTGCTGGTCGCCTCTGGAAATAAGACCTCATTAATGCTGAGAAGGCAGAAGACGTCACTTGGTTTATAAAAAAATGGTGGAACACTATGCTGGTGTAATGGTAATTATGCTTAACGTTTATGAGCACTTTTTACAAACATAAGTCATCTATTTTCATTAGCTCATTTAATCCTTGCAGAAACCCTCCGAGGCAAGTACTATTATAGTTGTTAATTTATGGATGAGGAAAGCAAGGGTTACAGGGCTAAGTAACTGACCCACTGATACACAGCTGCTAAGTGACCCAGCCAAGGTCTAGATCCAGCCAGTCTGTGACCGGGGTCTGCACTCTGAGCTTCCCCTGCCCTCCCAGTTCAGGAGTCCAGCATTTACCCTTCCCATAAGTGCTCTCACCCTCTTGTACGAAGCCCTTGGTTTTGTGACTGGTCCATTAGACTTGGCAAGCACCTGAGTGTCAGACGGAGCTAGAGGAGAAATGCAGATTCCTATCCCAGCTCTGCCTGAGGCCCTGCAGTGCTGTGAACTTCAGAACTTCCCCAGTGTGTCCTTCAGCACCATGGACAGGACCTGCAGCACCTCTATTTATTCTAACTCTGGGCATTTTGCCCCTAACCTACAAGGCTATTTGAGGGCACATAAGCAGCTAAACTAATTTCCCCTTAAACCCTTTAATTATTGTAAAAATAGAAGGCACTCAACCACAGTTATCCAACTCGATAACCATGAATAATGCACATTAATGCACAGGCTAAGAATAGGAGATGGGGGTGCTGATTAAGCCAGCCATGAACAAAGAGAAAAGGACCCAAAGCTAGAGGCAAATGGCGTAAATATATCTATATCTAGTTTCACAAATATAAAGACAAAGGTCTAATTTATATTTTCTGGTTCAGGGGTTCTATAATGCAGTCTTTATATAAAGCTGATTCCTATAAGATTTTTGAAGGTCAAGAATTCCCAGATATCAGTATCACATTGAAGGAGGGGCAGGGAACTGACACTGACCAATGCTGTGGTCAAAAGTGGGGGATCCCCACTCTTGTGTCTTGTATCAGACAGACACAGGTTTGGCCCTACATACTAACCAGCTCTGTGACCTTGGCCATAGCCCAGCCTTCTTAAAGGGACTGTCAGAGGCTGAAGCTCATAAAACTGAATAGCCTGGAACATTAAGAGGTCAGTAAAAGACTGATGTCATGATTCTTCCCAGTACATGGCACTTCCTTTTCAAAGTCATTATACCATTCCACATAAAATCACCAGTGCTGGCCAATAAATTCTGCATGGCTGCTATTGCTAAAACATGCTCATCTTACGCCTCAGGGAAAACTTAAAAACATCAAAAGTGTGAGTGCCGTCCCTCATTATGCCAAATATTTCATCAGTGGCAGAAACCCCTTGTCTTTTGGGGCTACCATAAACTGGTTAGCTTGTAAACTAGAGAAATTTGTTTCTCACTGTTCCAGAGGCTGGAAAAGTCCAAGATCAAGGTGCCATCAGATTTGGTGTCAGATGAGGGCCTGCTTTTTGGTTCACAGATGGCTGTCTTTTCACTGTAACCTCACATGGTGGCAAGGACAAATGGGCTCTCCGGGATCTCTTTTATAAGGGCCAATCCAGTCATTCCTAAGGGCTCCACCCTCATGACCCAATCACCTCCCAAGAACCCCACCTCCCAATACCATCACCTTGGTGGTTAGGATTTCAACATATGGATTTGGGGAGCACGCACTTTCAGACCATGGTTCCCCTGATATGTAGAAGTGCCTTGTGGTTTCTGGAGAACTTTCTTGGTCACCACTCTGGGAGAGGGGCTCCAGGAAGAAAACCCACATGTCGTGGAGCTCCCTTTTCATTTCTCCTCCCACTCTGCAGCCCAATTCTACCTCCAAACAATCTTCTTATAACTTCAGGTAAAGTCTGCCTTTGAAAGACACTGAAGAAAGAACCTGGTTCCGATCAGAAGGACCCATTATTTAACAGTGTGGACAGCACAAGGTGTGTCTGTCGTGTTGGGATAAGAGAAGACCTGACTTCTCTGTGACTGCAGACCCGACTGTTACCCAAAGGGCCCCAATCCAATGAGAAGCAGGACTGAGTAGGAACATACCTTCTCTCCAATGACTGTGCCCTATCAGCCATACAGTGGCCAGAGTGATTTTTTTTAGAACACCCTACATCCCTATTCTCCAATTTACTCTTAAAAGTTAATCACTCTTCAAAGCTCACACCCCCATTTGCTGTCCCTGCCTAGCCGCCCAGCACCATGCTGGGTCCTCAGCTAGTACTTGCTATGATTTCAAACAAGCCAGAGCTCATTATAAAGTATTTTGTCCTATATCCTTTTACAATGAAATCAGTCCCATGAATGTGTGCACATGTTTTTCCAAGCCTCAGTGCCCTTTTCCATGAAATGGGCATAACGATGCCTTTCACCTACAATCTACGGGAGGGACAAATAGGACAATGCCCATAGAAATGCCTGGCTTGATGCTGGGCACTTTGATGGTGACTGGATTAGAAACACCCCTAAGGTTTCAGCAGGCAAAGGGGGATGCTGGGCATGCAAAGAGGAGGAATCAATGACAGGGAGGCAGAGATATCCTGAGCATGACCACAGAAAGATAAACCCAGAATCAGCAGGAGACAAACACTGGGGAAGGATCCCGCGGGCCCCATCATGTCCGGTAGGATGTGCACACCAAGCACACTGGACTCCATCTGCCAAGCAACACAGAACAGCATAACTCCAGTGGCAGTTTAAGGTCAAATGCAAACTTATGAGCACTTGCATGTTTCAAACGGGACAGTGTATGTAAACCAAATAAAGACATCTGGAACAGAGGAATTCCAGGCACCTTGACCTTTCTTCCATTTGGTAATTAGCATCTTATTTGTTTAGCAAACCACCCCACAAAGACCCTCCCATGACGTGACTTCGGAACTCTCAGGTGGATTTCCTGCACACATGGCATCCTCTTCAGAATGTGGAGCCAAGGCTCTGAGAAGGCTGCATCCCAGGAAGCTGGAAGAACCTGGACTACTTGCCTGGTTCAGAGACTCACCTTTCACCACGTTCATCCCCTGTCAGGTTTATGGTGCCAGTAAAATGGAAGAAAACCATAAAAGACAATGAACTGATGTTTCTGTGACCCAAAGTTCTATCTACTGCTGAGTCGACGAACCCAATACAATTTAGCTGAGTTTCTTATATTTGCTTGCTGATTTTTTTTTCTGGGGCACCATACTGTGAAATCTGAGCAGAAAATCCATATGAAGTTTTATTTATTGCCATATGGATTTCTGTGAAAAAGCTTAAGAAATGACTTTTTGGTGGTGCTTGTTTCCCCCTCTACCAAATGCTGAGTCCCTAGTTGCTGATCCAAGCATGGCTTTGTGGGACACTTTGCCCCCATTTCATTCCTGGTGGGTGTCAGGGCCCCTGACTATCTGTAAGATGTGGTCCAGGTTCCATCAGGTCCATCCTGTCCACTCCAGGAAAGATGGGTCTCTTCAGGACCCAACACTGTCCCACCTCCAGGTCATTGTCTAGGCAAATCCCTGCCTGAAAGGCCACTTCCATCAACATCCCAACCCAACTTGACCTGCAATATTAATAATAGCTACTGTTCATAAAGAAAGCTAAGACCACTGGCAGGAAATGCATTGTCTCGCGGCTCTAAGACACTGGAGATCTGCCTCAGGTGAGCCTGCTCTCTACGCAGCAACTGATCCGTTTCAGGGCCAAGCTTCTCAGGATCACCTTCATCTTCTTTAAACTGGCTCCTTTCATGGTACCAACATGGCTATGGGAATTTCAAGGCTCTCATGCTTACATCCTTGGGCCCAGGGAGAAAATAGCATCTGTCCTGGTCCTTGTAAGTGAAAGTACTGAGTCCGTTCTAATGGGACTAACCTGGAGAACGTGCCTGAACTGATCCTCATGCTTGGAGAAGACTCAGACCTCATTCTTGCTCAGTCTTTCTGAAGTTGCTTCATTTACCAGGTCCCTTGCTATCTCTTCCCATGGATAAACTTGCCAACTCCTCACATCAGCTAACGAGAGTGTGCTGTTGTTGTTACTGTTATATTCCGTGTATGGGCCAAGGTCACTCACTTTCTCTAAGCCTCAGTTTCCTTAGCTGCCAAAGAACAGTGATTCAATCAGCTCTACAACTTCCCTTCATTTTAGTAACAATCAGTGATTGTGTTTCCTGGGCATATACTAACTGCGTGACCTTGTGCAGGTCACTTGACCTCAGTGCCATGTTCTCCTCATCCTTGAAATGGGCACAGCGTTGCCTTCCCTGAAATATTGTCTTAATGATGGGACAGTAAGTATGAAATATCCTTAGCAGGATACCTGGTACATGCAGAAGCCAATGTACATTGCCGCAGCGGTTAATTACAATTCCAAATATATATAAAAACACACAGCCAGAATAAGAGTATTACCATCCCTGGACCCATCGAGCTCTGGTCTACCCAATACCCCCAAACTCAATCCAACCTGTGTGGCAATTACTTTGGAGACAACAGTCAGCTAAGAAGCCAGTTGGTTAAGCCTAGTCTCAATGCATGAGTCACGAGTAGCCTTCTACCCACTCTAGACGCTATCAATCCCCTCAGCCCACTCTGGTCTCCTCATTTCTGGAGGAGAAGCAGAGACTTCAAGTTACAGAAAAGAGCCCTAGGGGGCAAAAGCTGGGGGTGGGCTGATTCCCTAATCTCAGAGCTGCTGCCTGAAAGTGACTTTATGCATCATCTCATCCCACCTCCTCCATTGTACAGAGGAGGAAGCAGAGTCCCAGAGAGGGAAGTGACTCACTCCAAATCACACAGCTAATATGTGGTGGAATCTAGACTCAGACTTCGCTAAAAATATCAACTGCAGGAAAATGTCAACTGAGGACAGAGCCAGAAGTGCCAGCGTCCATTCAGCTGCCTGTCTCTCCTGCCAACATTGAAGATGTGAGGAGGTCTCCATGGCCACAACTATGCCCTCACAGCATCAGACCCTTGAATGTGATGCTGCAGGTAGGACTCCTGTCACCAGAAGGTGCCTTCAGGTGTGAGGAGAACAGGCATCCAAGGCTGCCCACTGTGAGTTCACCCCAGAGCCAATGAGGCAGAGATGCCCCACAGTCCACAAGGAGGAAGGAGGCTGCCAGTCCCTGCCTGGTGACAGGAACACATGTGAAGGACACATTCGTTGAGAGGAAAGGCTGGTCCCAGAGGAACATGGGAAGGAGGCCACAGAGCTGCATGGTATTGCCTGGCAGGTACCACCCAGATCGAGTGTTCTGACCTCCAGACCCCGGCAGCCCTGGATCCTGATTTGGAGGCACACCTGGGCACTTTCTTCATACCCTGTGCTCAACCTCTGCCCACTGGAACCGAGCATGCAAGTAACAATGAAAGTAGCTGCTGGGCTGGGCACGGTGACTCACGCTTGTAATCCCAACACTTTGGGAGGCCGAGACAGGTGGATCACCTGAAGTCAAGAGCTTGAGACCATCCTGGTCAACATGGTGAAACCCCGTCTCTACTAAAAATACAAAAATTAGCTGAGCATGGTGGCACATGTCTGTAGTCCCAGCTACTCAGGAGGCTGAGGCAGGACAATTGCTTGAACCCAGGAGGTGGACGTTGCAGTGAGCCAAGACAGTGCCACTGCACTCCAGCCTGGTGACAGAGTGAGACTCCGTCTCAAAAAAAAAAAAAAAAAAAAATTAGAGAAAGAAAGTAGCTGCTGAACATTGTTGATGGGAATGCAGATGGTATCACCACTGTGGAAAACAGTATGGTGGCTCCTCAAAAGAAAGATTAAAAATAGAACTACTGTATGATCTAGCAATTCTGCTTCTGACTATTTATTCAGAAGAGTTGGAATCAGGATCTCACAGAGATACCCACAGCAGCATAATTCATGATAGCCACCATATGGAAACAACTTAGATGTCCATCAGTGGATGGATGGATAAAGAAAACATGGTATACTGAATTGCTAGATCTTACAGTAGCTCTATTTTTAATACCCAACAGAATACCATTCAGCCTTTAAAAAGAAGGAAATTCTGTCATTTTTAACAACATGAATGAATCTGGAGGACATTATACTAACTGAAATAAGCCAGATGCAGGAAGACAAATACTACATAATTCCACATATGAAGTACCTAAAATAGTCGAATTCCTAGAATTAAAGAGTAGAATAGTAGCTTCCAGGGGTTGGGAGAGAGGAAATGGGGAGATGCCAATTAATGGGCAAAAAATCTCAAGCACAACAAATGCATTCTAGGGATCTGCTGCACCACACTGAGCCTATGGTCAATAGTACTGTACTGCACACTTAAAAGTTTGTTAGGAGGGTAGATCTCATATTGTGTCCTTACCAAAATTAAATGAAACTAATTAAAAAAAAAAAAAAACTTAAACCAAGAGAGTAGCTACTAAATTTGAGCATCTAGGTTCCAGGTGCTATGCTTTTAAATCACAGAGAAGTCATGAAAAGTGGTGGGAGAATTTTAAGTCAGGAGATGGAGGCTCAAAACTGATGGCAGAGCCAGAGAGTGGCAGAATGGAGACATGAACTACATCTGCCTGGTTGTACCACTTAAGTTATGCTGTGTGTTGTGCTACATCCAAACTGCTTTTCATTCTTGTGAGGTAGTCATTTTACACGTGCGCCTATGCTTTTAATGGAGGAGCTCATTGTGAAATAAAGAACGACATAAAGAAATATGAGGGAGAAAATAAATGTCCTCATAACTTTTTCACCCACAGACAACCAGTGGTTAATAATAGGGATTTGTCTCCATCGTTAATTTCTCTGTCCCCCCCCCGTTTCAGTCACACACACACACACACACACACGCATGCACACACAGCTGGTGTCATATTGTATATACATTTTGCAACATGCTTAAAAATGAACAGAGTATTGACTGCATTTTCTAGGTCATTAGTTCTTCTCCTAAATGTCATTTTGCATCATCAAATAACTTGCATTATTGAGGTGTACAATAATGCATTTTGCCCACTACACAGCATTGTGTCATTTCTAGTCTCATTTATAAAGTACACATGGATATGTACTTGTGCATATCCTTGATTTATCTCCTTAGAGCAGAACTAGATGTGTAAGAGTGCCTACAGGGAGAGAATGAGCTGGCCACATGAAAGCTGTTTCCTGTTTCTACTGTAACTTAATGGAGTGTTACATGTGTTACATAACCAGCCCTATGCAAGGGACTAACGTGACCCCCTCTGAGCAATGAATGACCTCTCCGGATCCAACAGCACTACATTTTGAGTCCACAAGTGCCTGGACTCCAGTGAAAGTATCAACATGCATTTGCACTGTAAAGTCTCGTGGCTGCCTCTCCAGGAAGATGACAATTTTTTTGTTTCTTTTTTCCTTTTGTTTTTTAAATAGCTGGTATGAGTGGAAAATAGCATTTTTAGTGGCTCTCTGCTTTTTATTTATCCTTATAGGCTAACCTCTTAAGAAGAATTTCTTCTTTAGGAGGAATCCCATATTTCCCAGATCAGTCAAGCCTGTGCATGTTTTACTGCAGGTAAAAGAAGGTGCAACATGCATAGCTGTGGAGAACATCTTTATTTTTCCCACAAATTCTTCTGATGTCCTTTACTTTACCTGGCAGAACCTGCCCCCAGATTTCCACTTCTCAGGTATAGTTCAAACATCAACATTTTCAACAGAATATGCCCGGAATTCCCCAAGATATATGTGTCCCACTCAATATTCCAACCACCATTTTACCATTTTCTGCCTCCACCTTCTATCTTTCTGCTGAGTACAGTACACGCTTCAACCACCCAAGTCACAGAGGACACACATTGAGGCCAGTTACACAGCCCAGGACACTTCTTTTCCCCCACTCTAATTGTTTCCAGGCAACATAATAGTAGCATACAGCTCCCCCAAACCCAAGTCCTCTGTCCCATTCCCTTGAAGGAGTGTGATAAAAGGAAGATTCTTACCTTTTCACCCTTTTCCCCTCGGCCAAAAGGTCCTATGCCCTAGAAAAATGAAAGAAGAAGGCAAAGATTCACTACAGAGCATCTCCATGGCATGACATTGCAAATGGCAGCATCATCCTGAGATTTGAAAGGATTAGATATTTTCTCATCAGCTCTGCCTAGTAGCCACTAAAAGAAATGATGACTATTGTTAACTGAGTGTGCATTCTCATGAGTATCATCTCACTTAATGTTTCCAATAACTCAATATTATAGTTACTCTTCTTTGTTTCCATAACAGTTTCACTGAAATATAATTTGCATACCATATAATTTACCTACTTAAAATGTACAGTTCAATGATTTTTAGTGTATTTATAAAGTTGTACAACAAAATCCCCACAAGCAACTTTAGAATATTTTTATCACCTCAGAAACAACCCGTATCTATTAGCAATGACTCCATACTTCCTCTACTCCAGCTCTAGGAAAATATTAATCTATTTTCTGTTTCTATAGATTTGTCTATTCGGTACATTCTTTATATAAATGGAATCATATAATATGTGGCCTTTTATGATTGGCTTCTTTCACTCAGCAAAGTCTTTCCAAGGTTAATCCATGTCGGACCATGTATAAGTACTTCGTTTTATTGCAAAATGATATGACATTGTATGGATATGACATACATTTTGTTTACCTATTCTTCAGGTGATAGACATTTGGGTTTTCTACTTTTGGCTATTGTAAATAATGCTGCTATAAACATTTTTGTGAAAGTTTTTGTGTAAACATATGTTTGCATTTTTGAGGGGTGTATTCCTAAAAGTAGAATTGAATTGCTGGGTCATATGATAACTCTGTCTCTAACCTAAGGGCTGCAAGACTGTTTTCCAAAGCAACTGCACCAAGTTATGCAAGCAATCCATGAAGATTCCAATTTCTCCACATTCCTAGTTGTTCTACCCATTATTGAAAAGGAGGTATTGAAGTCTTTAATTATTTTTAATTAGTTTTTCATTCCGCCTTTAAATTCTGTCAGTTTTTGCTTCATGTATTCTGGGGCTTTGTTAGGTGCATATATGTTTATAATGGCTATATTTTTGAGAATGAATTTTTTATCATTATGAAATGTCTCTGTTTATTGATTTTTTTGTTTTAAAGTCTATTTTGTCTAATACTGCACAGTCACCCCAGCTTTCTATGTTTTTTATTTTCAAGATGTATATTTTCCATCCTTTTATTTTTAACCTATTGAAATCTATTTGTATCTTTGAATACAAAAGATACAACCTATTTGTATCTTTGAATCTAAAGTATGTCTTCTATAGACGGGATATAGTTTGATCTTGTTATTATAACCTGTCTTAACATTTCTGCTTTTTAGTTGGTTCATGCAGTATATTCACATATATTATAATATAATTAGATTTATATATGCCATATTAGTTTTTGTTTTCTACAGGTCTCCTGTCCCACTTTTGTTCCTTTATTGCTCCTTTACTGATCTTTTTTGGAATTGAGTACTTTTTAGGGTAACATTTATACTACTTTCATGATATTTTAACTATATATTTTGGAGTTATTTTCTTAGAGGGTGCTCTAGAGTTTATCTTATGCGTAACTTAATAGGGTCTACTGTAGATTTATAAAAACTTACTTCCAGTTAGACATAGAAACATACTCCTTCTTAGCTCTATGCCTTCTTCCCCCTTTTTCATGCTATTGCTATGCATATTACATGCGTGTTTGTTAACACCAACCATACATGGTTGTAATGTATTATTATACATAGCTTGCCATCCCTCTGCCTTCTAGCCTCAACCATTTCTGATGACTCAGTTGTTAATCTTATTGGAGTTTCCTTGTAAATGATGAGTCATTTGTTTCTCTTGCTACTTTCAATTTTTTTTTGGTTTTTGGAATTTTTACTATGATGTTTGTAAGTGTAGCTCTTTGTGTTTATCTTAATTGGGGTTCACCGAGCATCTTGAATATGTAGACTACTGCTTTTCATAAAATCTGAGATGCCTTCCGCCATTATTTGTTTGAATACTTTTCTGCTCCTTTCTCTCCTCTTCTACTTTAATTCCCAGTAGGTGCAGATTTGTGCACTTTATGAACGCCTACATTTCTCCAATACTCTGTCCATTTTTCTTCATTATTTTTTCTCTCCGTTCTTCAGATTACATCATCTCTACTGATCTATCTTTAAGAATTCTGATCTTTCTTTTGAGCCTCTCTAGTTTTTAAATTTCATTTATTATAATTTTAAACTCCAGAACTTATATTTAGTTCTTTATAATTTCTAACTCGTTATTGATATTCTGTATTTGATGAAATATTGTCATTATGCCTTCTTTTGCTTACATCAGAATAATTTCCTTTAGTTCTTTGATCATAATTATAATGATTGCTTGGAAGGCTTTGTCTGTTAAATCCGATATTTGTGTCCTCTCTCACGCAGTTTCTGTTGTCTGCTGCCTTTTTGGGTGTATGTGTCACATTTTTCTGTTTCTTAGCATGTCTCATAATTTTTGTTGAAAATTGGACATTTTAGAAAATATAGCAGTCCTGGATACAGACACTTCCCCTACAAAAATTGTTTTTGTTGTTTTCTTGTTTATTTGCTCGCTGACTTGGCTCGATTATTTTAATTAAGTCTATTCCCTTTCCCCAGTGTTACAACTCTGAGGCCAATTTTCAGAGGACATGGCCTTGGACCTGTACACAGTCACCCCAGGATGACAATGGTTTTAACAAGGCTCATTTTGAATGTTTCTTTTCTTGATTCCTCTGTCAAACTGTCTGCCTCTGCTGACATTCAATCTAGCTCTTAGGTTCCATTACCTTCCAACTGATTCCTTTACTATTTTCTACAATGCTATATAGACTTTCATTGCTCCATAGTCTGATCAAACTGAATCAGGTCCCCTTTGCATGGGTAGCTGTTGTGGGCAGTCATTGAGGTTTTTTGCTCATGCCAGGAGCAGTCTTCTTTGTGGTGTTTTCTCCCTGATTCTTTCTGATAAGCTAGCTATGGTGAAGTTATGGTTTACTATAGAGTACCACGCTCCTCTTAATTTCTTATCGCCAACATCTCCTTTGTTTCTAGAGAACCCTTACACTTATACTTCTCCACATTCTGTTTCAAAGTCCATGCCTTTGGGGAAAGCTTCAGAGTTCTTTGTTCTTAAGGATTGTATCCTGGGCTAAATATCTGCATCCCTGCTCTAGAACTGGGAGCTGGGAGCTGGGACCATGGCCCTCTTCTCTTGGAATGGTACCCTGGCTGGGAAGGTGCAGTAGTGTCTGCTTTTTTCAACTTGCATCCTTCACTGGGGAGCCTCTACCTTATGACTGAGCTTGGAAAGGGCTGATCAGAATCCCAGCATTCTTGGCTTGTCATGCCTGAGGTTGTACCTCCACCCTGTGAATGGGGGTTGGGTAGAGGAAGCGAGCCCTATCCCTTAGCTGCATCCGCCAAGAATTTAGACTCTGGAACTCCAGATGCAGAAGGTGAAAAGTGTTGGAATTTCACCAGGTATTATCTTTTTGGAGGGAGTAGATTCACAGAGTTCCTCTTGTTGCCATTTCAGAAGCAGAACCCCTACAGATATTATTTTTATGTATGTTTCACAAATGTGAAAAGTGAAGCTCAGAAAGTTCTAGCAAATTCTTCAGTTCTTGAAGCTAGTAGGTTGTGGAACGAAAATTTGAATGTAGGCTGCTGATGCTGGTGCTGCTTCCTCAATCACAGGCTATTTGGCCTCAATAGAGCTGCTGATGACATCAGGCAGGCAATCATGATCATAATTATGCCATGGAACACTGCCCGGAGTTCAGGGCTCCAGAGTACATCCATGTTTGTTCTCTGGCTGATTCTGGTGGTTTCTCTGAATTCAGAATGTCCTCCCAATCTCCCTTCCTTTGAACCCAGCTACAAGTGACAGCACATGTGCTAGAGTGGGTCTTGTCCCAGACATGGAGGAGAGAGGAATGGGCTGGGCATTTCCTACACCTACTGCCTGACAAGTGAGTTCCTAAAAAACTACATGTGTATGAGTTACCACCCTTCTCTGAGCTTGTTTGCTCATCTGTGAGGTGGGCATTTCACCAGGCCTCACCTCACTAAGCTGATGTGAGAGTTAGGTGAGCCTCAAGCCTGTGAAGCATGTAAGGCAGAGCCAGCAGTGCAGTAAGGGCTGGTAAATGTGACCAGCTCTCCTTATTTACATGTCTTTTTGCACACAACAGGTGCTTCCTACCTACACAAAGGAGGTAGATATGCATGTGTAAGTGAAGGTGAAGCACAGCCAAGTGAGCACAAGACCTAGATTAAAGCAGATGCAGGTGCAAATTGTGTCTCTGCTACATCCAGCCTCTGTGACTGAGGGCAAGTCATCCAAGCCTGAGAAACCAGTGTCATCCCCATTAGAGACGTCATGAGACTATGTCAAAAGCTGTTGCATGGAGCAAATGTTAGACTCCACATGATACACATGCCAAGAAGGGTAGATGGCATCACTACAGCATGAGAGGGCGACAGTGTGGGGTGCTGAGGGAATTGCATTTGCCAGGCTAATTCTTCTAGGGAAGAGGCTTGTCTTGTTTCCTGGGTTTCCCCCTGAGCACTGAGAACATAGAAGGAACTAATTATAATCACATACACCAAAAAAGACAACGGTCATTCACTGATCACCCACTATAGGCCAGGCATTTTGTAAACCAAGTAGTTATACTCCTCATTTTGCTAATGTGTAAATGAGGCTTTACCCCAGCACTTTGAGAGGCCGAGGCAGGGGGATTACCTGAGGTCAGGAGTTCGAGACCAGCCTGGCCAACATGGTGAAACCTCGTCTCTACTAAAAATATAAAAATTAGCTGGCGTGGTAGCACACACCTGTAATCCCAGCTACTTGGGAGACTGAGGCAGGAGAATCGCTTGAACCTGGGAGGCGGAGGCTGCAGTGAGCAAAGATCATGCCACTGTACTCTAGCCTGGGCAACAAGAGCAAGACTTCGTCTCCAAAAAAAAAAAAGAAAGAAAGAAACCTGCCCAAGGTCACACAGCTAATAAAGGCTGCAGCGAAGGACAATGACCAAGGCTCATTTGACACCAAACTTGTGCTATTGATGCTACATGATTCCATGCAGGAGGGCAGGGGTTCGTGCTTCCACCAGGACAGCGACTGACTGCACTCACTACTGTTCTAAACCATTTACATGCATTAATTTATTTAATCTTCATAATGCTACTGAATAGGTTGTTTTATTATCCCCATTGTACAGATGAGAAAATTAAGGATAGAAAGGTTAAGTATCTCAGTGAAGCCAGAATCCACTTCTCAGCCATTCAGCTCCTGAGGGCCACCCTGAACTGTGACTTCTTCGTCTCTGCAATTCTTTCCCGGCCATCATTAATTGTGTTCCCTCATCAGCTGAAAGATTCATGAATATAATTCATGCCAGGCCAGGTGTTGGAAATGCTGTGACTATAAATTACAGTCAGGACACCTGGAGTCCTCTAACGCTGGGATGGAGGAGGTGCTGTGGGAACACAGAGCTGGGGTTTGGAGCAACGTCCTGGAGAATTAGACATAGTTGAGTAGGAATGATGAGAACTCATGAGCCAAGCAGGAAGGTGTGGTGAAGGGAAAACAGGGGTGGGGAGAAGGAAGCATTATTCTTGGCACAGGAAAGAGCCTGTGTAATGGCCAGAGTCAGGAAGGGCACAACAAAATGACAAATTAGAGGGTTAGTAACTGTGATGATTCAAAGCAGAGAATTCTGGTTATGGGGTGGCAAGAGACAAGGCTAGAGAGTCCGCCAAGGCCATATCCAGCAGGCCTCTATGCCCATGGAGAGAAGCTAGGGCTTCATCCCGAGGGTGGTGTGGGGGTAGTGCCTGGCCCCTGCCAGGTATTCAGCCCACACTTGCTGATTTGCATGATCGGAGGGCCCTGGGTCCCCCACACCAGCCCTGAGGTTCAGCCATGCAGAAGGGCAGCTATCTACTCACCACATCACCTTTCTCTCCCTTAGGTCCAGGAGCGCCAACCGGCCCAGTGGCTCCTGTGTCTCCCTGAGGGGTTGAGACCAGAGACAAGCATCAGATTAGGTTCACTGACAGGGCTCTTGCACAGACAGGACCCTCATGGCCAACCTTGCTCCAGTTCCCTAGAAGCAGCTGATTTCATCTTTGCCATTTCTGCAATGAGGCCATGTGTCCCACCCCTGGAGAGGAGGAAGCATCTAAGTCATCCCCCAACATCACAATTGCAGGAACCAGGGACTTCTTGAGGAAAGCAACTGCATCAAAGCATTGCACATTCATCCTTGGGAATGGCCTACCACTGATCCCACCACCAGGGCCTCAGAAGGCAAAGTGGAAGCTCCAGGTGTGAACAGCAGCTCTGCCACTTCACATGAGCACATCTTTACGGTCTTTGGGCCTCACGCTTCTCTTCTATAAACAGGCACATCCTCACGCAGGCACACAAGATTAAGAGCATAAAGGTGCTTTGAAAACTTTCAAGTGTCAACCAGAGTCCCCTGGGCATTCCGTTTGTATAACAAGTCCATCCCTGTGCACCTGGGGCCCTCATACCTGTCCAGGAGGAGAAAGAGAGCAGGTAGAGGAAAAAATTGTGTCTGCAAAGGAGGAAAAACTCATCACAAGCCAAGTGTTGAACCGGAGCCCAAATCTCCTGCCATCTCATGAGCCAATCCAAGAGAGGTGTAGGCACAGGAAACAGAGCCTTTAGTTCTACTCTTTTGTCTTTTTTATTGGTCTGGAACTTTATCTCTCTTGTTCCCATCTCATCTTTTATATTCTAAGAACACATGGCTACTTTGCTTATGCTATTCCCTTTGGCTATGATGCCCTTCCCTGCCTCCTTGGTCCTGGGCAGTTCTTGTCTATTCTACTGGACCCAGCTGGTCAGGGCCATCAGCGGAAAGGTGTCCTGAAGTCCTACCAGGTAGCAATGGGGACTCTTCTCTCAGCGCCTCAGCTCCTGGGCCCCTCTATCCTGACTCTCTTCATACTATCCCACTCCTCTCTTTCCTGCCTCCCTTCCCCCTGGCCTGTGAGTCCTGGGGACCAGGCTCTCAGTCAGTCACTTTTATATTCCCACATCACGACTGGGCCTTGCACCCAGCATACTCAGCTTATGCATGTGGACAGAGCCCGAGCTCTCTGTAGGGACACGGAACCACCAGGAACCCCAGCCTTTGACTTAGGGTCCTAACCATGGTTTGGGACAATGTGATGGATGACACTATAGGACCACAATTGCAAGTGAGCTCTGCGGGAGCTGGGCACATCTCCAGGTGGCTGTATCAGTTTCCCTTTTCAGTGCTCCTCTGCTCCCATCGTTTCCGCTCTCCTTGTGGGGCCTGGGGCCTGCTCTGCTCAAGCACAGCAGAGGCAGCCATTACCAAACAGCCCTTGTTTCATACAAATGTCTTCTACTGAGAGGCCTATGAAACCCCAGGTAGCTTTGGTCTTCCCTCCTGTCACAGCCGAGAATCTGAGGTCACTTCTCAGAGGAGCTCAATGATGCAGAAACCCCTGCCATCCTCCTAACAGTGACCAGCTGGCACCTGGGCCGCTCTGAGCTGCTCTCCGTCAGCACAAAGAGAGGACTCACCAGGGGAGAGGAGCTCAGGGGGCAGCAGGGGTGTGTGTGATGGTGTGTGTGTGTGATGAGAGGTGTGTGTGTGAGATGGGTGTGTGTGGTAAGGTGCATGTGTGTGATGGTGTGTGTATGTGTGATGGGGTGTGTGTGATGTGGGGTGTGTGTGTGCATATGTCTGTGTGTGTATGTGATGGTGTGTGTGTATATGTGGTGTGTGTGGTGGGTGTGTGTGTGCGTGTGTGTGTGTGCGTGTGTGTGATGGTATGTGTGTGATGGCATGTGATGGTGTCTGATGATGTGGGCATGCATGTGTATGTGTGATGGTGTGTGATGGTGTGGATGTGTGATGGTGTTTGGTGTGTGTGTTAGTGTGGGTGTGTGATAGTATGTGTGATGGTGTGTGTGGGTGTGTGATGGTATGTGTGATGGTGTGTGACAGTGTGTGTGGTGGTGTGAGATGGTGTGTGGTGTGTGTGTGTGATGTGGGATGGCATGTGATGGTATGTGTGATGGTGTGTGACAGTGTGTGTGTGGTGGTGTGGGAAGGTATGTGGTGTGTGTGTGATGGTGTGTGTGTAATGATGTGGGATGGCATGTGATGGTGTGCGTGATGGTGTGTGACAGTGTGTGTGTGGTGGTGTGGGAAGGTGTGTGGTGTGTGTGATGGTGTGTGTGTAATGATGTGGGATGGCATGTGATGGTATGTGTGATGATGTGTGTGTATATGTATGATGGTCTGTGTGTGGTGGTATGTGTGATGGTGTGTTATGGTATGTGTGTCTATGTGTGATGGTGTATGTGTTTTTGTAATGGTGTGGGATGGTGTGTGATGGTGTGTGTGATGGTGTAGGTGATGATGTGTGTGTATATGTGATAGGGTGTGTGTGTGTGTGAGAGATGGTGTGTGTGTATATGTGTGATGGTGTGTGTGATAGTGTGTGTGTTTTTGATGGTGTGTGTGTATATGTGTGACGGTGTGTATGTGAGATGGTGTGTTTGATGGTGTGTGTGTGATGGTGTGTTTGTGAGATGGTGTATTTGATGGTGTGTGTGATGGTGTGTATGTGTGATGGTGTGTGTGAGATGGTGTGTTTGATGGTGTGTGTGATGGTGATTGTGTGTCATAGTGTATTATGGTGTGTGTGATGGTGTGTGTGATGGTGTAGGTGACGGTGTGTGATGGTGTATGTGTGATGGTGTGTGTCTGTATGTGTGATAGTGTGTGTGTGAGATGGTGTGTTTGATGGGTGTGTGTGGTGTGTGATTGTGTGTGTGATGGTATATTATGCAGTGTATGTGTGATAGTGTGATTGTGTGTGATGGTGTGTGTGTGATGGTGTATGCTGAATGTATTAATTCAAACTGAGAAATGCAGGAGGAGAAATAGGGGGGAGAACAGAGTGGAAGGAAGAGCAAGATGAAAAGAGATACAGACAGTGAGAGATAGAGACAGAGAGATACAGTGACACATAAAGAAAGGCAGAGGCTGGGGAGAGAAGGGAAAGAAAGGGAGGGGAGGGGAGAGGCCCAGCAGTTTCCAGTGATGGTGTAGGTAATGGTGTGTGATGGTGTGTGTGTGATGGTGTAGGTAATGGTGTGTGATGGTGTGTGTGTGATGGTGTAGGTAATGGTGTGTGATGGTGTGTATGTGATGGTGTAGGTAATGGTGTGTGATAGTGTGTGTGTGATGTGTGTGTGGTGTAGGTAATAGTGTGTGATGGTGTGTGTGATGGTGTAGGTAATGGTGTGTGGCGGTGTGTGTGTGGTGGTGTAGGTAATGGTGTGTGATGGTGTGTGTGATGGTGTGTGTGTGGTGTAGGTAAGTGTGATGGTGTATGTGTGATGATATCTGTGTGATGGTGTGTGTGTGTGTGATGGTGTAGGTAATGGTGTGTGGTGGTGTGTAATTGTGTGTGATGGTGTAGGTAATGGTGTGTGGTGGTAGAGGTAATGGTGTGTGGTGGTGTGTGTGTGATGGTGGAGGTAATGGTGTGTGGTGTGTCTGTGATAGTGTGTGTGTGATGGTGTGTGTGTGTGATGGTGTAAGTAACGGTGTGTGATGGTATGTCTGTATGTGTGGTGTGTGTGTGTGATGGTGTGTGTGTATATATGTGTGGTGTGCTTGATGCATGTGTGTGTGTGTGTGATGGTTTGTGTGTGTGTCCGTGGTGTCACATCCTAGCAGTGTGGGGGCATAGCGGAGAAGGGTGTGAGATGAGGGAGGGAGGCCAAGGAAGTATTTACAGTCAGGAGGGAGAGAAAAGAGAAAGAGAAAAGGGAGAGGAGAGGAGAAACAGACAAGGCAAGAGAGGAAGTGAGGAGGGACACATAGGAAGGGAAGAGTGCCCAGCAAAGGTGGACAGGAAGAAAGCATTGCTCAGGCGAGTCATTTCACCATTCTGACTTTTGATTTCTCATCTGGAGAATGGGACTGATGCTGCCTCTCACGCAGGGTTGGGTTAGGGTTTGATATCACTCATTCAACAAGTATGGACCACCTGCAATGTGCACAGCCCTGAGCTCACAACAGCGGGCACTGGAACGGCAATCCTTACCCCACAGCACCTGCTGTCTGAGGCATAAGTAGGCTCCCAGCTCAAGCCTGACACACAGCAGGTGCACAGTCATTGTCACTGCAATTCAGTAGAGGAGGATGGAAGATGGGAAAGAAGTGGGCAAAAAGAAAGAGATTCCATATACTCCCTGGTCTGTCTATACCATGAGACTCAGGCTTGTGAGGGTCAGGTCCTGCCTAAACCATCCTCTAACCCTATCATTGACCTCAGTGCCTGGCCCTTAGCAAGTTTCACTAATGATATGCTGAATGTATTAATTCAAACTAAGAAATGCAGGAGGAGAAATAGGGGGGAGAACAGAGTGGAAGGAAGAGCAAGATGAAAAGAGATACAGACAGTGAGAGATAGAGACAGAGAGATACAGTGACACATAAAGAAAGGCAGAGGCTGGGGAGAGAAGGGAAAGAAAGGGAGGGGAGGGGAGAGGCCCAGCAGTTTCCAGTGATTTTCATCAGCACACTCAGTTCCTCTTTCAAACACGGGATGATGGTGAACTCTCCACTCTGCCTTGATAAATAGTATAACCCTGGGAAGCGATAGAGAGGAAGGAGACCACTCAGTGACTGAGGGCAGAGAGGCCCTACCTGGCTTGGTGCAATTAGTGAATCTGGAAATTGTGTGTTTAAAGGGTCATGCAATTTAATAAATCTTAAAAGCCCAACCCCTAAAAGTTTCTGGAATACAGCAGCTTCAACCAATTGCTGCAAAGTGAATTGACCATGGAGAGAGTTGAGCCTATTGGAGCAAATGAGACCTGAGCCAGGGCTCTGGGAATCTCACCCTTTCTTGCTAATATTTGCAGACTGAGAACTGGAGGTCCTGGGCAGTTAAGAGGCTCCCAGGTTTCAGACTTAATGCCACTTGCTCTTATCCTTTTAATTTAACAAGCTCTGAGGAAAAATGTTGGCAAGACAGCATCCCCACATACCATCTTTTGTCTTACACAGAGAGCAAAACAGAGGACTAGTGAGGTTCTAAACTACACCACTGCCACGCCTGTACTGACCTTTGGACCAGGGAGCCCTATGGGGCCAGCAAATCCCATTTCACCCTAAAAGAAGAAAGACAAAAAAAAGTAAGTTTCTATTTCAATTTTCCCCTTCTCTCATCACTGGATGCTTATCCACCTCACATGCTTAGAAGCCAATGGCTTAGTAAGCCCAGTGCCAACCAATGAGTTGGGCAAGGAAATTGGTTGACTGTGCTGAAAGTCCCTGCTCTCGAACTGCAAACCTATACGGGAAGCTTTGACACAGCCTCCAGATGCAGCTACCAGTGGACACAAGATAGAAACAAGCAAACTGAGCCACAGAAAGACAAATGCCACGTTTCGGCTTACTTGTATAAGTAAAAGCATGAAACACGGAGAAGCAGAAGGCAGAGTGGTGGCTACCAGGGGCTATGGAGTGGGAGGAATACACACATGTTGTCAAAGACTACATGTCTCAAAGAGCAGGAATAATGAATGGTAAGGATTTGAGGTGACGGATATGATAATTAGCTAATTTCAATCATTCCACATTGTATACATGTATTATGACATCACTTTGTACCCCATAAATATATGCAATTATATAGTTTGTCAATATCCAAACTAAATACGTAAATACATTAAAAAACCCAAAGTGGTATTCACTAGCTATTTTTACCTGAATATATCATCACTTCAATTAAAAAGAAAATTATGTTGACTGCTAGAGGTTCATATAGTTATTGTTCACTAAAATACAAAAGAAGACATATATGTAAGCTATTTCTAAATGTGAACTTTGTTTCAATTTAACAATGTGTAAAGATCACCTTACTGGATTTATAAATGTAATCTGTACGTGGTGGATACATGTAAATGTCGCCATGCTGAAAACAAATGCAACACGATTGATATAATTTTACAGATATAAATATCACCACATTAAATAAAAGGCAGCAGTACATCCATTTATGTGTGCACTTCGTGCTAAAGGCAATCTACACTCTGCCAAAAGTTGCACACTTGGCCAACTCAGGAACATACACTTTCAAATGCATTCACAGATGTTGTTTGCTCAGGCAAATGAAGATAAATAATTTTTTGTGTGTTTCTCCTCACCTAGCGCCCACAAGAGCTCCTGGTACACAGTTCACGCTCCCCATGATGTTTGCTTATAGAGATGCAACACCAGGCATCATGTTGACCTAGCTGAATAATGAAAATGTTTTTCCAACTCCAATAGAAGATTTAAACCACTGAAAACAATGTCCATCTGTGGCCACAGCTCTGCCTCCTAGGAGAAAACATTCAGACTTCCTAGGCCCCGTGTGTTGTATTTTTTTTAATTGAAATGAAGATGGAAGAGACAGAAATGACACCTGCTTCATGAGGTCATTGTGAAGTTCTTCCACTCCACGGGGCTATTTTGTGGGGAGGGAAGCAGCAGGCTCCCTTCTCAGCCACCTGTGCTTGGGAGGTTCTCTAGTAGGCCTGCTATGAGCTCCTTGGGGCCCAGCCAGGCCTCAGAGCTCCTGGTTCCCTAACCAGAGTGTAGACTACAGAATTTTTGAGGACCACATTCTATTTGTCTTAAAACCTCAGTGTACAGCACAGTACACAGCACATAGCAGGTGCTTAATGTCTATGGTTAGACATTAGAAGAAGGAATGAAGGAGTGATTAAGTCATCATTGAGTCATGCCACCCTAGGCATGGGGCTGAAAATATGTAAGGGCAACAGCCAGACCTTGCCCCGCCTAAAGGAAGGGAGGGTGTATTTCTTTTTTTTTTTTTTTTTTTTTTTTTTTTTGAGATGGAGTCTCACTCTATTGCCATGGCTGGAGTGCAAGGGTGTGATCTTGGCTCACTGCAACCTCCGCCTCCCGGGTTCAAGAGATTCTCCTGCCTCAGCCTCCTGAGTAGCTGGGATTACAGGCGCACACCACCACGCCTGGCTATTTTTTGTATTTTAGTAGAGATGGGGTTTCACCATGTTGGCCATGCTGGTCTCAAACTCCTGACCTCATGATCTGCCCGTCTTGGCCTCCCAAAGTAAGAGGGTATATTTCTTTATCCCTCCCTCCCATTTATCCATCCACCTCTCTGTCCATCCATGTCTTCATACCCTGATTGACTTATATATCAACTCATCTCTTATTTATTGGCTTTCTCTGTGCCAGGCTATATATTAGTAGCTGAAAATACAGACATGGAAAGATCCAATCTCTCCTATCCGGAACTTATGATTTTATGGAAGTAACGATAAGGAGACATTTTCAATCTAGTGTGATAATTGTTATAATAAATAGAAGTACAGGGAGGAAAAGGAAGATGCTGTCATGGAAATAGCAGGTGCTAAATGCATAACTATTGAATGGATGGATGGAGAATAAGGAAAGGAGGAGGAAAGAGAAGGAGGGAAGGAGGAAGGAAGGAGAGGACATGAGGGAGGGAAGAGGGAAATGACACAGATTCAAAATGCGTGCAGAAAAGAATTCCTTAGGACTTCTTGAAAGAAGAGCAGGCATTGGGTCTGGCATCGCTCCTGGCACAGTCCATCTGTGTGCACACTGGCTTGTGACCAAAACCTCACCATGCCATCACTCATCCTGCTCATTGCTTTAAACAGGATTCCAATGGATTTGGATTTCAACAGCTGCTTCTGTTATTTCATTGACATGTAAAAAACAGATCCACAGCCTGACTGTGGTGGACTTTAGCCTGCCAGGGGTGGGTGGAGGAGCTGCTGCCTGGCACGGTGTGCACCAGCCCTGGCTCCTGCCTCCACCCCCTCTCATCCCTTACACGGGTCCCAGGCTGAGGGGATCTTAAGGTCACCCTCTAACCAGAAAGAGCCTCAGCTCACAGCAGGCTTCCAGCTTGGGCCTCCAGCAAGGGAGGCCAGAGTTTGATGCCTGACTTAACTGAGAACTCCCTGAGGGCTCCCTGTACCCCAGGGTTTGGTTTTCTGGGTAGCACAAAAAGAAGGAAGGCAGAGTGTGAAGGAGAACGGAGACGAGGAGAGAGGGGAAGGAAGCGAGTCGGTCTACCAGGATAGGCTTCTGAAGAGAAGACTGCTGCTGCAATACCCAGAGCAGGCCCACTCCAGTTAACTCCCACCATCATCTCGTCTTTTTGTCTACGCGTCTGTTGTCCCCGGCAGAGTCACCAAGCACCTCCCACATGCAGGGACTGAGCTGAGAGGAACAGATAGAGGGGGACAGTACAGCCCAGTGTGGGAGATGCAGGACCCAGGGGCCACTGGCTCAGCAGAACTTCACGGAGGCTTTCCCCAGCACAGTGCTACTTGGCGTCCGCCTTTTGTAAATCTTTCTGTTCCTTCTCCTCAAATGCAGAAGAACTTTTTTTCCCCTTATCAAGGGTGACCGTCTACAGAAAAACAAAACAAATCACAGCCCTGGGCATACCGTGAGATATTTATTCTAGTCTCAGTCCATTCGAGGACAGTCATGGTGGTGTTCACAGAAATGCACCACTTTTTAAAAATAGAAACACATAGATAAAACTAAAACTATATATGTGTGTATATATACACACACACACTTATATATACACATATACATACACACACATATATACACACATATATATATGTGTATCTATATGTATGAATGATAGTGAATGGCTAATCAAAGAAAACACTGAGAAGAGAGGAATGAGGGTGTGCTCTTGCAAAGCACACAGAAATTCTCACTCACTGTCTTCTTCTGAGTCTTATTCTCAAACAGCATCTCATTCGATTCAGTCACCCCAAGTGGAGATCATAAAGGAGTAACCTGGGAAGCCTGGGGAATGTACATTCTACTTCTAGAAAGCGTTCATCAGGGCCTGGTGTGCAGATCTCCCCTTCCAGTGTGCACAAAAATCAAGAAGCAAGAGCTCCAAGGCATAACACAGGGTGCTGAGAGCTGACAGCCATGGGCCTCCCAGTGCCCCCCTGCCCTGGCAGGTCACGTGCATGATGGGAAACTCCCACTGCACCACCCAGGGGTGGACTGGGGCTGAGGGTGGACTGCAGACAATACCTTCTCTCCAGCTGGGCAGGAGCAGTTGATGGTCTTCAAAAACCCAATCTGTTCACTGCCTGGGGTGGGAGGCCGCTGGGGTGGGGGTGGAGGTGGAGGCTCTGTCACCACAGTCACCTGGCACTGGAAGGAAAGCCCAGGAGGTCAGAACCTGGTTCTTCACTCAGCAGGCACTCCCTGGCAGAAGTACAGTGTCGGGTGCTTCCTCGGAACCAGGCAGGCAAAGGTTGAGAAAACGCTAAGGATGTCTCTCCCGAGACCTTGGGGCAGAAGGCCTGGCCAGCCCAGACTCAGCCATTTCACTGGCTGGCTCAGCAACCTGGGGGAACTGCCCACGGTCTCGCACCTCACAAGTGCTCAACATTTCTTGCTGTCCTTATTCTCACCTCCTCCTTTTCCTTCTTCATCCCATTCTCTTCTTCCCTCACCCTCTAACTCCACAACCAGGTCCATCTGGCTCCACATTCCCAGCACCTGCTGTCTACCTGCACACCACAGGAGCCCTGAGCCGGGTGCACTAGCTGAGTTGGAACTGGGTCCTGGGGATGAGGTTAACCAGGCATTGCATGGATCTCACCCTGCAGCCCGGAAAGTAGCCTCCATTATTATTCCCGTCTTTCAAGCAAGCCTTGTGACCAGGACCTGGCAAAGAGGGTTGGAAAGGGAGAGGCCTAAAACAGGGCAGGGACTGAGGTCTGAGAATAGAGCAGAGCCCGCACAGAGGGGTTGAAGGGGCAAACCCTGGTCTCTTGGGCCATCCATGTCCTGACCTCCCCATCTTGCGGACCAGCCCAGGGCACTGTGGCCTCTGGGCACTGGTGGCCCGGACTGTCATCCCCTCCCTAGAAACACCTCCCAGCCCCTGCCTCCCACATCCCCTAGAGCAAGGCTTCATGACTCAGCTAGCAGCACTGGGGTTACACTGACTAAGGCACAAATGACAATAGCCCCAGAGGAACCTGCATGGCTTGGCTCCCCCAACCCACACCATAAGCTCCCCCTCAGGCCATATTCTGATGGTGGATGTGTCCCTGACCCCCGACCACCCATCCCTAAGCTCTGGACTCCCCTTCCCTCTGGAGGCCACACACCCATTTCCTCCCATCCTCCCTGTGTGAGTCTGCTCACCGGACCCGAGGGGATATCACAACAAGTCTCCAGTTCTGCATGTCTCGAGTCACAATAGATCACAATCCGCTGTAGGTCAAACTGGAAAGGAAAAAGGAGAGAGGATAAGTTTTAGGGACTTTGGAACCCAGAAACCTCCATGGTTACAGACAGGCTCTGCCCTGGTATCTGGTTCCACTTCCTTTTCGTGGTCTTCCTGAACCCACCACTGGGCCACTCCTACCCTGGGCTCCACCCTGGATTTTCACAAGGAGCTAAGCATCATTCGCTCACACCCCTGATCTGGCTTGGCTGTGTCCCCACCCAAATCTCATCTTGAATTGTAGCTCCCATAATTCCCATGTGTTTCAGGAAGGACCCGGTGGGAGACAATTGAATCATGGAGAGGGTTTCCCCCATACTGTTCTCATGGTAGTGAATAAGTGTCATGAGAGCTGATGGTTTAATAAGGGGTTCCCCCTTTTGCTTGGCTCTCATTCTCTCTTGACTGCCACCAAGTAAGATGTCTCTTGCTCTTCTGCCATGATTGTGAGGCTTCCCCAGCCATATGGAACCATGAGTCAATTAAATCTCCTTCCTTTATAAATTACCCAGTCGTGGGTATGTCTTTATTAGCAGTGTGAGAACAAACTAATACAACCCCTTCCTTCTATAAGGGAGAGCCCCCGCCTTGCAAGGGGCTTCAGGACACATGTTAAAGTCCAGTGTTTCTTTCTACACTGAAGGTGCTATGGCCTCTGCCCTCCACTCTGCACACAGGGCACACCATCATCCTCTCTCCATGTCACCAGCACTGCATTGAACAAGACCCTTAATGATGCCATTGCAAAGGCCTCCAGGTTCCACGTAGCCCTATTTTCAGCCTCTCCAGTCATTTCCACAGTTGTTTCAGTGAATTTTTAAAATAAAAACTTACTTCTATCACTACCTTTAATATGACAGCCCCTTAAACTTAAAGACATAACACACAAAAAAACTAAAATTTAAAGGGACTGTGGTGCTAAAACATCCACATGCTTGAACACATTCACACACACAGAGTCTACAGACAAAGCCCAGGTCCTTTCTAGGACACCCCACCTCCCAGGGCCTGACTCTGCCTGGTTCCCCAGGTGTCCCTCTCTTCACTCTGCACTTGAACTCTGCAGCATCTAACTGCACGACAAACCACACCTGCACATTCACACCTTGGCACGTGGTGCCCATTCTAGGAAAGCCCTTGAGCAATGAGAAATCTCCCAGTCACCACCCAGATCCATACCCAGGCATCCCCTTTTGCGGCTGTTTTTTCAAATACGTCCACAGATTGGGAACTTAATTCCCCTCCCCTGGTGTGAAGTGATGGCATGTCACTTCCGAGATCAGGTCATAAGAAGATTGGCTGATGTCTTGAGTGTGTTCTTCTCTTCCTGTTTGTCCCTCTCTCTCTCATCACTCACCATGGGGCACAGAAGCTAGCATGTTGTGAGCTACTCAGTGGACAGGCACAGGTGGAAAGGAATTAGGGTGGCTGCAAACATTAACTAGCAAGGAACTGAGGTCCTCCATTCAACAGCTCATAAGAAGCTTCCAACAGCCCCCTAGTGAGCTTGGAGGCGGCTTTTCAGCCTTATTTGAGCTTTGAGATGACAGCAGCTTGAGGGCAGCACAGTGAAAGACCCTGAGTGAACCACTCAGCTAAGCCACTCTCAGATTCCTGATCCACAGAATCTATAAGACAGTACATGTGTGTTGTTTTAACCTGCTTTTGCTGGGGAAATGGGATAACTTGTTACACAGCCACAGGTGTAACTGATACACCTCCCTCTATAGCCAAGAATCCATCAGGCCCTCTTCTCTGCCATATGTGCACCTTGCATGATATGGTTTGGCTGTGTCCCCACCCAAATCTCACCTTGAATTGTAATAATCCCCATGTGTCAAGGGTGGGGCCAGGTGGAGATACTTGAATCTTGGGAGCAGTTTCCCCCATACTGTTCTCACGGTAGTGAATAAGTGAGACCTGATGGTAGTGAACCATGAGAGCTGATGGTTTTATAAATGGGAGCTCCCTTGCACATGCTCTCTTGCCTGCTGCCGTGTAAGATGCGACTTTGCTCCTCATTCACCTTCCACCATGATTGTGAAGCCTCCCCAGTCATGTGGAACTGAGTCAATTAAACCTCTTGCCTTTATAAATTACCCAGTCTTGGGTATGTCTTTATTAGCAGCATAAGAACAGACTAATACATTGCACAGACAGCTAACATCAGACACAGCAGACTGCAGGATAATTAGACATCTGTATATCCCTCTTCCTTCCAGGCTCCAGGACTTCTGAGAGCAAGGACAAAATCCCAGGCAGTGCTGCCTTCTCAAGCACGAAGCTGAACTCTTGCCAATGTATCAGAGCTGTGGACAATCTCTCGCTCTCCCCAGGCCCTGCAGGACATGGTTCAAGCTCACCCCTAGTCTGCCATGCTCATTGCTCCCTTTCACTCAGCTATACTGGTTTCCTCCTGCCACCCCTCCTGCACTGGTTCCTCAGCCACCTGTCCACACCCAGGTCCTCCCTGTCACTCTAGTACATTCTGAACGTGGTCCTAACAGCACTTCCCACAATGCATGATGGTGTCTGTTTCTTAGCTCACTTTTTTAAACATCCCTAATAGAACATAGACCATGAGGGCAAGGCTCTCCTGTCTTCTGTCCTTCACTACAGCAGTCCCTGACTCATAAAAGTGCCATAGAATCGATGGCTGGGTGGACGAGTGGATGAATGGATGGGCGTTTATCAAATGGAGCTTGAGCTCAGTCAGTGGAGGGGGGAACACTTATTGCATTAAACACTGATGTGAAGTGCCCTGGACTTGCCCCCCCCCGGTCCCTTCTCAGGCCCATGTTTGCCTCAGGAGTCCCCCTGCACAGTGAAGTGCCCCTCGAAGTATAGCCACTCACCCCACTGACTTTGTTCAGCAGAAACAATAACAATACCATTCATCCGTCTGTTTTATTTCCTGTAGAGACACCAGCCCAGAAACAAGAGAAAATGACAGAATGAAAAACTGTGGTTTTGAACAAAGCCTACTTTCAAAGACAGCCCTGCTTTCTTCATTATCAAACATACTCGCAGCAGCTGGGCTTGCCTGGCAAGGCTGCAGGGACAGGGAAGGAGAAGGAGGCAAGAGGCAGGCCAGGGACAGAGCATGCTGGCTTGGGATCTGGGACAGAGGCGTTCTCAGGTGGGGTGAGAGGTCCTCTGAGCCAAGAGGGGCCCCTTTCCGATTGCCTAAAATCCCAGCATCGCCCCAGCCACTCAATCCTTCTCTCCCTTTCCTCCCTGCTCCACATCCTGGGATTTTACCTCCTGACTCCACTGTGACATCACTGTGCTCCCCCACTCCTGTCTGGAAGTCCTGCTCAGGTTTCTGCCCTCAGCAATTATGGGTTGAACTGCTGCATGGGTCTGCTTGGCTCCCTGGATCCCAGCTTCCTTCCATGTCCTACCCATCAGCAGCTTAGAGACCCTTTGCTGGCTGCAGTGTGGAAACCTATTAGGGAGCAGAGATAGCTGGAAGGCTGAATTCAGCATGACCCAGTCTGAGTCTCGCTCTACTTTTCTCATATCAGCTGGTCAAGTCAGGAAAACTGAACCTCAGTTTTCCTTTCTGTGAGATGGACTCACAGAGCTGTGGTGGGGACCAAGGGAAACAGAGCCCATGACAGCACAGTGTCAGTCACAGATGAAGCTTCAGTGCAGGATGCGTAGGATGCCCCAAACCATGTGGCTACAAGTATCACAGATGATGATTCTGGAAGATTTACTAAGAGATAGAGATGTATTGATTCTCTTGTATATTTTCCTGATACTTGGTTTTAACATAAAAATGCAGCATGGAACAGTCAATGGGTGTAATACCCCCATGGACACTCTTCATTATTCTCTATTGCCTCTAACCCAGCAGAGAACTCCCCATGTGCCAAGCATTGTTACATGCTGTGTTTACATACTAGTGATCTCACTCAATTCTCACAGTAGCTCTGACAGATGTGAGTCCACTGTCTCCTGTCTATAGATGAAAAAGTGAAGGTGCAGAGAGCTGAGGCCACTGGCCTGAGTGTTTTAGTCTAGTTTAGTAGACCTAGAAACGTCTATTCAAGAAGTAGCATCTTTATTTAATTTGAGAGCACTGGTAGCAGAGCTGGAAAGTGAGTTAGGGAAAGGAAGTTAGCCAGTAAAGGGCTGTTATCAAGGGAGTTACCACTGTGAGCATCTGCAGTTTACATGGGTTGGGGAACTCTGGAGCCCATCAAGAATATGTGACTCAGAGTTAGGGTGCCAAGAGGTGAGGGAGCTGGGGTATTGATACTCCAGCTGCCACCAGTCCTTGGCGGAGGGCTGTTCTCAGGGGTGTTGATGCCTGCTTGATAATGGATAGCACTGTCTCTGGCAGAGAAGGAAAGCCCTCAGGCAAGAGAAGGAAAGGTGCAGGCAGTTGGCAGCACAGCTGTTATGCACTGAAATGATGAGGACTCAGGGGAATGTAGGTGGGGAACCAACCATTTCTGCTACACTAGGTTGTTGTACGTGGTGGGGATGTGTCCAAAGGAAACTCAGGTCTGATTTCCAATCCCCTGCTTGGGGTAGACCATATAATACAAATGGGTACCTTGGAGAGTACCAGGAAGCTAATCCTCTTCCTGTTTTCAAAACCTGACACCACCACCATGATAATGTGATGAAGATGGTGGTGATGATGTTCACGATGACTAGTATTTATTGAAAGCCGGCAGTACTCCAGGAAGTTTTATAAGCACTTCATATATGATACAGCATTTAATCACACAACAACCCTGTGGAGGGAGTGCTCATTTTTCTCATGTTACAGCTGAGGAAACAGCATCAGAGAGGCTATAGGGGAGCTTGGACTCCAAAACAATTTTGTTTAACTCAAAGGCTAGGACAGGCAGTTTCAGGGAAGTGGGGCTATGTGCTAAAGTTGGCTCTTGTTTTTAGGAGACTTTTAACTCAAATATAGTCTCCCACTACCTCAAATAGAAATACAGTGGAAATCTCATTGTTGGATGTTTGGAACTGGAGTTAGAAGGATCTAATCTTGCTCTGTATCTTTGGACATGTTCGTTATTCCCTCTGAGCTTCCGTATCCTTGTCTGTTGAGTAAATGAGGGGCTGGATAAGATGCTCTCTGGGTTCCTTACAGCTCAGAGGGTATCTGTTTCAGGGACTGTTATTCAGGGCTGACAGCAGAACCATGGAGTTCACAGAGCCAGAGTCCTAGCCTGGCTGCCCAAGGCAGGGAACTTAAGCAAGTCACCTGATACTTTTGAGGTGGAATCCCCCCACCTATAAAATGTGAGGAGCATCCACTCCCCTGGCCTGAATTTAGGATTAAGAGGGGTTGTGTTTGTGACCGTGATGTACACTCTGAGGGAGATAATAGTGATCCTTATTGTGTTATGAACACCCCATAGCTCCATCTTGTCCAGCCCTTTGATGTCTGTTATCTTAGGCAGGGAGAGGTTTGCAAATGGACCTGGAAGACAGGCTGTGTGAGTGGAAACCCTAACTGCCATTTGTTGGCTCTGTGATCTCAGAAGAGTATTCAAAATCTCCAGGAGAGTCTCCATCTATGAAATGAGGATGTCCACTCTATCTACTTTCTAAAGTTGTAAAGATTTTGGTCAGAAATGGGGTAAAGGGGCACTTGAGTGCAATGCCTGGCACAGAGTCTCTGCACAAGTAGCTAGAATTAGTAGCAGACTGAATAATGATTTTTATAGCTTTACTTTGATTTTACTATTTTTTGCTTAATTTGGTTCCACATCTATTATTTCATCCCTCAGCAACTGCACATAAAAACAAACAGGGTGTGATTCCCATTTCAGAGATTAAACAAACTAACAGATAAAGCCTGGAAAACATGAACAGTGTGTGACATGGGCGATGGTGTTGCAGCTGGCTGGCAGGGCTGGCACGTGAGCTGCAGTTTGCGTGTGTCTGTCCTTCCCACATCTGCAATCCCCAATCTCTCCTCTCCCCACTACCTCTGACCAGCTCATTCTCAGCTTAAGTTTTAAAAATCGGTATGCACAGGGTTGTTGATGACTGATCGTTCTGTTAACAAAGCAAGTTATAACAAAGTCTATAAACTTGTTTACGATGCCTTTTTCTGGACTGCCACTTCCTAAAATTTTATGTATCCCAACTTACTCATTGTTTCTTATGGTTTATATTTGACATACCAGGAAACAATTTTGCAACATGTATAACAAATAAGCAATGAGTATACAAAATATGAAAAGATTATCTAGAAATCATTCAGTAAAGAAAACTAGCATAGTAGTAAAACAGGCAAAGGAGATGGCCTAGCATCACCAAAGGGGGACGTGGGAACCATCAGAAAACATAGGGAAGGATTTCCAGTCTCAACGGTAATCAGGTAAATGCAGATGAAAACCACAACGCAAGGCCGGGTGCGGTGGCTCACGCCTGTAATCCCAGCACTTTGTGGGGCTGAGGCAGGCGGATCACAAGGTCCGGAGTTCGAGACCAGCCTGACCAACATGGCGAAACCCCGTCTCTACTAAAAATACAAAAATTAGCCGGGCATGGTGGCGTGCACCTTGTAATCCCAGCTACTCAGGGGGCTGAGGGAGGAGAATCGCTTGAACCTGGGAGGCAAAGGTTGCAGTGAGCCGAGAGCGCGCCACTGCGTTCCAGCCTGAGGGACAGAGTGAGACTCCGTATCAAAAAAAAAAAAAAAACAACAAAAAGAAAAAAGAAAACCATACTATAACCCTGTATGCCCAGCAGACTGACAAAACAACAACAAAACATTATACACATATCATTTATATATGATGTACCCTTATATAGATATATATAGCTCTATATATAGATCTATATATAATGTTTATATATATTTATATATTACATATAGTTATATATAATGGTATATTATATATAATTATATAGATATAGATTAAATAAACATTATTTATATAATTTATATCTATAATGTATGTATATATTTATATAATGTTTAATGTTTATATGTTGTATACATACAACATACATACACACATATAAAGGTCACTTTCTAGAGCAATTTGAAATACGTGGGAAGGTTAAAAATTGTGTACCCCAGAGCCCGGTCATTAAACTTGAGGGTACATACCTCCAAGAAATGCTCTCAATTCATCTATATCTCAAGCTTAAAGGGCAGGTGTTGCTCACATTTTCCTCATAAGTAAAGCGCATGGAGATGTACCCCCCTTTTCAAAGTCCAAGGCTTGCTAATTACGATAGTGATACATTAGAAACTATCTAAATACCACTAACAGGATAATGAATGATTTATGAATGAATATATAACAAAGTATTATGCATTAGCTAAAAAAAAATAAAAGCTTAGACACATGATTCTGAGTAAAGAAAACAAAAAAAGCCAGATGTAGTCCATTATTTACATAAACTTCCAAGAATCTAACCTATGCCTAATGGTACTATATTTGCTTATGCTTACGTATACGTGGACACATAAAATGGTTTTGGAAAGAGCTTTCCCCACATCATGTTTCCTGTTATTTTGCAGGCAGTGGGGGATGCTCTTGGGCATGGGAGCTAAGGTTGACTTCAGCTTGAAGACGGAACATGTGGATCACTGTGCAAGGTGTCTGTGTGTATTGTATTACGTACATACTTCTGGTGTATGCATCGCTGTGGCTACAGATGTGGGTATTTCTTGAGGGAAGAAAGAAAACTTAAAGGAATGAAAAAACAGAAGAGAAATGAAGTAAGGAGGGAAGAGAAAAAATAAAAGAAGGAAAGAACATTGATTCAGGATGGAAGGATAAATGTTCAGTTATCACCAGTTGTTATCCCTAGTTGGTGCAATGAGGATGATTGTTGTTTATTTTCCACATATTTTCCAATTCTTTTTTACAATCAAGGAAGAAAGAAAAAATCTGTATTTAAATTATTCAGAAACTATTATATATCTATCCACCTACCTGCATATATATATTCATATACATATGCACATATATGTGTGTGTGTGTGTGTGTGTGTGTGATCTTTGCAGACCTAGGAGCTACCTTTCTCTAAAATCATTTATGCAGCCAGAGCCATGTCAGTCTTGCTCTCTTTTGTGGATACTGGTGTCCCAGTGCTGAACACAGTGCCTGGCACATCGTAGGTGCTCAATGTATATGTGATGAATGATTGATGGAATGGCTGAATAACTGAATGAATTAATACATGGGTGATGGTGAATTGGGGTTCCAATATGGCAGCTTTCTGAGTCAGAGTCTTTCCTTCTAAGACGGTCCAAGGTGATGATTTGTTACACAGTTCATGTAGGTGTGGAGAACACTGAGGGCAGTTAGCTCCCAAGGCTTCTCCCCAGTGGCCTGGAACCTGAGCTGCGGAATGCCCCCTGGTACTCACGTCAATGGGCACACTGTCGTAGAGGCGCTTGCCAATCACAGTCTTGCCCTGGATGTCAATGTTCTCCCGCTCCTCGATGGGTAGTGTCTGCACCAGTGCACAGTCGATGTACAGGGAGACGTTCTGGGCCTGGATGCTCAGGGCGATCTTGTGCCAGTCCCGGTCAAAGAGGTCATTGACCCGGGAACCTCGGAAGACCACCCTGACAGCATCTTTCATGGCACCCACAGCGTTGTACTCGACTGCCTTGTTTTCACCATCCAGCCGGATGGAGACCTGGGGAGGAAAGGACCAGAGACTCCTTGAGTTTCTTGGGGCCAAGGGAAAAGAAGAGAATGGGAAAAGGGAGTTTAGAGTCACACCTGGCAATCCTGCATCAGATCCTGGCTGTGACTTATCAGCTGGTCACCTGCCATCTGACTTTGGACTAATTCCTTCACACCTCTGAGCCTCGGGTTCCTCCTTACACAATGGTGTTAATGATGTCTACCTTGCAGGCTATTCTAAACCTGGTATTAAATGGAATGATTGCACTCATACTTTAATGCAGGGGTCACAGCCTCAACTGTCTGGAAGGGCTATGTGGGTAAGAGAGCTTTGGTGAGACTCCAAGACAATTGGTGCACAGAGGGGCTTGAGTTGTAAGACCAGCCAGAAATCCTAACTAGTTTCAGTGTCTTAAAACCCTGGGCTGGTTAAACCAAACACATCTTCTGGCCTGATCTGTTAAACTACACTGTCTCTCATTTGAAGATAAAGCTGGAGCGCCTGTAAAATAATGTTTCTTGATGGTAGGAGTCTGATCTCTCTGGGTCATTGGGGTAGCCTTTGCAAAATGCACAGGTATTTTGCAATGGGCAAATTCTGGAGAAGGTTTTACTGTTTTACTTCTGATTGGGTTTTTGTTTTGTTTTGTTTTGTTTTGTTTTTTGATGTTGGTTTTTGTTTTGTTTTGTTTTTTTGAGATGGAGTCTTACTCTGTTGCCCAGGCTGGAGTGCAGTGGTATGATCTCAGCTCACTGCAACCTCTGCCTCCCAGATTCAAGCAATTCTCCTGCTTCAGCCTCCCGAGTAGCTGAGATTACAGGTGTGCACCACCACGCTCAGCTAATTTTTGTGATTTTAGTAGAGACAGGGTTTCACCATTTTGGCCAGGCTGGTCTCAAACTCCTGACCTCAAATGATTTGCCTGCCTTGGCCTCCTAAAGTGTTGGGATTACTGGCATGAGCCACCGCACCTGATTGTGTCTGATTGCTTTTTAATAATGAATAAGTGAGTATGTTCTCATCCATGTACTCATTTTGTCATCCCTCCAGAATATTCATCAAACATCCTGGGCGCCCAGCAGGCAACACGCCGGGTGTCAGGAACACAATAGTGGGCAAGAGATACACAATCAGTGCACAAAAGTATGAACAGAATAGAAGGCACAGAACATGAGTATCCACTGAGTGAATGAAAGAATGAGTATTTCCTTGTTCCGTCTCTGCAAGGTTAGTCTTCATCTGCTCTAATATTCATGTTTTGCCCCTTCCCTGTGGCTCCCTGCTCCCAGGATCTGACCTTTTAGGACTTCTTCATCTTGGCTCCTGGGCCCTTTGGCTTCTACTTGAGCTTGGCCCATGGGAAGTCCATTGGAATGGAGACCGAAGAGCGGGAAGAGAGAGAGGTGGGGCATGTATTCCTCTCACCCCTCCTGGCTTCCCTGTGGCTCCTGAGTGGCTTTGTTTCTCCACGTGCCCCAGTTCTTCGGAAGTATATCCTCCTCTGTGACTCTAGAACTCACCATCTCCTCCCTGTTCCCCTGCCCATCCAGGCCCGGGTGGTAGCTTCCTCCTGTGGCTGATCCTGGAATGCCTTGGCATTTCTTGTTGGTTTCCTTAACCCTTATCCCTTAACTGCATCAGCTCCCTTAACCCCAGTCATTTTGCTACTCAAAAAAAATGAGCACTCGTCAAAAATGTGGGCCCAGTGGGGGCTGTCTCTTGCCAGCCTACCTCTAAACCATTAATCACTTTTTAGCTGTGTGACTTTAGGTAAGTTATTTAACCTCTCTACAGCTTCCTCATTTGTAAAATGGGACCAATAGTAGGTTCTATTTTCAAAATTAATCTATAACCTGATGGTTTCTCCTTATCTCACTATTACTGCTGGCATTCACATTTGCCTGGATCACTACCATGTTCTCCTAAGTTGTCCTCCTATTTCTGGGCCTGTGCAACTCCACAGAGTCTCTTCTCAAACAAAAAGTCCCTATACTGGCCTATAAGACTTGTTGAAATCCAGTCTCCTTTCACCTCTAGAACCTCATATCTAACTAACCCCAACACACACACACACACACACACACACACACACACACAGACACACACACTACTCTGCTCCAACTGTACCGGCCTCCTTGCTGTCCCTTTATCATATCTGGAATGAGTGAATGTCCCTCAGTTTACCCAAATGACAAATGGGGAACATGTCAGCTTTTAAGGGTGGTTGTAAATGGCAAATGAAAGCATGAGCATCTGTATCTATAGATGAACTTCTCTATCTGTAGATCTACAATGACTGACAGAGTGTATGGGCATGCACCGAACACCACTCTGCTCACAGATCATCTTCTTTACAGGTCTTTATCCAGTTTTCCTGTGTCTAGCCAGTATTTCCCCAGGGCATGGAAGTGCGCATCATTGGCACTTCTGGTGATGGGCACCCAACCAAGCCTGGCTTAACAAGGGTAAATTTCCGGGTGCCTCTTCACACAGGAATCTCAGATCTCAAGACAGACTTCATCTCTGCATGGCTCTGCGGTATTTCACCCCATTACTCATTTTGACAGGAGGAGGAGAGGACGCACACATGGCAGACAGGGCACAGACAGCTCTGCAAATGCCATGAAGGAAGAGATCCCAGACTGAGGGGGCGGTGCAGGCTCACCCACAAGAATGTCATGGCAGGGGCCCAGTACCACTGCACCAGACCCTGAGAAAATGGAGAAGCAAGACCTGTGCAATTGGAGATGACGTTGGATGGGAATGCAATGGACTTCTCCAGAAAAGTGGCCTCTGGAGAAGAATCTCGACTCCTCCATTCAGCCTCCCACACTTACAAAATCAAGCCTCTCAGCAGTTAAGTTTGAAAATGTTTCTGCATCTCAGTATGACCAGGGATGTTATGGAAAAATCATTCAACAGGACTAATTGATCAGGACAGGCTTGGAAGAGAAGCCAGCTAGGCATGTGGTTAAAAACACAGATGTGGGAACCTGAATGACTGGGTTCAAATCTCAGCTTCTGCTTTTATTACCTGTCAAAAGGTAAGCAAATTTCTTAGCCTCTCTGTTTCCTCATATTTGGCTCAGTTTCCTCATATCTGTGATGCAAACAGTAGAACATATTCATAGAATTATTATGAAGACTAAATGAATTAGTATTTGTAAAGTCCTCCGAACAATCCCCAGCTCCTACTAAGAGCATGTACACATTGATAAGCAAATGCATCTGAAGTCAGGGCCCAGCCTCAACCTGGGAAGGTGAGCTCACTGTTTAAGAGTATCTTGCCCTCTCTGATGGCAGGCCATGAGTGTGATTGCTGGAGTCCAATTGCTTGAGGATGCTTTTATTTTATTTTAGCCCCTAGCGAAAGTTTAGTCAGTATCTCCCAGCTGAAAGTGAGTAATATCTTCACCCAGTTCATTTTTCTAGGAGAGGAGAAAGAAACGGTTCATCTACGAACTTGAGAACAAGGGGATTTGGATTTGGCGGAGAACAAATAGTAGTGTTGCTTTTATCTCAGACCAACAGATGGTGTTGAAGGCTTTGAATTTCAGATTTGTCTTTCCTCACCAGACCGTGTGCTGATGGAGAGCTGTCCTACCTTTGTGGGAACTGAAAGTTGAAACACACCAGAGGTGAGTAAAGACAGGACCCAGAGCTTCACTCAGAAGAACACTGAAGGAAACTTCTCATGATGAGATTGTATTATGTCTCAGGCACTGTTCTAGATGCTTTATAGACCATTATTCCATCTGATTCTCCCACCAACCATTCATGCTAGGTACTCAGTTTTCCATTTTACAGCTAAGAAAACCAAGACTCAGAAAGATAAAGTAACCCATCCCAGGGCCCACACCAATAAAGGAGTAGACACGAGACCTGAACCCAGGTCTATGTGACCCTGGGCCAGTGCCCTCCACTGCATCACGAAGCTGGGTCACTCATGCTGCCAATACAGCAGGTGTCACAGGACAGCAGGGCTGGCACCCATCTCCTTGGCTAGGTCAAGAGTCTCGGAGGACAGGAACTCAGTCTCCTTTACCCCCATTGGAAGGCCTGGTACTATATCATTAGGACAAGAAGCTGGACCTCTTGGGTCTCATGACATTCCCCCTGCAGGTCCTCTGAGCCTCCATATACCAGGTTCTCGATCTCCCTAGGCCCAGGGATAAGATCCCTGGAGAAAACACGGTGGGTGATGCCAATCCCTGTGAGAGGGAAACAGAAAGCTCAGGACCACTGAGATAAGGTGGTGTTGTCCTTACCTGTGGGATGCCGTACTGGTCGATGACCTGCCAGATATACCAATCTTCCTTCCGAGAGGTTCTCCTGAACCGGAAGGTTGTGACAAAGGCATATTCATCAGGTAAACCTTGGGGGAACACCTCCCTGGAGAAAAATGGAGACAAACACACCAGGCTTGGCAATGAGAGCAGGGAGCCAGCAAAGTGAGCCCACACAACCCACCAGTGATCAAGCCCTGCCAAGTTGACTTCCTAAATATTTCCACCATCCACCTTCTTGGCCTGCCTTAACTGCTTTCTCCTTAGGTCAGGGCCTCAGCGTGACCTAGACCATCATCATGGCCCCTGAGGCTCCAGCCTCAGCATCTTCAAATCCATCCCTATGGTACGTCTGCCTCCATCTCTCCACTACCACCATGACTGATGACATGCACAGTAAACGTTAAATGGTCACGGTTCCGGGATCAAATATGGAGAAACTCCCAGCTTCGCTGCTCCCTGCTGCATCCCTCCTCTGCCAGGACAAATGGATATACCTTATCCTGCTGGGTGCCCTGTCCCAGATGCCAGGATGCCATGGTCTGAATGTTTCTGTCTTCCTAAATTCATTATGTTGAAATCTTCACACCAAGGTGATGGTAACAGAAGACGGGGCTTTGGTGGGGGGTGATTAGGTCATGAGGGCAGAAGGCTCATGAATGGGATTTGTGCCCTTATAAGAGAGACCCCAGAGAGCTTGTTTACCCCTCCCACCATGTGAGAGTGCAGGGAAGGATGGTGTCTATGAGGACCCTGATATTAGACTTCCCAGCCTGCAGAACTGTGAGGAGTAAATGCTGTGTATAAGCCACCCAGCTTAATTTATGGTGCTTTGTCATAGCAGCCAGAATAGACTGGGATGTAGCACATCCTCTTCTCTCCCACAAGGCCCAGGTTCCTGCCTGGCCTGTGGAGCCAGCCCCTCACTTTGGGGAGGCCTCAGCTCCCTGTTGCTCCACCCCCGCCAAGTTCTGGGGCTGCTTTTCCTCTTCCAAATTCAGAAATGAAAATTGTTCATTCCCTTCTGTGGAGGATCAATCCCCCGACCAAGAACCAAGATGCCATCCCTCAGTCCCTCTGTCCTCGGAGCACTGCTCTTCCATCTTCCTCTGTATCATGAACAGGGCACCTGAGCTCCCTTCTGCCTCCTGCATATCAGTACAAAACCCCGCTACCCCCACCAACACACAGCCTCCCCTGACTGCACATCCCCAGTCGGGACCTGAGGAATCTCCCATTTCCTCTCTTTCTTCCTCTCCTTCCCTTCACAACAGAGTTCTGGAAAACGTCGTTGACATCACCCCCTCTTTCTTCATCTCTCCCATCTGCTCGACTCACGGCCACCTGTGTTCTAGCTCTCCAGGCTCCCCACATTTTCCTTGAGGTCCCTGGAGAGGAAACACTGACAAATCCCTGTCCCTCAGCACCCACTCGGGTCCCTGCAGCATGGCAGGCACTTCATAAAAGTTGAAGGAATGCAGAACTTTGAAAACTGTCAACAGCCATTTCCATGGAGAAACCTCTCTTTCACCAGAGCTAGTATAGGGCCTGCTTGATCTTCCTGGAGAACACATCCTAGACAACACAGACGTAGAAGCTGCCCCATGCCTTGTAGGAGTCTGAGCAGCCTCCCTGGCCCCCACCTACTCCATGGCAGTAGCAACCCCTCACCCAGTTGTGACAACAAAATTGCCTCCAGATACTGCCCAAGGCCCCCTGGGGGGTGGGGGTGAAATTTATCTTAGTTGAGAACCACTGATCTATCCTAGACTTACATCCTATCAAAATAAAGTTTAGCTTACTTTTTCGTAGTGTTTCTCAGATTCAATAAAGCACTTACACATAGGATCTCATTTGACATAAGATTCTAGGATTCAATAAAAATACACATCTTTTGAGAGCTTAACACAAGCTCACCACTACTCTTTTCACATATTGCCTAATTTCTTCCTCACGAGAATGTATAAAGAAGGTATTGCAGGTGTGAACCCGGGAGGCAGAGCTTGAAGTGAGCCAAGATCACGCCACTGCACTCCAGCCTGGGCGACAGAGCGAGACTCCGTCTGAAAAAAAAAAAAAATCGGTATTTTGATCCTCGTGCTATAGCTGAGGGCACCCAGGCTCTGAGGGATTAACTCCATGCCATTTGGCTACCAAGTGGCAGAGGAAAACACAGCTGGGATCTGCTCTCCTGCACTCTTCTCTTAATCATCAGCTGACTGCACTCTTAACTGCAGAGCCTGCTGTGGGGGAGCCCAATCCTGCCCTGGGGGCTGGGGGCTGCCTCAGGAATGTACATGACATTGACTTCCCTGCTGGAGGAGGTGGACCCTGCCTGGCCAGACAGACAGGAAGGGAAGTGGGGAGGCGTCTGAGTTCCTGGTTCTCAGACTTGCAGATCCGCAGGGACTTTGTTTGGCTGTAGGACCTGCAAGCAAGATTCTGATTCTGTTTACAGCTCCAGGCTGGGAGATGATGGCCCAGTTGTTCAAAGTCATTCTCTGAGTTGGGATGTCACCCAGGATCACATCCAGGTAGTAGGAACAGGGCCCATCACTCATAGCACCTTGGCCTCCCTCAGTATTCAGAGACGCCCTTAGTCACTGCCCATGCAGGAGGAAGATGGGACCTCCCCACCTGCGTCCACAGACACAGGCTTTGTAGCCACAGATCAATATGTTGCTTTGTTTTTCATTTTCTCCTTCTTTCTTTTCTTTCTTTTTTTTTTTTTTTTTTTTTTGAGACAGAGTCTCGCTTTATCTTCCAGGCTGCAGTGCAATGGATGGCACGATCTTGGCTCACTGCAACTGCCACCTCCCAGGCTCAATCAATTCTCCTGCCTCAGCCTCCCAGGTAGCTGGGATTACAGGTGTCTACCATCAAGCCTGGCTAATTTTTTGTATTTTTAGTGGACAGGGTTTCAGCTAATTTTTTGTATTTTTAATAGAGACATGGTTTCACCACATTGGCCAGGCTGGTCTCAAACCCTGGACCTCAAGTAATCTGCCTGCCTTGGCCTCCCAAAGTGCTGGGATTACAGGCATGAGCCACAGCACCTGGCCATTTTCTCCTTATTTTCTTAATGAATCCAATTATGCTATTTTTTTCCCCTGAACACACTTTCTTCTTATGCCTTTGAAATACACACAGACAAGTATATCACAAGAAAAAGTACAGATGTATCTGTTAATGACTTTTTATTCCCCTGATTATAATAACTTTTGCTTAGGTTACACACACACATATGTGGATATATGTGCAGATATATATATCTATACACACACACATATGTGTATCAGTCATTTTAATCAGGGAGAAAAAAGATCATCAACAGAAAACATCTAAAGAAAGGAAATAGCTGAATCCAATCTTTTCCACAAATAATACAGCAGATATGAGATGATAGTGGAAGGGAAAAGGGTGTGTAATTAGAGGACCTGAGTATGAGGCCAACCTCTGCTTCCTCTGATCTGTGAGGTGTTGAACAAATCACTGTCCCATTTTGAGTCTCAAATGTTGTACCAGCTAAGTGAAAACTATAATACCTGTCTTGCTCGTTTCCGTTATTGTCGTGAGAAGTAAATTAGATAAGGTGCCCTTTAAATGTTAAACAGGTGAGAAAAAAATATAAATATTGAAAGTGACATCTCTTTTCTTTATGAACAAAATTAACTTGCAAACTAAAATTGTATGTATGTGTGTTTAAATTTCAACGCTTTAGAAATTAAAAGTGTAATATCCTTTCTTGAAAAGAAAGAACTTTGCCCATTTGATTTTATTTTGGGTGCTTTGCCATAAAAACAAATGTAGAAATTCCTCCTCAGAGCAACTCTCAGAGAACAGGAAGGAGCCCAAATCCATGAGCCAGGATCGGGGTCCCATGCTGTGTTCCACAGAGCACTGCCTGAATACGGCTGCTTTGCTCTTTGATCCAAGTGCCTCCTTAGAAGGTTAACAGAGTGGTCCTTGGTTAGACCCTTCCACGAGATTTGTGTCACTTTTGCTTTCTTTATTTTGTTCATTCTCTTTTGCACTTTTTTTTAAAGTTCCACACGATTTTTTCCTGCTTACAAGTAGAATGGGTGGTGAATTGGACATATCAGGCAAAGAAGTGAGGGGAAGTGAAGGAGAAAACAGGCTGTAGACTCTGCTCATCCCTGCGCACCCCCTACATGAGCATGGGGCCAGGTGATTCATAACAACATCCCCCAGCACCTGACTGTGTGTGGAGGGAGAACCTCATTGTCTGGGAAGATGACTGTCTCAAGAGTTGGCTGACAGTGATTATTGTCTTTGTTTCATGAAAACGAGATTCAGAGAGGAAGTGACTTGTCTCATTTCTTCTTCTGTAAAATCGCTCTTGCATTGCAGACACTGTGAGCCATGGATGAAATGACTTTAGGGTCTGAAACAGTGCCTGTGTGTGGCTGGCACTCAGAGAATGCTCATTGAATTAAAAAAACAAAAAGGATCACACACATGCAGAAACCCATACTCTATGAGCTGGCATTCAAAGCCAGTCTTCGCCAGACTAGGATCTGAAAGAACATTGTCACTCCTTACGGGCTGTTGACTCATTCATTCAGCAAATATTTCCTCATTCCCTACTCTGGGCAGGGCTTAGTTGGGTGCCGAGACTGTAGCAGAAACCAAGACTCAGTTCCTTGCTAGGACTTCTCATTGAGCAGGGGAGATAAGACTATTGCACAATGGATCAGGTAACTTCAACTTTAACACATTTTGTACAGAAGTACAAATTGGAAGGAGGGTAGGTAAGGGGAAGGCCTGACTTTGGGGATTCAAGGAAGGCATTTAGAGAGCATAATGGGTGAGCATGCTTTGCAGGATGAGTAGGTCAGGTGTCCCAGGTAGAGGAAGAACATGAACTAAGGCCTCCCAGTGAGAGGAGGGTGCCTGGGAGGCCCCAGAACACAGACAGGAGACACACAGGGAAGACTGGAGGATGAGCCAGGAGACCACAAAGGCAGGATGGGGCCAGGTCACACAGGGGCCTTCCTCTTCCTGGCCTTTCAGTTTACTAAGAACACTGGAAGCAGTTAAATATTAATAGTTTAAAGATGGAAGAGAGGTCGCATGAGACGATACTGTCAGAGACGTGTGAAGCAGAGCAACTCCATCTTAAACAGTAGCTGGGTCAAATGAGGCTGAAACCCACTGGACTGCATTCCCAGATGGCTAAGGCATCCTAAGTCACAGGATGAGATAGGAGGTCAGCACAAAATACAGGTCATAAAGACCTCGCTAATAAAACAGGTTGCAGTAAAGGAGCCGGCCAAAACCCACCAAAACCAAAATGGCCACGAGCGTGACCTCTGGTTGTCGTCACTGCTACACTCCCATCAGTGCCGTGACAGTTTATAAATGTCATGGCGATGTCAGGAAGTGACCCTATATGGTCTAAAAAGGGGAAGCATGAATAATCCACCCCTTGTGTAGCATATCATCAAAAAATAACCATACAAATGGGCGACCAGCAGCCCCTGGGGCTGCTCTGTCATTCTTTTATTTTTTTACTTTCTTAATAAACTTGCTTTCACTTTGCACGGCGGAGTCACCCTGAATTCTCTCTTGCACAAGATCCAAGAACGCTCTCTTGGGGTCTGGATTGGGTAACAGTATCATTTTTTGTTTTCAAAAGATTTGTCTGCCTGTGATAAGAAGAATAGAGGGTTCATTTTGGTATCATCTTTAGCTCCTGACTGGAGGCCCAATAAGTGTCAGGAACTGGACAAATCTTTACATGATGTCTTCTCAATAATGTTGCAAGGCAGGAACATTCACTTTGGATTGAAAACATGAGAAAACTGAGGCACAAGGGAATTCAGAAATGTGTAAAGCCAAGTAACCAGTCAACACTGATACTCAGTCTCAACTGGCCAAAGCCACTCCATGATTCTGGCAAAGCCACACCTGCCATGAATGCAGTGTCAGGTCCTTAGTAGGTGCTATGCACTACTAAACCATACTCATTTGTTATTTCATGAATGGACAGAAAAACACATGTATGAATGAATGGCTAATGCCAAATGTGTATGGAGAGATGGGTGTAGAAGGAGCAGAGAACCAATGAAGTCAATGATAATAGATTGGCTAAAAAACAGGTTGAATTCCCTGGTCCAGTGGTTTAGCTGCTTCATCACAGGGCAACCTTACCAGGCACTGAGTAGGTTAAAGCCTGGCTCAGTGCCAAGTATGAAACTGAGGCTGCTGGCCCCTTTCTTGCCCTTTCCCACGACACCCTGGGCAGGTCTGGAAAGAGAAGTGACCACTCACTCAGTACTTTGCACCACAGGGAAGGATCCCATCCGTACATAAGAACTCTGCACGCCATTCTCTCTCTTCCCCAAGATTTCCTTCACACTGAACAAATCCATCAGGTCAAAACCTGTTCAAAGAGAAAAGCTGGGAGTGAGTTTGGAGACGGAAGAGTATAAAGGACAAAGAAAAATCACATCTGCTCTCTGCAAAGGCAGCCTGCCCCTCCTGCCCCAGGAGAACAGATCGGGAGGGAATTGTTCAAATACACATTCAGGGAGAAAACATAAGCACCGGAGTAATGAGATGTACAGCTTCGGCTTCAACTCCAGGAAAAAGGTGCAGAAGAACACAGACACTGGCTTTCTCAAGAAAATGTGTGTGCATGTGGTTAAGTGTGAGACAAATGGACGGTGTCCTGGTGGTGTGAGTGCCGCAGGGCCCTGGTGTTCACGAAGCCCAGATGTGTGCTCTTCGCTCACGCAGGCTGGCTCTACGGGCAAACGGCCACCAAGGGCTTTCCTTTCTGCAGCCATATTTTTGCCTTGCATTTGGACTTTACTTGGGTGATAGTTTGGCAGCTTTTAAGTTTCATGATTTTTAAAGAGAGAAACATCAGAGAGGAATAAACTGTCTTCATGAGACTGCATTACTTGAAAGGATTTTGTTTTGTTTTTCCTTAGTTCAGTTTAATTTTCCTCCAAGAGAGGACCTTATATGCATTGTCAATGTAAAGTAACAGAAAAATCAGGGGCTTTGGACTTGGGTGAGGGTCAAGGGTAAGGGATGGGGGTTTGGTCCTGAGCGGCCATGTGTATGTGACACTGGGCAAGTCACATGACCCACAGGAGTCTCGCGTACTTCACCGTGGAAGGACAGCAATGATGCCTACTGGGTAGGGCTCTGTGACAATTGTGTAAGACCCTAAATATGCGTACTCAGCATATGGTGAGAAATTCATACAGTGGGTTTCTTTTTACGAGTTATTTCCCACAACCACCAGCACATGCTCGTCCACATTCCCCCACAGTGGGATGCTTTCTGCAGACCAGGTTCTCAGAGGGGCCTGAGGACAACACTTGTTCTGGAGGCTAACATTGTGACTCAACACCCTCCTGAAACTGTCTCTCTCAGACACTGGCAAAAGCTCTCAACAGGTTACAGGGAAGCTGGTGAAGGCAGGCACCAGGCTGAACCCATCTGTGCACCCCCAGGGATAATATACTTCTCCGTATTGGCACCTAACCTATGAGACTTTAGGAAGAGTTCCTCACTGTTTCCAATATTCTAAGGCACTACTGAAAAAAAAAGAAAAAAGAAAAAAAAAACAAACAGGAAATGAACTTCTAGGACTAACATAATGATTGAAGCCTCTTGGCCTCTTTTACCACTAAATTCTGCCCAAAGAGATTATTTATTCATTCAGCATATGTTTTGGAGAGCCAGGTCCACGCCAAGCGTTGTGTAGGAAATGCCAGGGAGGGAAGCAGGTAGTCCTGATGCAAAGTTTGAGTATTAGAATCGGACAGGTCTGGGTTGTGATCCTAATCACCATGTCTTTGCTAGGTGACCTTAGGCAGGTTGCCTGACATCTCTGAGCACTGGTTTTTTCCATCTGTAAAAAGCAGATTATTTTAGAATGTACCTCATTGCTATGAGACTTAAATGATATAAAGTTCTTCATAAAGTACCTGACATACAGTAAATCACCAACAAAGCACTTTTCATATTTACTGTTTTCTCATCACAATTGCAGCATTCTCTAACGCTCAATTTTGTCCATAGATGTCATGTATTTATTCAACAGATCTTTTTGAGAGCTTGCAATACGCCAAGCCCTGTGAGCTCCACGGTTGCAGCAGGCGCCAACACAAAATCCTGGCTCCAGGAGAACTGGAACTGGTGGGGACCCCAGGAAATAAGGAAATGCACAGTGCAAATGTGCAGTACGATTCCAGGCACGAAGAATCAGTCAGCAGGGGCAGCACTGGAGAGGAACAGGGCTGGGGCGACAGGGAAGGTGCTCGGGGAGGAAGCTACCAGGTAGAGGCCTGCTCTGGCCTGCAATGGTCTGGGAAGGGGGTTCTGAGCAGGGCAAGGTTGCTCTGGGATTGAAGCCCTGTACTTTTTGGATTGGACCGTTCCCCGCCCCTTGCCATCCTGAGGTTGTCAAGTTCTCGGAAAATGACTAAGAGCTGCCATTATGTCATTTTTAAATAGCATTTCACACACTGGCTATTTAATGGAATTCATGATATAATGTTAAATGATATTGGGTCCTTAAGATGGGAACAGTATTTAGAAGCTTCACAATAGATGGAAAAAGCACCCCTCCAAACCGTGCTTGTTTACACACACTAGCGTGAGTGATTCAGCATCTCTGGAGACGGTTGGTTTGTGGGAGGGAGCAGGCACCACAGTCCCACAACCGAGGTCCCCTGTGGTGCATGGGTTGATCCAGCTGAGAGGCCGCCACTGGGCACAGGCTGAGTGAGGCCAGCTTTCCTCACCTCCCAGCTGCTTGAGGACAGGACCTGGCTTGCTAAGTTCGCCACCCGATCCCCCATCCTCGGGACCTGCAGGGCCAGCCCACAGTGCAGATTTGTCAAACTGAACACAGGTCTCACTCTGAGCTGTAACACAGGCTTGGTCCCTGGGAGAGACTGTGTGGAGGAGACAACACTCAGCATGTGGACCAGATATCCTGAGTGAAGTCCTACTAATGAGCTGTGTGGTCTTGAGCACAAGCCTCAACCTCTCTGGGCTTATTTCCTCTGCAGTTTTGTAAAATTGGGATAACAATAACACAGTGTAGTAGACAAGTAAGGGCTATGATAACAATTCACATGCAGATCCCTGTTCCCACACTTTCTCTCCCTGCCAGCTCTCAGGCAATTTACTCAACCTCTCTGTACCTCATGTCTTCATCCACCAAATGGGACATTAAGAATAACCAGTTGGCCAAGCAAGTGGCTCATGCATGTAATCCCAGCACTTTGGGAGGCCAAGGTGGGCAGATCACTTGAGGTCAGGAGGTCAAGACCAGCCTGGTCAACATGGTGAAACCCTGTCTTTACTAAAAATACAAAAATTAGCCAGGGGTGGTGGTGGGTTCCTGTAATCTCGGCTACTTAGGAGGCTGAGGCAGGAGAATTGCTTGGACTCGGGATGCAGAGGTTGCAGTGAGCTGAGATCGCACCACAGCACTCCAGCCTGGGTAACAGAGAGAGAAGAGAAGGAAAGGAAAGGAAAGGAAAAAGGAAAGGAGAAAGGAAAAAGGAAAGGAAAAAGGAAAGGAGAAAAAAAGAAAAGGAAAAGGAATAGGAAAAGGAATAGGAAAAGGAAAAGGAATAGGAAAAGGAAAAGGGGACGGAAGGGGAGGGGAGGAGAGGGGAGGGGGAGGAGGAAGGGGAAAGGGAAGGAAGGAAAAGGAAAAACCAGTCACCAGGCCTGGACAGGACAATGGCCCTGCACAGTGTCTGCCTGTCTGCCAGTGGCAATACACTCTGACTCTACTATTAGGCATTCATGTCTTGGAAAATCACTCTGAGTTTTAAATGAGAAAATGTGTAGGAACATGCCTGAAACACAATAGTTGCTCACTACATGCTGGATGCTCTAATGGGTCCCTCGCCCTGAATGAGAGCATGATCACTCCTCTAAACCTTCACAAGCTCTAGACAAACATGCAGCATGGAGAGGTGGGTGGGTCTCCCTGACACCAACATCCTGTGATCCTGGCTGAGTCACTTTCTTTCTGAGTATCAGTCTCCTCATCTGTAAACTGGGAGAATTTCGGGTGCAATTGGATCATCTCTTGTGTTTTCAGCACCAAAAACTATTGATGATATTTCCCCCAATTTGTGCCATGGTTGGAAGGAGTCCCAGTCAAACTGCATTTCTTGCATAACAGTTCATTTGAATGTGCAGTTTTATGCAGTGAAGAATCCCTTTGTTCAGTATGCCAGGAGACAGGAGTTAACAGAACAGCCACAGTTCCTAGTCAAAGCCATGGGGTTAATCCCAGGTAAAGGTACAATGCACACTGGGCATTAGCAATGTTTAACGCAGCCCAAGGCACTCTGCTCCCACACAGAGTTCCAGCTAGGAGACTGAGGAAGTCATCTGGTTTTGTTGAGCCTGTTTCTGTAATTGGAAAAATGGAGAGAATAATTTATTGCAGGGGTGTCATAAGACCTAAGTGTGATGATGGGATTAAATACCTGGGGGATCAGCACCCAGGAGTTCCTCAGTCAACCCCACTGTCCCCACCTGGGGACCACAATGGGAACCTGTTGACCCAAGTGAAGCTTGATCCCCTGGCAATAGCTCTGCCACGACCCCAGAGCCCCGTGTCTCTCACTCTGGTTATAAGGACCAGGCCTCCAGGGTGCATGACTGGGAACAGTCGCCACGCCCACTAAGGAGGGAGTCCTGGGAAGTCCCAGAGATCCTAAGTTGGGTGTTGGGAAACATTTGCCGAACCCAAGCTGAGAGCACCCTTTCTCCTTTATCTCCCCACTGCACTGCTGTTGGCACAGCCGCCAGCCCACCTGAACAGGGCCTCAATGCCCCAGAGGCTGCAGTCTCGGTATTACCTAGAGACAGAAGCTTGAAGAGTCCCCACAGCTCTGGGCTCCCAAGCAGGCCCAGTGAGGAGCAGCTGTTGGAACTGACTGGGCCCCATATAACGAGGGGCCTTTTACAACCCACTGGGCTGCCCCTGTATTGGAGCCCCTGTGTCTGGAAGTGTCCTGGGGCCTGAGAAGCCCCAGCAGTGGGAGGTGCAAAGTCAGAGCCGGGAACTGCAAAGTGGGCTGGGCCTCTACTTCACAGCACCATCAAACACCACTAAAAACTGACACCCTCATCTGCTTTTCCCCCTCAGCAGTCATACTGGAGAGAATATATGAAACAGACTTGTTTTCAAAAAGCAAGCCTATGCTCTACTTTCTGGTTCCACTTTTATTGGTTTCAGTGAACAAAAACAAAGAGTTGAATACAACAAAACTTGGAACAACAAGGAATTAACTAGGTGGCAGCAAAGGGCACCAAGAAAAAAAAAAGATAAATTGCCCAAAATAAATAAGGGCTGGGAAGGAGAATAAAAAATGTTCCCGAGGAAAGCAGGCTGTGATGCAAGGCACTGTGAGATAAAAAAAGCAATTGTTTCATGCAAAAAATAGAGGGAGCACCTCGCTGAAGCCAGGAAAGCCACTGGACCACATGGTGTCAGGAGACCTTAGCAACGGCCCAGGTCACTGGCTGCATCTGCTGTGCCAGGCACCTACTGTGTGCTCCTCACCTCATCCAGCAAAGGCCGACCTGGATGGAACTTTGCTGCTGCCCTCACACCGCCCCCTCTCCCCGCCCCTCCGCCCAGCTGGTTTAGTTCCTCTAGGAATTTCCATGGGTCTGGGCAAGATGCAGAGAGCTTATGTTTATGGGGCTGCCTCCTCCAGTAGATGGAGAGCTCTTTGAGGAAAGGGATGATTTGATCTGTTTCTCCATTCTTAAAATGCCTGCTGCTTTTGCTGTTCCTGTTTGAGAATTTGAGGGTCGTTTGTGGAAGGAGAGAAGAAGAGAATTAAGGAATTCATGACCCCCTGTAACGGGCGTCCTATGTGTTAGATGATGCGTGGGCTGCTCAGGTTGCAATCATGAACAGGCATCTGGGCTACTGTGGGATATCAGGACCCACGGCAAGGGTACACGGGCTGGGAATGGGGTGGACTGGGGCAGGTCAGGCTGGGCTCTGTCGGCCCCATCGGGGAGATTGGGTTTCTTCCTTCAGGCAAAGAGGAGCCACAGAGGGCTTTAACGTGAGGGATAAATAGCATCTGGTTTCTATTTTCTAAGGTCATTCTGGCAGCAGGGGACGGACGGGTAAGAAGACCAACCAGGAGTAGGCCTGGAGAGATGAGGGCAAGTGAGGAGGCAGGGATGGAAGAAGCAGCTGAATTAGAGGGCTGTTTAGAAGCTGCCATGGGCAGGACTTGGTAACTATCTGGATGGGGGACCCAAGTGGGAAGAGAAAGAAATCCAGGATGTCTGTGGCCAAATTTGAGACCTGCACATGCCTAACATATGCTTTAAGCATTAAGTAGCTAAACTTCTAGAAAAGTTGCCTAACACTTTTATTGGCTAGAATTTGTAGAACATTTGGTTATTAGAGCTGAGAGGGACTCTTGAAGACATTCTGTAGGATCCACTGCTACATAGGTGAGGAAACTAAGGCTCGGAGATGTCAAAAGATTGACCCAAGGCTGTCCGGCTGGTGAGCAGCAGGGCCATCTAAGACCTATGCCTCCAATCTCCTACGTGTATTCCCATCCTTGTGCTCATAGTCCCAGCCCAGATATGCCCTAAAAATAGCCAGAGTCATTTATGGGAAAGCCTGGAGGTGAGGCTTTTGGGGACTGCATTTTTTCCAGAATACAAAAGCTGTCCCTATTACCCGACTGCATTTAAACTGGCAAATCTGAGGCTCCATCTCTTCATAACTCACTCTTCAGCCTGAACATGGCTGGAGCAGTTTTTCGGGGCTGGTTATAATTAGAGGAGACGGTAGATAAAGTAGGTTCTCTGTGCATTCAGAACTGCACAAACTGTATTTGCTCTGCAGACTGAAGGATGCCCAGGTGGCACTGTGATTTCTTTTCCAGGAAGACTCCAAAGAGGGAGGGGAGGCCTCAAGACTCTTCTGGCTGTGGACTGACACAGGAGGGCCCATAATCGAGGTCCCAGTCACCAAACAGACACTTTGGAAGGATCTTCCACATATGCCATGGACTAAGAAATCTGTTCAAAGTCCTGCATTTTCAAGTGTGAGTACACACACACACACACACACACTTGAATCTTCCCAGCAAGAATCAGTTGTTATTATTATTATTATTATTATCAATATTATTATTAAGAAAGGGTCTTGCTCTGTCACCCAGGCTGGAGTGCAGTGGAATGATCTCAGCTCACTGCAACCTCTTCCTCCTGGGTTTAAGTGATCCGCCTACCTCAGCTTTGGCTAATCTTTTCATGCATATTTTTTGTAGAGATAGGGCATGCACCACCATAATTGGCTAATTTTTTCGTGTGTATTTTTTGTAGAGACCAGGTTTCACTATGTTGCCCAGGCTCGTCTTGAACTCCTGGGCTTAAGCAATTCACCTGCCTTGGCTTCCCAAAGCTCTAGGATTATAGGCGTGAGCCACTGTGCCCAGCCAGAATTATTCTTAAGTAGAAAATAATTGCTATTCTTCAGTCTATAGAATGACGAAAAAGCTTTAAATTCATTCTGAGTCACTGATGATGCAGACAGATTTGTTTGTTCATTTGTCTGTCTGCCTGCCTGCCTTCCACCCTTGCTTTCTCCCTCCTTTCCTTTCCTCCTTCTCCCATCCATCTTTTTGTACATCCCTCCATCCAGCTTCCCATCCAACTATTCATGTTTTCATCCTTTGATGAATGCTTCTTATTTTCACTAATTCATTCATATATCCATCCATTCATTCAACAAACATTTGTCACATTCCTCCTAAGTGCCAGGTACTGTCCTCTACTCTTAAGACACATAGAATAAAGCCCAAGTATAAACAAGTCCTGCTCTCAAACAGCCCATATATTTGCTGGGGAGGTAGACAGGGAAGCAAATAATTATCATGCCTTCAGATTGGAGTTCTCAGAATAGAATAAAATGCAAAAAGAGCAACTAATCACCCTGTGGGGCTTCAGGCAGTTTCCTGGAGGTGACTGTTGAGTTGGGCTTTGGGGAATGAATAGGAGTTCACTGCCAGAATAAGGTGAGAATGGGCACACCACACAGAGGTAATATCATCAGCTAAGGGGAGCACCACATCTTTGGGGGCTAGTAAGCATTCCAATAGACTCATGAGTAAGCTAGGACAGAAGAGTCAGAACCTCTCCTGCAGAGTAGGAAGCATGGACTAGATTATAGGAGCCAAGGAATCCAGGTTTTAGAAAGACAGCACTTGATGAAGGGGAGGGAAGAGGTCAGTGCTGGAGGTTGACGTGCTGGTTATAGGGATGCTATAACACTCCAGAGAAAAGACAATAGTGGTCTGGATGGGCCTGGTGGCAGCAAGGGAAGTGCAATTTTCTTTTAACTCTTCCAGCCACCAAGTAGATGCAATGACAGCAAAAGTGCTATGTCCTGTCTCTTGGGCAGTCTGTCTGGGGGTGGCCAGTCCAAGGGGAAGAGTTCAGAATCTACATGGCAACACAACCTATTTTTCTCTTCTTATCACAGGAAAAGAGATTAACTTTTGAGGGTCAGAGTAAGTTTGCCTGATTTTTAAGACAAATATGACTTCATTTCTTCACTCTGTTGAATCAGTTACCTAGAAATACACATTGTACAGTCCAAGCTCCAAGACTGGCCACTCCATGTGGCAAAACAATGACAAATGTGGGCTTTGCTGAGTGGTGGTCTGAATGCAAATCCTGATTCCGCCACAAACTCAGGCAAGTGGCTCAGTCTCTCTGTGCCTCAGTTTTCCCAACTGTAAAATGTGCAACAGTGCATCTTATATAAAATACAGAGGAATGCATCTCATATGCTATGAGGGTAAATGAGGATATGTATGTAAACCCTCTGGCACACAGTAAGTGCTCAGGAGGCATTCATTATTACTATTGCTTTTATTAATCACATTACTGTCATAAGGATTCCCTTCTATGGATATGTGTGTTAGATAATGAATTACTTGAGGGATACTGCTATGAAGGACTCATAGCTTCCAAAGCCACAGGTAGATAATGCAATAAGGTAAGAATTTGCTTTGAAGATGGATATCAATGGGAGGGGTCTCAGGGAAAAGTTGGGCAGACACATTCACACTCCAGTGGACAAAAAATAGATTATCCGAGAGCCAGAGCCTCGCTGGGGATTTCCAAGGCAAAAAGCAGGAGCCTTGAAGTGAAAATGCCCAGAAGTGTTACACCTTGGGCAAAGTATTGGATTGGTGCAAAAGTAATTGCGGTTCTGCCATTAACGTTTTGCACAATTTTTTTTGCACAAGCCTAATAGCTCAGATATAAATATACTTATTTCAAGGAAATTAAGTTAACAAAGTGAAGATGAAAGTCACCTTTATCTCATGTATTAGACGAATAAACCCTGACAGTGATAGCACCCCATTGGGCAGCAGCTTCACACCAGGTGCCCCACCTGAAGAATATCACTGTCTCTGGTTTCCTCTGAAAGTGCTGGTTTATGGGGGAGGTGCTTGAGCAGGGAGTAGAGGCAGGATTCAGGGAAAGAAAGCGGCTGACAGAGTATGGCATGAGCCAGTTACCCTGATGGACGACTGCCCCTAGGAAACTCGGGGACATGGGGTCAAACGTGGACTTCAGAACAATCCCACCCAAGGAGCAGTAGAGCCGGGGTGCTTCTATACCAAGGGTCGCTGGTTGAGAGCTGCTCCTGGGTTGTTCACTCCCTGGCAACTTTTCCGCACTGTGCACGTAGGCAGAGCATCCTTCCACCATTCCAGAAAAATCCCCCTGGCACAAGACGCAGATGCCAGCATCTTTAAGACAGCAGAGCACAGTGACATGGCTAGGTCCCTGGGACACAAGCAGGGATGCCAGGGCCTGCCGAACACCCTCATCCTGACCTCACATGGTTCCCTGCTCGGATGGGGACACATAAGTGCTTAGAATTGGACCCAAGATGATGCAAGAGGAAGAGGAGGGACGCCCAACGCAGGGTCATTGGCAAGAAAAGCAGGGCTGCTGTCCTGCAGTGGCTTCCTGGTTGGGAGTCGGGAGAGAAGAAAACTTCTTTGTCATATGTATTTGAAGTGCTGAGCAGGGTGCCCAGCCACAGGGAGGGCTGGATCCATATTATTGGGATGGTGGGGAGCCGCCTCGGCTGTCCCCCGCAATCTCGCAGCCTTCTATTCTGTCATATGCCTGACAGCCTTTGGTGAGACTCTGCGATATTTCTTTCTGCTGCTGGGTCTGTCGTCACGTGTCTCTTTGTTCTCTCACCCATTGATTCACTCATATATTTATAACTCTGATTCACTCTCGCTTTCACTCCAAAACACATTGATTTATTCAGTCGTTTGCTCACTTTGCCAATCATTTGCTTACTCATTCACCAGCTTCTTTACAAACTCATTCATTCTCATGCATTATTGAGTGACTCCTATAGAATATCCACAGCCTGCCAAATGGAAAATGTGAATGTATGTTCTTTCCTGTTGGATGGTTCTTTGATGAGAGCTGCCACCTGCACGATTCAAACCATTTTATCAGGACTCTGGTGAAATATGGGAACAAGAACAGGGTCAGTGAGGCCGCCCTGAATTGACTAGGGTCATGCTCAGGCTCAGCAAATCATACACCAAAGACAGCACATGTGGTTGCTGTTTTTCCTTACCTGTGATTTCCTTGGTTCCTCCATTGGTGTGCTTAAAGCGATCTCCTTCTACACGAACGCTAGGACAGAGCACATCTGAGGAAAGCAAGAGGAAACAGAGACTGATGAGAAAATGTGATCCATCGTCACCCTGTGAAATATGACAGCACACGAGACCCCACCCTGCCTTGCAGCATGTGAGGTGTTCAATGCCTGGAGAAGATGCGGAGGCAGCTGGCATCTCTGCACTCACTCATGTTTTCATTTTCCCATGTATATGTTAAGCATCAACTCTGCAAATACCGTGTTCTGTACCGGAGTGAAATATGAACAAGGCTTTGTCTCTGTCTACAATGAATTCACAGCCTTGTCCGAGGGAGCCAGACACGGACATCAATATTATCAACAAAGTGGAATAAGTTGTAGATACATGTGCCTGCTGCTGTGGGGTTCAGGACACAGATATACTACCTAATCTAATGCAGGAGGACAGAGAAGCTTTCTTGGAAAGATTCCTTTTGAAAGAACAGTAAGATTTAGCCAGACAGGCAAAAGACCAAAAGGTGATACAGGCAGAGGGAACTTCATTTAGGAAAGCATGCACATTTAGGAAAGCATGAAACCTCCAAGTCAGTAGGATGTCAATGAAATGGAAACTGTGTGCAGGGACAGACCAGAAAGATGTTCCATAAGTCATCTAATGGAGCTTCAGGTCCAGTTCCATAAAAAGGCAAATTCCAAATAAGTAAAACTCAGTTATACAAAAGCAATTCAGTAAGTCATACAATAAAAAATTATTATACAATATTACATAAACATCTTAAAGTCTTCATGAATCCTCACTTCTAAAAAGTTGGAAGAAGGCCAGGCGTCGTGGCTCATGCCTGTACTTTGGGAGGCTATGACGAGTGGATCACCTAAGGTCAGGAGTTCGAGACCAGCCTGGCCAACACGGTGAAACCCTGGCTCTACTAATAACACAAAAATGAGCCGAACATGGTGGTGCACACCAGTAACCCCAGCTACTCAGGAGGCTGAGGCAGGAGAATCGCTTGAACCTGGGAGGCGGAGGTTGCAGTGAGCTGAGATCGTGCCACTGCACAACAGCCTGGGTGACAGAATGAGACTCCACCTCAAAAATAAATAAATAAATAATAAAAAGTTGGAAGAAAAATGAACTCTTTCAGTCCCTCTAACAATTTCGGAAAGAGCATTAACTTTGAATTTTAATGTGCTGAGTCCATGCCGACTGCACTCCCGCCTACCACTGTGGCTTAGAGAAGTCTCTTAATCTGTGTGTCTTAGTGTGGGCACCTGTGGCATGGGAGACCTTAAAATGCACACATTTGTCACAGGGCTGCTTTGAGGATTAGGCAAGATTATGCCTACAATAGCACTGAGAGGCTGTAAGGAGATTCAGTATTCTCATAAATTTAGCACCCAAAGCACCTCACTTACCTCCCTGAAGACCCAGCCCTGCCCGTGAAGCAATTTGGTTATCACACATTATTATTATAATCACACATTATTAGGCAGCTCCACCACCCCATTAGTTCCATATACAATGGCCTGGTCTCATATTTGAGGATATAAGTGTCTCAGTGCACGGGAACAAATGAGATCTTTCCTGATTTGGAAGGAGGTATTTTTAATGTTTATCCTCAGAGGCACCACCAGGTCTGACAAGCACCATGGAAGGGGTTATTTTGGAAACTGCACCAAGCTGTCTGTCTAGCACTACATACACGAACGGGTGCAGGCACAGCACAATATTTAGACAGCTCTACCCAGGACAGCGGCAGCTGTGGGGTGACGATCAATTGCTTTAAGTTTGGCAGCCTGCCAGAGAGACAGGCTGGGAATTGTGTGTCATTTTAATGAGTTTAAAATTTAAGACGGGTTGACTCAGAAGGTTCTATCTATCTTTGATGATGAGCAAATCTCTGGAGGCTGGCGGCTAGAACTCAGAGTAGGCTGCTCCATTGAGTCACATCATCTCTGCAAATTTCCCAAGGGGAGGACCACGAACACAGAAATGATGGAGATTCTACTCAAAGATAGTAGAACTTGCTCAAATTGCTTTAAGGAATCTTTCTCAAAACAACCTGCAAATTCCCTCTGGGGCCATCACTAAGCCTCACACATTCACCAGGCTCAAGGGGCAGTTTATAGTTGAGTTGGTTAAGTCAGAACAAATGGCTTCCAAAATGGCCCTGCAGCCAGGCTTCCCAGGGATGGTGGGGCCCTCGGGGTTTACTTGCTTGGCAAGGAGGTAGGGTTAGCATCCATGGCTCCTCTTAGCCTATAATTGGAAGCCATTCTGCATGTCCTTTTGGCCAAGATATCCCCATATCTTGGAGAATGATCTGTTTATTTCTGTATTCACTCATTTATTCAAACTCAATTCTTTACTGAGCTCCAGATATGTTCCAAGCATTGAGCTAGCTCTAGGGTCACAGAAGTGGATGATACAGACGTCCTAGTCCCTGCCTTCAGGGCATTGCAGGCCTGACTAATACAACAGACTCCAAACATGTGAGTGAAAGAAAGGATCAGTGCTACCGGGAGTCATAGTGTCTCCATGCTTAACAAGGCTCCTCCTCCTGAATCTTAGAGACTGCTCAGCCTTCAACAACCCCAGGGGCTTGTTTCCATTTGTCCCAGCCTGGGTAGGGAGCCCTTCCTCGGGTCCCAGTGTCTGAGAGCTGAAGGCACCATACTGAAGTCACTAATGGGCATGCCTGTCTCCCCAGGGACTGGGAGTCTTCAGACCGGTTGGACCTCAGCTCACCTCTGTATGGCCACTGTCTTTCTAGCTCCAAAACCATAACAGGCCTTCAGTTATTGAGCAGAAATGACTTCTGACAACTGAACTGAGAAGTAAACACTGACTGGTGGAATGTGGAGCCTCCCAGGCATGGGGTTCGTTATGATTTTGATGAGCCACTGAGAGTATTTCATGGGCCCTTGGGCTCCTGCCCTGGAGGTGTAGCAGGCATCATTTCTTATCAGCCCCCATATCCATTTCCCACTTTTTAATTGCTAAATAAATGCCACCTTAGTTCAGAAAGACAGAGTTGTCAGCCCATGGAGCAGAAACACAGTAGCTGCTTGGTCTAAGTCAATTATGATTATTCTATTCCCCACCTTTCCAGACTCACTTGCAGCTAGGGCTGGATGTGTGATTCAGGGCTGGCCAAGGAAACAAATAACAAAAGTTTGCTGTGGATGAAGGAAAGGATTGCTTAAAAAGCTTTTGGTTTTCTTTATGTAAGGGAATAGATAAGTGGATGGGGTGGTGAGTTTACTTTCCCTTCTTCTCCCTTTGCATGTGAAACATAATGTTTGGGGGACTGTCTAGGAGAATGGAGGAAATATCAAACCAGCAATTCCAATCCTAGGTGGGAAGCATAAGATTTAAAAAACAAAACAAAACTAAACTAACAAACAAAAAACTTCTATTTGTTTAAGCCACCATACATGGGTTTTCTTTACTTGCAGTTGAGTGCATTCCAAATTTGCAAGCATTTCCTTCCTGTGGCCCTCACTGATATGCCAGGGTAACCAGCTTGAAGGTCAGATTCTCTTTCTGGATGTCTAAGGACAGTTAATGAGGGTGATGAGAAATGGTGCATTATTTCCTTGGTACAGGAAATACAGACTGAGTTATCTTCTCTATCCCAATAAATATGAAATTCTCAGGTAATCCTTCAGGAGCAGCATAAGAAGTAGTTCTAAATAAAGGACAAGGATAAGTTCTTACGAGTTAAAAATGTGGATTTAATTTGTTCTTAGCTGGTTCACTGGTTGATTTCCCTTTTTGAAAACATGAGAACACAAAAACGAAAAAGTCTAATGACAAAGACACTGCTTCCTTAAAGTCCATTTATTGTCTACCCATTGACAATCATTTTCCTTCACTTTCTAGGTAAGTGGAATATTCTAGACTTCTGAAGATAAAAAAGGTATCTCTTCACACAGCGTGGGTTCCTTCTTACCAGAAGCCTATTGATTGATCAGAGCTGCTGCTCTAAGGGAAAACACCAGGAATTTACTGTAGTCTTTCTGGAAAAACACATCCATTTTCACCCTCAGTTTACCAAATGGCAAAAGGGAGGCATCTGCTTGTCCCTGAGGGGAGGAAAAGGGCTTGCACAACATGGTGTCTGACGTCCTCGTGCTCTATATTGGTGCACCCATGGTTCTGTCTGCAGAACACACAGCCTTGTCATCCCCTGGCTCTCGGCCAAGAGTTTTTCCAGTTGGGAAAGGTGGGTACATGCAATTATTGAGTACCCAGCGTGGGTCAATCATCTGGCTTTGGATTTAACTCACAACAACCATCCTAGAAGGTAGATTTTGTTCCCATTACACAGATATAAAAACTGAGTCCAAGATGAGAAACTCGTCAGATAGGAGAAATGTCTCTGTATTTGAATAAATGCCTACCTGAATCTAGCATCTAGGAAGAGATATGGTGGCCCCATGTTAGGAGATCAGCAGGAGTGGTAGAAACAAGGGAAGGATGCCAGGGCAGCCTGCCGGATACCAGGCAGGAAGCAATCATGGCTCATCCATCACCTCGCAGCAGCCGCTGCTGAGTGCAGCTAACCACAGACAAGATGTATGACATCCAAGTGGGAAGGGGAAGAGGCGGAGGAGGGAAGAGCTGAAGTGGACGCCCAGCAGACACAAGGTCCAGTTCCTCCGCTGCTCCAAGACCAGCCAAGGAATTTTCCACACATCTCCATTTCAGATAGGCAACAGACACATGCCAGGCACAAGGGCCCAGGGATCATGTTAACAAGGATTACACTGTCATGGCTCCCAGGGACTGAGTGCCCACATGGCTAGGTGCTGCACTGGGAATGCCATGTGGATTGTTTCTGAGCCTCTTGACTGCTCTGCGGGAGGGATGTAGTTATCTCCATAAGCAGCAGACACATGTAGGTGGCTTGCTGTGCACCAGACGCTGTTCCAGGCATGTTGAATACATTAACACATTTAATTGAATCCTTACCATGGCTTTACGAGGTAGGTGCTATTATTTACAGAAAGAAAGAAAGGGGGACTAACTTCTTTCTGTAGAAAGAAAGGCATAAAGAAGTTAGTCAACTGCCCAAGCCCACATAACTTGCAGGTGGCAATGTCAGCATGATGGCTCTGGTATCCAGTTCTCGGCCACTGCATGATGCAGCCTCTCCAAGGGCCAGGTCAACTGCCTCAGGTCACCAGCCAATAGGGATTCAGGTCTGTCTGTCTCCAAAGCCTGCACCAGCAGATGGCCAGCTTGCTACTTTCTACAGCAGCCCATTTTGCCTTTTAACAGTCTTGACTTGTAGAAGAATCTTCCTCACTCTGTACCTATAGGATTCATTGGCTTATGCAATGAGAAGCCAAGGCTCAGAGAGGTGAAGTAATTTACCCAACATCACACAGCTGACAAGAGGCACAGAATTGAACCCAGGGAGTCAGATGTAAGCATCTGAGCTCTTAACCACTATCCACAATCTCCGCATTGGAAACCACATTGGTTATGATAACCAGCCAACCACTGAATGGCTATACTGTGTCAGCGTTACACACAGGCTCTCACTTAATCCTCCTCGTGGTTTGCAGGGCAGATGCTATTATTCATATTTTATAGGTGACCAAGTAACTTTCCTAGTAATTGAAAGGGGGAGGGAAATTGTTATTAACCACATCTCAGGGCCATGGTGTGCATTTTTTGAGAAGATGAAGACAACCCAGGGTCCAGACATTGGTTCTTATGCGCAGTTCCACCTCCACCACCTGTTCTGAAACTTTCTGGAGATTACTGGCTTGCATTTCTCCTCTAGGCCAGAGTGTATCAGCACCAGCTGCCTGCCCAGAAGGCCCAGATCCTCTGGGTGGTCAATCCACATCTCCCAGATCCTTTAGGCAGGAGAGAGGGCATGGACAGGGTGCTGCGTGTTTTGTGAAAATGTTTATGCAAGTGTTTCATGGGAAGTCTGTAAAATATGCGGTAGACAAAGTATCGCCAGAAAGGGAAATCCCCCTGGACCTGCTGACAGCTGCAAACACTGACTCAGGGGATCAGGGCCACCTCCCTCCTTCCCTTCCTTTTCTCTATCTCAGGAAGATGCAGCACGAAGAATGAGGGTGGGGCTCTGGCACAGCTGGGCGCTAACTGATGGGAGTTGGGGATGCAGTTATCTTTGTTTGGAGACTGGTGAGGCACAAGAAAGAGTAACAAGGTGAGGGCCTACCAGGGCCATCCCTCCTTTCCCAGCCAAGTGTGAGCTGTGCACCAGTGTACGGACAAGCCAAAAAAGGACAAGACCATGTGAAAGAATCTTGAGCCCCAACGTTGATGGGAGGAAGCTCTGGGGTAAGACAGGCCTCACCTCTTTCATGTCAGCTGCCCCCTGTGTGTCTGTTTCCAAACCCAAAAACAGGGGTGAAAGTCCCTCCCCTTTCCATCCACGGTTGTCCTAAAGGTTAAATAGGATGGACAGTGGATGGGAAGTTCTCAGCATGAAACCTGGCATCTAATAAGTGCTCATTCATTTATTCCTTCATTTACTCAACACGTATTTTCCAAGTGCCTGGCACATATGTCTCAGTGCAAGGAACAAGTGCAAACACATGTACACACAGGCGAGCGGCTACTGCCCTCTTGGTGCTCCCGTGCTAGTGGAGGAAGCAGAGAGCAACGCAGAACAGCACAGAAGCCGACACAGAGAGGAAAGCCAGCCATGGCGTGCAGCCTTTGCCATGGAGGAAATATGCCTGCGACATAGTGGGGCTTTGGGAGCAGGGACACTGGACAGATGCTGGATAAGCTGGTCTGGGAAGAGCTCTAAGGTGAGTGACATCTGAGCTGAGAGCTAAGAAGGAGACCAGTCCAGTCATGGGAAGAGCAGGACAAAGCCTGAGCCTGGAGGGGTTTTGTTTATCATGGGGGTGAGGAGGGGCCAAGCCCCACAGCTACAGTGGCAGGAGGAGAGGGACAGGAGAGGAATGGGAAAATGCCATGCATGCCATGGAGAGCCTCGTGGCCCAAGCCCGAGTCTGGAATTCAGAGAAATGGAGAGCTCACTCTGCCCACGAGTGCAAGGTGGACGCGATTAAGGCTAGGTAGCAGCAGGCGCTGCTCATGGTCATTACTACATGTAAGTGCTACCTGTCCAACAAGGACTTTGGGTGCCAGCCATCATCCATGACTTCAAATGGCCCAAGGGTTCCTCGGACCTCCTTTCCCTCCCAGGAATGGCCCAAGAACCAAGCACCAGTAGGTGTCACCAGAGACTGTGTGGAGCTTTCTCTAGGAGACGATGGGGAGGAGATGGAGGAGCAAGGGGAGCTCAGGGGCAGCAGAGCCTTTGCAGCCTTTTTGTGTGAGAGCCAGCAGACCTTCTGAGACCAAACCTTCCTTCATTTCTTGTTTAATGAACACCCAGTATGCACCTGGCACTGAACTGATCTTGGGCATAAAATAATGGCAAAGTGGCAAGCTCTCTGTCCTCAAGGATCAGCCATCCAGTGGAAAAGGTGGAAATTGATCAAACAAGGCACCGGGGTCTCCAAAATGTCTGTAATGATAGCAGGTGGGGGCGGTAGTGTGGAAGCGCGAAGGCAGGGATGGAAGAGAGGGTGGCATAGCAGGTGGTTGGAAGTGTTGGATGTCTCTACTCGGGGAAAAAGGGATTGGAGGCAAATACAAGGAGGCAGGAATTGGGGGAGTGACGCATGGGAGGTCTGGGAAAGGACCTGGAGGTGAGGAAGAGTGGGGACACATGGCTGGGATGGTCAGCAAAGGGAAGAGCAATGGTGAGATGAGGTAGAAGGGGCCAGAGGCTGGGGTTGGGGCTGATGGACCCTGGTAAGATGTGTCACCCTGCAGTAGGAGAAGGGCCTGGCTGTGACAGGGAAGGGGTGAAGGCAGAGACCAGCCAGGAGGCCACCACAGTGGTCAGGGGGAAGGGATGATGGTGGTTTGTTCCTTGTGGTGGGGGTAGAGGAGAGGAGAGGTAGACAGTCCCTGGATCTATCCTGAAAGACTGGGCAGGCTCTGAAGGGAGATGAGATGTGGAGTGTCTGAGAAAGTGAATGCTCTGCCCTGTGCAGCTGGAATGCTGGAGCCACAGAACCTGAGTCCAGTGGTGGACATTTTCCATGTGAGATATCCTATGGGTGCTCAGCAAGCATCTGGATCTATAAGCTTGGCTTTCAGATTTCAAGGCATGAGGCTTGGTTGGGGCTTTCCATTTGGAAGTTGCTGGAGCAGAGATAGTGTTTAAAGCATCTGGAGTGAGTGAGATCATTCAGCGATACATGAGACAGAGGAGAGAGGTCTGCAAATTAGGTCCTCGCAGCCTCCAATATTGAAATGCGGGGGATGAGGAGTAGCTGGCAAAGGAGACTGAGAAGGGGTGGCCAGTGAGGTGGGAGGAGAACCAGGGAGAGGGAGGTCCGCAGGGTATGTGGAGGGAGTGTTTCATACAGCAGGGAGCAGTCCAAGGCACCAGTTCTTAAATGTCAAGTGAGAAGGGAAACAGGCTGTGCCCAGTGGCTCAGGCCCATAATCCCAGCACTTCGGGAGGCCGAGGCGGGTGGATCACTTGAGGCCAGGAGTTTGAGATCAGCCTGGCCAATATGGTGAAACCCCATCTCTACTAAAATATATATATATATATATGTGTATATATATGTGTGTGTGTATGTGTGTGTGTATACACACACACACAAAAATTAGCAGGGCGTGGTGATACGTGCCTGTAGTCCCAACTATTAGGGAGCCTGAGGCAGAGAATCACTTGAACCCAGAAGGGAGAGGCTACTGTGAGCAGAGATCACACCACTGCACTCCAGCCTGGGTGACAGAGCAAGACCTGGTCTCAAAAAAGAAGGGGCAGCATTTATGGTGAGGTTTGGCATCCTACAGGTCATTGGTGCCCTGAATGATGGGACAAGGGCCCCATTGGAGCAGGTTCAGGGAGAATGGCTGGGCAGCAACTGGAGACAGCAGGTAGAGCAACTATGTCAAACCCATACTCTTCTTCCCCTGACTCCTCATTTCAGAGACGGTCTGAACCTCTAATACTGTTCTCTAATAATGACTCCTGAGGGAGCTGTCTTGGGAAGTTTCAGGAAAACACACATACTCCCAATGCTTCCACAACAGGTCTCTCTCTTTTTAAAAATGTATTAGAAGAGACTCCCTCTTTAATGATTTAAAAATTATTTTCACCAAGAAAATTAGCAAGATGCTAATTACTCTACTTCAAAGTTGGGGTACCCTGAGAGAACACGTGGACTGATTGTTACCTGGTTCAGCTCGAAACCAACAAGTTCATTATTCCAAGGAGCTCAACAGCGTTGAAAAATACCTCCAAACATTTGGGATTAAGGCAGTGGTAGCGTAAGAAGGAAAAGAAAAAGGAAAGACGTGTCAGTTACCGAATCCCTAGATTCAGCAAGCACATTCACGCACCATGACCTCCAACAGCCCTTCTGATTTTCTCAGAGGGGAAGACGAACACTTACAAGAGTAAGAGACTGCTCCAAAGTAACAGAACTCATTAATACTCAGAATTCCAACCCAAGTCTGTCTGACACCCAATCTCCCATCTTCGCACAACAGTGTGACCTGCGGAGATGGCCAAGGGAAAGGGTGAACCACAAGACCAGTGTGGGGTGGAATGATCCATCTGTTGAGCAAGGGTGTGGAGACCCTTAAGAACTCCTTAAATGAGCAGGTTGCGGTAGCTTGATAGAGATGGTGCCTGTGACTGTCACATGGCAGGTGAGGGGCAAGGATGATGGTGCAAGGGTGTCTGGCCATAGGACAGTGTGTGCAGGGGACAGAGGGAATGCATCATTGTGACTGTGAGATGCTCGTGTTCTGTTCGGAGGTTATGATCATTAGGCTGATGACCTCACTAAAGAGCAGAGGAGTGAAGGCGTGAACACATCCTGGGTGTCCACTATCTGCTGGGACATGACCACTACCTGGATCCGAGGGAGGCCACAGGGAACAGAAAGGACAAGAGAACAAGAGTTTCTGCCCTCCTGAAGCCCAGAATTTCAGTGGATTCCATTTCATTCTCTCAACAGCTTTCCTGAAGGGTTTTGACATTCCCAGTGACACAAACACACTGAGGCTCAAAGAGGACAAGTGACCTGCTCCTGGTTACTCTCCTGGGAGGTAGTAGAGGCAGGGCTCAAGGCCAGGTCTAACTAAGGTGATGGAGCCCTTCCCATGGCACTCTGCTTTGGCCTGCTCAGCACACTGTTTGAGTCTCTGCTCACTGCCGTGACTGATGATCACCAACAAGAAATGTCACCTTTGGAGCCCCCAGAGGGACAGCAATCCCTTTGGCTCTCACACTTACCTATTTCTATTCCAGTTACATTAAGAGGCCTTCTGCCCCAGCCTTGGCCTCCCAGACCCCATCAGATTCTAATGTCTTTCTCTTCTCCTAGAGATGGCTTGATAGAGGTGGTGGTGATTGTGATGGTGGTGATGGTGACGATGACGGTGATAGCAGTGGTGATGATGGAGGAGGTGGTGGTGATGGCAACAGTGGTAGCAATGGTGATGATGGTGATGAAGGAGGAGGTGACGGTGATAGTGGAAGGGGAGGATGGGTCTACTCAGGTATCCAGCAGTCAAGAGGCTGGCTCTCCTATCCACTTGCTGTGTGACCTTGCATGGCCTCCAGCATCCTTCTGGGTCTCAGCTTCCTCAATTATAAAATAATGAACTACCTCTCAGAATTTTGATAAGGATAGGATAAAAGAAAAGAAAAAATGTCCAATACGGTGCCTGGCACACAGAAGCTGATGCCCACATGGTGCTTATTATGTGACAACCATCTTTCAATTCACTTTGCATACATATCAATTAACTGAATCCTTCTAACAGCCCCATAAAGTGGCAATTCTCATGGCTATTGTTTGTTTGGAATAAATGAGGGAAATAAAGCACCAAGAGGTAAAGCCCCTTATCCAAAGTCACAGGATGGGTAGGCGACAGAGCCAGCATTTGATCTCAAGCAGCAGCAGTGTGGCTCCAGGGGCCCTGTATGCTCCTAGCTGCTGCCTGCTGGGCTGGGGCAGAGTGTTCTCAGCTCCTCATTTGAACATCTCCTCCCCATTCGAGTGCAGTGGGGCCTCTTGTGCATCGGAGCAGGAGCACCACAGCTTTCAAAGCCAGCTGGGAAACTCCCTGCCCAAAGCAATCCTTCCTTCTACTCACAACCCCTGTGCAGTGGCCCTTTTTGAATCTCCCCAGGAACAAGGAGCTTCCTACCTTCTGAGCAGGAAATGCCCTTGAGTTCTCTGAGCCAGGATTGTGCCCGGAAAGGATTTTATGAATCAGCCCAGCTTTACTCATTAGATTAGGGCTCCATGAACAACACTAATTCCTTCTCTGGAGGAGCCTCCACCCCACCCCCAGGCAGAGCTGCTTCAGCAACTTCACCTGTCCCCACCGACATAGCTTCTGATCTGTTCCCAAGCCACCCACTGTCAAGGGTGCGGGACAGTGGGTCCTTCAATCTGCTCCGGCCCTCCCTTCTGTGGAAGAAGAGGCCTTTGGAGCCATCACAGCTCAGGCTGACTTTGATTTTCTTAGAGGGAGACTTTAAACAAAGCAGGGGCAGGATGGAAGGAGCTCAGAGCTGGACAGGGGGACTGGGGTGGGGGACTTGCAGAAAAGGGGGCCATGCCTAGAGCTTTGGAGGGGGGCCTGCTCATTAGCAGCTCCAGAAGTTACTACAAATGGCAAAGGAATGAAGAGGGCATGGCAATTCTGCACCTGCCAGCTGTGCCTCTCACCCCGAGGCTCCCCTAGAGCAGTCAAGGTGTGGCCCTGTCACTGCACCTGTGTGTGAGCGCTCCCAGCAGACTCTGCGTGTCTCTGCATGTGTGTGCAGGGCTGCACTGTTCACTGTGTGAAACCATTAGGTGCATGTGCCCCGTGTGCATTTGTGTGTGAATGCTTTTGGGCGTTTCTACAGTGGGGGGTGCTAGCCTTGGAGGAACAGAGAGGGAGAGAAGCAGCGACAGCAAGAGAAAGAGAGGGAGAGAGACAGAGAGAGAGACAAAGAGAGAGGCAGCAAGAGAGACAGAGAGAGAAGCAGAGAAAGCAAGAGAAAAAAAGAGAGACAGAGAGACAGCAAGAGAGACAGAGTAGAGACAGCAAGAGAGAGGGACAGAGAGAGAGAGAGACAGAGAGAGACAGAGGCAGTGAGAGAGACACAGAGAGAGAGGAGTTTTTGTGTGGGCGGCCTGTGGGACACACTCCCAGGATGGCCCAGTGGGTCCCTTCTTGCCAGCGCCTTCTAGGGCATACTGCCAGGGACACATTCCTGACAAGGAAGAGGGCCCCAGCCTGGCAGACATGGAAAACCCCAGCCAACAGGCCCAGGGCTGGAGGCAGGGCCAGGCCTGCCCCGGGCTCCCAGTGACCTCTCTGGCTGCTCCCCTGCCCTGCTGGTGTGCCTGGGACAGCTGGGTGTTCACCTGTCCTGCATGTCCCCATCCCACTCTCCCTGACCCTGTGCCTGCCCCTCTTTCTTTGGTGAAAGGCCACCTTTGCCCCTCTGGTTCTCCCTGCTTGTCTCCTCCTGGCCTTGCTGTCCACATCCCCGTTTCCTCCCCTCTCCTCCAGGCTGAATCCGCCTGCACTCCTGCCTCTGCCCACGCTTGCCCCTACCTCTATCTGCTGACCCCATGCCCACCTCCAGCTTGCCACCTACCCACTCTCATCCTGCGCACCTCCTGCCCCAGAGATATTGGGCCCAGGTCCACCGCCACTGCTCGCACTCAGAGCCCACCCTCACCACAGCTCTGCCCCCACGGGCCCTAGATCTGGGGAGAAGCTTCAGAAGATGGACATGAGGACGGGTCAGTGCCAAGTAGGACTTCAGTGTGGCCCCTGGCATGACCACAACCTTCCATGCCCTGGCCAGACACAGCTTCGCCTGGACGTTCAAGGCTGACCTGACCCCTGAGGCAGATCCGTGCCCAGGCACCTATGGTCTCCCTATTTCACAGCAAGGCACCTGAGGCTTAGAGGGAATCAGCCAATCCTGGGGCCTGGAGCTGCTCCTGACTCTGCCCACCATGTCCAGGCCCCTCCTGCCCCTTGAATCTGCCACCCCATCCTGAAAATCTTGGGAGTGGGTGGAGAGGAACAACCACAAAAAGGGCAAAAGCTGAGCTGAGCTGTAAGGGGTCAACCAGGAACAGTGGTTCCCTCTGGAATCAATGTTCTGACAACACGGACTCAGCTTCAGGATCAGGAGAAAGTCTGAGTGACCCTGTGGTCCAGCTCCCCTGTTTTACAGATAAGGCATCAGATGTCAATAAGGAGGAGATGCCTCACGGTGCAGCTCCCACCAGACCGCGCCAGCACTGGGCCTCCTCCCCAGGCACTTGACCCAGCACCTCCTTCCCATAAACCCAAACCCATAGAGGTTGCCTGCTGAGGGGTATAGCCTAATGAGCTGCTCCTCCAGTTATAATTGGCTTTTACAGGAAAACTGGCCCTGGAATGACAGCACATGGCTTTGCCCTCTGTCTTTGATCAAACCTTTGACCCAAGGTCATGGCCCTGGGTGGTGATGTCATCAGTACAGTGTGAACTAACATCTCTTTAGGCTTCGTCCTTGCTGCCTCTGTTCTGTTTGCTCCTTAACAGAAAGAAAGCCTTGTGCTTTATGTGTGTGGCACCTCCAGCCTTTTCAGACCCTCCAAGGCTCACTCTGCTCAATTTTAGAACCAAAGGAAACTCTCAATATCTGCTCTTCAGGGTTCTAATGGGAACTGGAAGAGAGAAGGTGCATAGAGCACCAAGTTCAATGTGGAGGACTTCCAAGTCACACAGAGCACAGTCCTCCTGGAATTTTTTTTCTTTTTTCTTTCTTTTTTTTTTTTGTTTAGAGGCTGGGTCTTGCTTTATCATCCAGGCTGGAGTGCAGTGGTGCAATCACAGCTCACTGCAGCCTCAAACTCCTGGGCTCAAGTGATCCCCCGTTCTCAGCTTCCTGAGTAGCTGGAACTACAGGCACGTGCCCACCACGTCCAGCTTTCCCCTGGAGATTCTGACCATGGAACCTGAGGGTGCCAAGCAAAACATTTCCCCAAACCTAGTCAGTCCATTACCCTCCAAACCCTAAGCTTCTACAGGCTCAGAGAGGAGGAGTTGAAGATCCCCAGGGTCTTTATCACGCAGCGCTCGACCCCGGGTGAGAGGAAAAACCAAACAAAACAAAGCAAAACACCTCCCTGCTTCCCTACATGGATTGTGAATAGAAGGAGTTGCATAAAATCAAAGGAGTGGCACATTGCAAGAGTATCACGTCAATCCAGAGGAGGGCTGAAGAGGTATTTCACGCGGCCCCTGGAGAGGAGATAGGCCTTCCCTAGCAGAGGTCAGAGGAGAGAAGGTCAGAAACACCGTATGATGGGCCCCAGGAGGCTAAGCCTGCTCTCAGCATTGACCCTAAGTCACTCCATGTCTGTGGATAAACCATCTCCCTTCTCAGTCCCCAGAAAACAAGGGACTAGCCGAATGAGCCCAGAATGCCTCCTCACCCACATATCCTGCCTCTTTTAGTCTGTGGTTCTCAGGGAAGACATGCAAACAAGATAAGGTGTGATATATTTGTGCTACCTCCAGCCACGTTCTCTCCATTAGCACACAACCTGGGCATGTGGTCTGTGTCCAAACTCACACAGTCATGACCCCAAAACCAGTACCAGTGGCAAAGGCAGGCCACAGGAACAGGAGCATGGAGCCCCCAGGAAAGAGCAAGGGGTTGGGCTCAGCCCTCCACCTTGTCAGGTCCCCTGAACACCATGTAGAGGCAGATGGCAAGACCAGGACCCCTTCACTGGGCCTCAGGTCAGAGGGCAGAACTGGACGTGGCTGCCCATGGCCCTCCCTGGAAGGCTGGTGGAGGTGGGCTCCCGGAATGGGAACTGGTGCATCCCTGAGGCAGCTTTGGTGAGGCTGTGGGGAATGACAGCCAGATGTCCGTGAGGAACATCTGGCATCTGGTGCAGCCTTCCCAAGTACAAAACTAGCCATGAATCAGAGCTGTCCCTGCACACAGGGCTGAGGCCTGGAGAAGGCAAGTGAGGGGGTATAGCACACAATCTAGAGGTGGTGCCATCCCCCCCCCACACACTTACTCTCCTCCTTCCAGGGCACCCAATGGGGCGCTGTACCTCCCATTGTAGACTGAGGTCACCTCTGAGGATCTGCAGGCAAAGGGGCGTGGCCTCCCACCTTTGCATCCCTGCATGGCTGAGCCGCTACTGCATCCTGGGCTCTGCTACCCCTGCCATGCCCATCCCCACACCCTGAGAGTGAGGCTTTCACCTTCAGCTCCTCCAAGCAGCTCCCTTTCCATTTCCCCCTGGACGACTGAGAACAAGCTGCTCATTCTTTCCATCTTCCGTTTCCTCATCAGACCATTACTATGTGCTGTGCTCTCTGATCAGTTATCTGCTCACATTTCCCAACTAACCAGTCAACCCCTTCACCCACCCCACCCCGATCTTAAACCCTCTTTCCCTTCCCCTCTCTTCTCTACCCCACCTCTCTAGGTTTCTGCCAGCCTCCTGCTAGCTCACCCTCCTCCATCAGACCTCCACACATCACAAGATCTCTGGGCTCACCCTGGCTCTCTTCACTTCTTTTACCTTGATCTAGTCGATTTCTCATTCAGTTCTGTGTAAGAGGTACCCACACGTGTATCCCCTCTGTGGCAGAGCCGGGACTGGGCTAAGCCAGGGAGGGTCCAGAGGCACAGCGTAGAGACCTCACTCCAGGTGGCCACCCTGATGTTGCACCCAGACTAAGCGACCCAGCACCTCCTCAAATTGTGCTTCTCGCCCTCTCATCTTGCTCTGCTTCTCTGGATCTCAAGCTTTATTTGGATTTTCTATATGCATGACCTCAAAGCCACCAATGATACAATGAGTTCAAGACAACAACTCGCCGGGTGTGGGGACTCACGCTTGTAATCCCAGCACTTTGGGAGGCCAAAGCAAGTAAATTGCTTGAGCCCAGAAGTTGGAGACCAGCCTGGGCAATATAGTGAAACCCTATCTCTACCAAAAATGCAAACATTAGCATGGCATGCTGGTGCGTGCCTGTAGTCCCAGCTATTCCAGAGGCTGAGGTAGGAGGATTACCTGAGCCCGGGAGGTCAAGGCTGCAGTGAGCTATGATGGCACCACTACACTCCAGCCTGGGCAACGGAGCAAGACCCTGTCTCCAAAAACCAAAAAGACCACTCACTTTCTCCCGCACCACTGTACCTCTCTCCCTCTATTGCCCCCAAACTTTAAGTGCCATGAGGGTGGCTCTGCACCCAGGAGTTTGCTTTCCATCCATATGTTCTTTCTTCAGATACTACTGCGAACTTCCATCTCCACTGCCTCCCCTTTGGCTCTGCCCTGTCATCTCTCGTGCACCTCCCCAGATATGCTCAGCTCCTGCTGCCATCCCCCCACACCACCCCCAGGTCCTCATCTGTTTAGCGGAGATCCCAACCCCTTCTGCTGGTTTGCAAACTCCTCACACTACCAGCATCCTCAGCCCTGACCCAGGAGGCTGCACTTCCACAGGGCATCCATCACTCCTGCTGGGAACAGGGGCCTCGGGGGTCTTGGGTCCTAAGCAGACCAACTGGACCAAGGAGGTTAGAGCTCCACTTGCCACTTCCAAGCTCACATGAAGCTCATGGGACATGGGATCTGGCTTTCCCCACAGCTGCACAGAGGGACTGGGTACACAGCCTGGAACTACAGAGGGCTTAACACTCCTCAGGCTGGAATTTAACCAGCCAGAAACACAAGATAGCTGGCAAATCAGTTATCCACCCTGTCCCCTATCCAGGTAGACTATTCCAAGGGCACTCACTGCAGGGTGGCCTCTGTGCAATGCTGATGTCCTACAGGATTCAACGCACAGTGCTGCTTTCTGGGGCAGCTACTGCCATCTCTGTAACACTCTCTCTGTGCATGTTCCCAGGCCTCGCCTTCTTCCCCTCACTCTTGCTGCTTTGGGGTTGGACCTTACAATAAACAACAGAACAGAAACCCTGCCACAGGCACCTCTCACTTGGCCTAAGACTTTTCCCAGCTTCTCTCCTTGCCTCTGTGTCTCCTGGCCGCAACCTGCTTTCCACACAAAACAAAGTGAACTTAAAGCACAGTAAGGCAGTACTCCTCTCTTGCTCAGACTGCTCCACTGGGCGGAAGGGGATGTACAGTTTGTGAGAAATTCATCAAGCCGTACACTTAAGATGTGTTCAGCTATCTGGATGTTTTCTATCCTTCACTAAAAAGCTTAAAGTAGGCGGGGTGCGGTGGCTCACGCCTGGAATCCCAGCACTTTGGGAGGCCAAGATGGGCAGATCACTTGAGGTCAGGAGTTCAAGACCAGCCTGGCCAACATGTTGAAACCCTGTCTCTACGAAAGAAAGAAAGAAAGAAAGAAAAAGAAAGAAAGAAAGAAAGAAAGAAAGAAAGAAAGAAAGAAAGAAAGAAAGAAAGAAAGAAAGAAAGAAAGAAAGAAAGAAAGAAAGAGAAGAAAGAAAAGAAAGAAAATTAGTCGGGTGTGGTGGCACACGCCTGTAGTCCCAGCCACTCAGGAGGCTAAAGCAGGAGAATTGCTTGAACCCAGGAGGCGATGGTTGCAGTAAGCCAAGATAGTACCACTGCACTCCAGCCTGGAAGACAGAGCGAGACTCTGTCTCAAAATAAATACATAAATAAAGTTTGAAGTAAAACAAAGCAAAGTCTTCAATGGGTTGCCATTCAAATCACAATAGAACTCCAAATTCTTCCCGTGGCCACAACACCCTAGGGAAGTCGGCCTCTGTCCACGCCCCACTCCTGTCCTCCACCGCTTTTGTGTTTACTCCAGAAGCTGTGGGGCACTGGCTTCTGGAGGCTGGAGCTGAGGTCACTGCTGTCCCTTTATATAGAGTTTCCTCCACCCGGAGTGCCCTTTGCCTGGCTGTGTCCTCAGAGGGGTCCCTTAATTCCCTGACCCAAGCAGAACCCTTCTTCCTTTTTTCTTACCCTCCCACTGTTGTTTATGTCCTACAGAGCACTTATTATAACTTCCAGCTATAACAGTCAGCTATAATTTTAAGTGCTGTCTTTCCTCTTGTTTTTTCCCTTATATTAACTATTATACTACCTTGACCCATGCAGATACTATTTCTAGTAAGCCTTTAATCAATATTTCCTGAATCAATGAACAAAATGTTTGCAGCAAAAATACAAGGTGGTTTTTTTTGTTTGTTTTTGTTTTCATGTTTTCAGGTGAGGAAACTGAGTCAGAGAACGCTTGTAATGTCCTCAAGGACGCACGGGCATCAATCAGAGAGGAGGAGACTTGTGCCCAGCGCCCCCTGGTGCACTTTTCCTGTGTTAATGCATTGAATCTTCACAGTAATAGGTGGGCTTGTTCTACCCATTTCACAGATGCTGAAATTAAACACACAGAGGACCAGCCATAAGTAAAGAGGGGAGAGAGGGCAAACACAAGAATTCAAGCCCAGGTCTGTCAGTCTAAACTTCCAAGTGTTTAACCAGGATATAAACTGCTGGGTCTCAGGAGTTAAGATGTTTAAAAGATAAAATAAAGTCCTCTGCTGGCCCAGATTTTTAATGTTTCTCAGTGAAGGCTTACTGGCTCCCAGTTTCTTTCCTTGTAGATGCCTAAAGCCACTTGTGGCTTCCAAGCAGCAAAACCTTGTAGACCACGGAGTCTTAGACATGCCTCAACCCAGTCCCTGCTGCCCATCTAGTGACAGCATAGCACGTTGCACAGGCCGTTTGTTTTTTGACATTGAAATAATCTGTTGCTCGGTCAGAGTTCCCAATGAGACAATTCTACTCTTACCTCCCTGGTTGTGGACTGTGCTGTCAACTATACGTGACACAGTGAGGAGGGTAAGGAGCTGACTTCCAGCCTGGAAAACCATCCCAGTCCCATCTCTGCTCAGGGATAGTGTTGGGGGCCTGGGGTACATAGATCGAAGTCTCTGTGGTTCATTTTACCTACATCCCAGTCTACAAAGCAATAGCGCTGAGCAAGTCATCTTCACTCCCTAAGGGCACATTTCTGCATCAAGGGCTGCCAGGAAGGAGGGGTGAGAACGCAACACAGCAGTGAGTGCAGGGAGCCTGCAGGGCTCCGTGGCTGTGCTCTGCCTCCTGCAGTTTTACTTGACTGCTCTCCTGCCTTGTCTGGCCTCTGGTTAACCCCTCTCTAAAGTGGGCAATGTAGGAGGTAGTGAGGTGGAGTCTAGATTCACTTATGATAGATGATCTACAAATGCTCTCTCATTGAATCTTTGCAACATATCTATGGGGGAGATTTTTGCTTGCTGTTTTCCAGATTTCTGCCCAAATCCACACAGCGAACAGCAGAAAAGGGTTTACAACCTATGCCTATTGGATTTCACAAACTGTATTCTTTCAATTCCATTTGTTCCCCCTCCCCAGAAAAAAAAGAAACAGCAACGCCGTTCTTGGGCACAGAAGAGTTTAGGGCCTTCCTCTGGACCTCCTCCAGTTTTACTTCATCCCACAGAGGAAGAGGAGGGACCAGGGAACCATTCCCATTTGGACCCCATGCTCATCTTCTAGACCACACTTCAGGATCTGGACCTTGGACCTCCCCACCCAAACGATCTGAACCTGGCCCATTCTCCTTCTAAAGTACAGCCTCATTGTCCATCTGTATTCCTGAGGGTGGACTGGACCATTCCTGGGGTCTCCTGGGCCCAGGGGGCTTTAAGGGGCAGCTGTCTGTCAGGTTTGTGGACAGAGCTTGATCTTATATATCAGGAGGTCCTCACACATGCAGATGAAGCCGTCGTTGGCTCAAGACCAAGCAGGAGATACAAACAGAAGGAGGCCAGGCCGTGGACTGGGGCTGGGAGCCTGGGTGTGACTCTCCTTGGGCTACCATGATTTTGCATGTCACTTTAAAGAGTTCCAGGATGCTGAATTCAAACCCGCCTCCCAGGTTTTTGTGCAGGCAAATTCATCAAGTTAGAAGGAAAGAAGTGATTTTTCCAGGACACTTTTAAAATTTGATCTACAAGATATAAATAGGAGCTGCACATAGTATGTAAGCTTCCCTTTGTTGTCTTGCCCTAGGCTACTCTGGTTAGGGCTGATCTGAGGGCAGAGCCAGGTCCAGCCCAGACCTCTCAGCCCAGATGAGCAGAGGCAATGGATGGAGGTGCTCAGTTCCACATTCCAACCTCATCTCCAGCCAACACAGTCCTTCTCAGCTGGGAGGTGTTTCACACTCAGCCCAACCTGAGCACAGGCAGGAAAATGTCTTTCTATTCCCCAGATTTAGGGTCCAAGACAGAAAATGTCTTCAGTAGAAAACACACATGGCATTGGGTGCTCAGGGGAGCCAGAACTCACCTGCAGGGGGTCGTGGCACCCCAGGGCAGTGCCAATGAGCTCCTCTTATTACCTTCCACCCCTTCGGCCATTTATGTTTACATCTGTTGTTAGATTGGTGTAAATAAGAACCTATTATAAACAAATAGACATCCCATGTGTCTATGACAGAGCAAGCAAAATTGACTGGTTGGATTCCCAGAAAATGGAAGTAGACATTTCACAAGAGTAGACAGACACTCAAAATGCAGACAGAGTTTTAACAAAGTTTTTTTTTTTTTTCTGGGCAAGTACATGTAGATTGTTCCAGGGTAAGGGGCAAAAGGAAGTGGTCTTTATTGTCTTGAACATCCCTTTCTAGGTTTGGCTGTCTGTGTGTGTGCATCTGAGTATGTGTATATGAGTGGGGCTGTGTAGTATGTATGTGAGCACATGTGTGTCTGTGTATATGTTTGTATGCCTGTGTGTGAGTGTATGTGTGTGCCTTGTTTGTGTGTGTTTGTATGCATGTGTGTGTTTGTATGCCTGTGTGTGAGTGTATGTGTGTGTCTTGTTTATGTTTGTATGCATGTGTATGTGTATGTATGTTTGTATGCCTGTGTGTGAGTGTATGTGTGTGCCTTGTTTGTGTGTGTTTGTATGCATGTGTGTGTTTGTATGCCTGTGTGTGAGTGTATGTGTGTGTCTTGTTTGTGTATGTTTATATGCATGTGTGTGTTTGTATGCCTGTGTGTGAGTGTATGTGTGTGTCTTGTTTATGTTTGTATGCATGTGTATGTGTATGTATGTTTGTATGCCTGTGTGTGAGTGTACGTGTGTGTCTTGTTTGTGTATGTTTATATGCATGTGTGTGTTTGTATGCCTGTGTGTGAGTGTATGTGTGTGTCTTGTTTATGTTTGTATGCATGTGTATGTGTATGTATGTTTGTATGCCTGTGTGTGAGTATATGTGTGTGTATGTTTGTATGCCTGTGTGAGTGTATGTGTGTGTATGTATGCCTGTGTGTGAATGTGTTTGTGTTTGCATGCCTGTGTGTAAGTGTATGTGTATGTTTGTATGACTGTGTGTGATTGTATGTGAATGTTTGCATGCCTGTGTGTGTGTATATGTATGCCTGTGAGTGTATGTGTGTGTGTGTTTGTATGCCTGTATATGAGTGTATTGTGTGTGTGTCTGTATGCCTGTGTGTGAGTGTATGCGTGTGTATGTTTGTGTATGTT